>NC_041395.2:71831134-72146634 GCF_900747795.2 Erpetoichthys calabaricus
GTCATTATGCAGACATATTACTGTTGGTATAAAGGGCCCCCAGTAGCGTTTCTTGACACATTTCTGTTGAATATTTTGTTGGCTGAATGTCCTCAGTGTTAGTGTGTCAGAGATCTGATGTGCAGCTTGTTCATAATGGCACTCAGTTCTGTTTTAATTCTCTCCTTTGCTACTGCCACCAAGGGTGTCCATAGTGCATCCCATAACTGAGCCTGCCCTTCTTATTAACTTGTTAGTAGTAGTATAGCAATAGCATTGTCACATGTGCAGAGTACAGCGAAAATTTTACTTGCATGTCTGTCCAATATGTAGCATGTCACCACTATTTTACTCTTTACTCCTGTTTCCATATCTGTTGTTCCGTTATCCTCCCAGTTCCTGAAATATTGTGGAAAAAAACCCTGTGGAAAAACTGGCTAAGCCAAAATTTAATGTTTCACCTTCAGAACATTGAGAAAGCTATTGTTTGAAGATCTGAGCTTAGGGGTGTAATATGGGGACAGGTGCTCTGAAAAATAGAAAGGTTGTAAGGTCATTCACAGCTTTAATGATTATGTGACAAATTTTAATACATTTACAGAATAATTACTATTGTGATTGGTTGCCAAGAAAGAAGGATGGGTCTCGGAAGGGCCTCCAGAAATAGATGTAAACTATAATCGAAAGAATTCATGTGCACTCACTTGCCAGAGTATGACAAAGGGCAGGTTGCAAACCTTGAACATGTACTTTAGAGGCCAAAAGCAGGAACACCTGGTTAGGAGAGACAGTTAGTTATACAATCTGCCAAAAAAATGTAAATGTTTTCCCAAGGTGCACAAATTTGAGCAACTTAAATAATTCCAGAGATTCTTGACCTGAGATACATTGAAAAATGATGATCATGAATGGTCAGCAGAAGGTCAATGAGTGGTAGAACATGTCAAGAGTCATGAAACTATGTTGGCCATTCAAACATGTAGTCCAGGAAGGTTCGGTAAAAACAGTAAAACAGAGCTTTGGTTTACAAATAAACATTTGCTCAATGAATACTGTTGCACCACAAGAAACGTTTGTACTACTGTACTAGCATATCTGCAACCTTCTTCTTCATGTGCAAAAGCATTGAATAATTTATTATGGTGCAGAGTACAGAAAGTGTGTGTGTGATGTGCAACGACATAGTACGTCTCTGCAAACACTGCTAAAACCTGTTCGCCATGGTATGTGGCTGCTGGTGAGCCTCCAGAAGAACCTTGACTTAGATTGGCTGACAGAGCTGGGAAAAGTGAGTGGTTGAACTGGTGGTACGAATGTGTGCTCAGGCATTGTGTGTGAGCCCAGTGAAAGTTCATGGAGCAGCATCTAGGGAGCCAAGAAAATCAAATGGTATTGGATGCCCACTCAAGGCAGAGAAGTGGTTTCAGCTGCAGAATAACCCATATGGAGCAATATTATTTGCTTTCCACCCTAAAAAACTTTAAATCCCTGCCAAATCCCCTCTTTAGTGAGTTTTGCATTTCACAAACCTGTATGCCAAGTGAAACTTGTCTGTTTCACTCATTACTCGTTCTAACCCTTCTGCCTATCAAATTTTATTAACTTATTTGGCTGATGCCTTTGTCCAAGGTGACAAACAACATTTGACCTACAATTGGTCACATTTCTTTTGTATTTCAATTAAAGAACAGACTAAGTGACTTGCTCATGGTCATATGGTGTCAGTACTGGAATTGGATCCTACAACCTCTGGGTGTAAAGCCTAAAGTCTAAAGCTTTAACCACTACACCACACCACCCGCCAAGTAGTAGCACTTGATCCCTGTTTTAACAGAGAAGAATTATGTTGTCCCAGTAGACCACCAGAGGACAGCTTCCAGGAAAAAAGAATGTCCACCCAAAATCTGGAAAAAACCCTAAAGCTCTTAGTATGGTTCTGTTCTTTACATCATATGCAGTTCTTTGCATCATATGCAACCCTTTAAGGGCAATGAAACAGACCCATTAAGTAAAAAAGGGTGGAGAACTGGTAACATGTGCTTTGTTCTTTACAGAGACAATCTACCCAAAAAGATGGCCTTTAATTATTTAAAGGATATGAAACATAGGAACCAATTAGTAAGATGATAAGCCTTGATGTTAGTCCAATTATCATGTGAGAATAACAAATAACTATGGCCCTACCAGGTATGGATTAGTTCTAGATGATCAGGTGAGTCAAGTGAAGTAGTCCTCCTAATGATGGATACAAATTCTACTGTAATTGTGAATGTGACAGAAAAGCAGTGACATTGATCTAGAAGCAGTACTACTCCAAAATGAACTCAAAGGAGGTGCCAGTGGTCCTGTCAAAGTAGGTCAGAGACCGGCATGATTGCCATTGAGGAGAGGAAAGCATATGAATTGCTAAACCACCAAGCTAGCCAGATTCTCTTTGCAATAGTAATTCATCTGGACATAACAGATGGAGAAACCCCAAGATCCAATAGCGGCATGAGGAAGAGGCAAAATCAGACATTGAATGTCACTGAATGGCAGGATATCTTTAGTGTTATGGGATTAGTTAGGCATGATTCAGGGCAAGGAGCCAGCTCAAATTTTGTCCAAAATGTTATAGACAGACTCCAATAATGAGGCCCCTGCATCAAGAGTCAGAAATAGCATGTACACTACAAGGTATAGTGTGTGGGCTTCACAGCTATGTGCATGGACAGAGGTCTGTTCCAAAAAGCTTTTTAAAGAGCAGTACAAACACCACACAAAGAATTATTAGATGCATCTGCAGCAATCAAAAATATCAACAGAAGGACCATTCATTGCTGGTTACCTAATCTCCTTTGCTATTTAGAATAATGCATTAATGGCATTATTTATTTGGCAAGAACCTTTACCCAAAGTGATTTATAACTTCAGAACACATTGCAATTGTTTCTATGTAGTTTTTTTTTTTTTACAATTGCAGCACATACAGATAAAGCAACTTTTAAATATGTTTAGCTTCTCTTAATTTGAGATAAAGTTTGAGAGTGCAACAAAGAACTGATGCTTGGTCCAAAATTCCTCAAGCACCACATAACCCACTCTTAATCACAGTTTACTATGTTGGACCCAGAATATATTATCCAACTTGCACAAAAACCAGAGTACTTTACAGGTCCCTTGAACATGGAGGCACTGCTTTCATTCAGGCATTACTGTATATAGTAAGCTGTTGTCTTGCCCTCATGAAAAATGTTAAAAAGAGTAAAAGGATCCTATGATACCTTCTACATCATGACACATGACACTCAAGATATGCTGATGTTTAATAATGTTGTTCAGATTTTACCACTTGCATTTTCTCCAATTTAGAATCCATAATTGAACAGTTCCAAGAAAGAAGCAGTTCTCATTCCTAAAGATGACTTACTGTAAGTCCTTAAATCCGTCAGTCCAGATACAGACGGTGATGGTGAGCGGTTAATAGCAGACTTTGCAATGAATGCCAGCCTGTTAGCTAATAGCTCAATGCATCACTTGCCAATCCTTAGAGGGCTCAACATTTCTGCAATGGTGTAGGTATTATTATGGCCTGTTGCATCATCAGCTTTACAGTATATGGTGTTATTCCTTTTAGTCTACCAGATCCTGCATTGTCCCACTAGCACATGTATACTGTATGTACAACTTCTGCTGTGCTACATCACACAGACAATAGCACACAATTAGTTTATGTTAGTCTTCTAACTAACATAAATAAAGTCTGTTTGGAATGCACTGCTTTCAGTTTTAAAAGATAATTTATCTATTGCTCTTTCGACAGGGTTCATTGGCACTCCCACATACTTACCATTCCTTCATGAGAATGGGCTGGCTTTTATTAGAATTACCCATTCTTACCTTTTGTCCGACATTTTATGTGCTTGAAAATGTATTAAGGGAAAATATAACACAAATTTTGCTTTGTAGTTTTGTTATAAGATTAAAAGGAAATGCTCTTTATTAATAAGGAAGCTACCTCTCTCTTAATACAGCGGATTTTATGCTTAAGCAAGCCAGTTAAACATCTGGAATGCATTAGTGACATGACAGGCTACTGGAAAGAAAAACTTTGCATAGTAAACATTAAACTGTTCTGCAGACTGAGCAGCAAGCTTCAGGAAAGTTTAAGTGTTATTAGAGTCCATTTTCTAACAGAAAATTTACCTTGTAAAAGTTATTTGAACAGTCTGCTCCTCTGTTACAGGATTTTTTCAAGTAAATCTCTTCTTTAATACTGTGTTTTAATAAATATGATCAGTTGTTGTTTGAGAGTCTTAGGAATTTTCATCTTAACACAAGCATGTGGAAGAGCCCAGCGTCTAACACAGGATATCCTAATGATGCAATACCTTGAGCAAAGACTAGCGCAACTAGAAGTAAGTAACTATATAAACTGTCTTTTATTATAAATACTGGGTAGTACATTAAATTACAATATGCAATGGGACCTTCATATAATTCTTGTTTTGTAAAATATGCATTGCAGACTATAACATTATTAACTGGATGTCATTTATTTAATTTGTTTCTGATTGAATAACTGATCAAATAACCAGGTTAAATAATCTCCTCTATGAGCAAAGAAAGTTCTATCTATCTATCTATCTATCTATCTATCTATCTATCTATCTATCTATCTATCTATCTATCTATCTATCTATCTATCTATCTATCTATCTATCTATCTATCTATCTATCTATCTATCTATCTATCTAAAAAGTTATAATTCAGAAAAAAGTGATAATATAAATGTTAATTACAATATTTGTTAGCAAACCAATTTGGAACCAATAATGATTTATTTCTTTTCTTACTTCAAACCACTCAGGATAGATTAACAAAATGCCATGAAGAGTCTTCCAAATATGCCCAAGAGTTATATGACTTTTCTACAGAAACAAGGAGTAGGTTGGATAGTTTAAACACATATAAATCTGAACTCAAGAATCAAGTAGACAATGTGGTGACAAGGGTGGAGAAGATTGAGCGGGATGTTGACTACCTTGAGGCCCAAACGCCACAGCAGCCTTGTATAGAAGTGGATGAAAATCTTTTGAAAGAACAGGTTCGGGAAGCAGAAAGCAAGAAAAAGGCAAAACTCAAACCAATCCCAGGTAAGTAAGTAAATATGGTTCTTGTGGAATAAAACCTTCACATTGCAGCTGAACAGAAAGGTTCCAGAATTTCATCCTATTTTTGCTGCCATTTTTTGTGGAATATGTAGATAGATACTGTTGTGATGTGAGATTTTACATATAACTTGATAAATATTTTGTATGTCTTTATTTCTAATTTGGGCAAAGCAATGTAATTTAGTGTTATCCCCACCCCCCATAGGAATGGGTCTGTTTGAATTTTATGACAGGATTTGGTGGATGTGTTTTAAACCAGTTTGGCAGTGTTTCTTTGCTAAAGTCATTTCTACCCCCACAAATGGGCTAAGGTGTACTTTAACATATGGTTTGGGGGCAGGTGTTAAGATGTTCTATTTCCCCCATTGGTCTGAAGTATGGCTGTTTGGAATTGGCTTGGTTCAGAAGCCTTTAAGTACTACGACGCCCTATTGGTTGTAGGGGTTGGACAGAAAATCTCTATATTTACTTGTTTAACCTCACACTCTCTCTCTTACCGACCAACATATGATGAAGAAGGATGATGAAGACAACACAATGAAGAGCACAGTTTAGCAGCCATTTTGAACAGACATGTGGCTGAAAGCTGAGCACCAATGATGCCTTAACTAGAGACATTTAAGTAACTACTAGTCTGTGTGCCGCCTGAACTACATATCACCATTTAATCAGGTTGTGTGGTTGCCAATATTCAAATATACTTTGCATTTTGTTATTATTTATGAATATTATCAATAATACATTATCTTATGTGTAACTTAACTTTTGCTTGTCTTTTTACTACATCTAATTGCCTGAGGGTATAGATATAGAAGGGAAGGTGGGGATAAGTTATATACAATAGTACCTTATAAACAGTGGTAAGTCTGTGAGATTAGGCATTCTTAGGCTACATATTAATAATACAATAGGGGAAAGTAGAGCAATATATATTACTCTATCAAGACAAAACAGATAGATAGATAGATAGATAGATAGATAGATAGATAGATAGATAGATAGATAGATAGATAGATAGATAGATAGATAGATAGATAGATAGATAGATAGATAGATAGATAGATAGATAGATAGATAGATAGATACTTTGTTAATCCCAAGGGGAAATTCACATACTCCAGCAGCAGCATACTGATACAAAAACAATATTAAATTAAAGAGTAATAAAAATGCAGGTAAAAACAGACAATAACTTTGAATAATGTTAACGTTTACCCCCCCGGGTGGAATTGAAGAGTCGCATAGTTTGGGGGAGGAACGATCTCCTCAGTCTGTCAGTGGAGCAGGATAATGACAGCAGTCTGTCGCTGAAGCTGCTCCTCTGTCTGGAGATGACACTGTTTAGTGGATGCAGTGGATTCTCCATAATTGATAGGAGCCTGCTGAGTGCCCGTTGCTCTGCCACGGATGTCAAACTGTCCAGCTCCATGCCTACAATAGAGCCTGCCTTCCTCACCAGTTTGTCCAGGTGTGAGGTGTCCTTCTTCTTAATGCTGCCTCCCCAGCACACCACCGAATAGAAGAGGGCACTTGCCACAACCATCTGATAGAACATCTGCAGCATCTTATTGCAGATGTTGAAGGACACCAGTATTCTAAGGAAGTATAGTCGGCTCTGTCCTCTCTTGCACAGAGAATCAGTATTGGCAGTCCAGTCCAATTTATCATCCAGCTGCACTCCCAGATATTTATAGGTCTGTATCCTCTGCACACAGTCTCCTCTGATAATCATGGGGTCCAGGAGGGGCCTGGGTCTCCTAAAATCCACCACAAGTTCCTTGGTTTTTCTGGTGTTCAGGTGTAAGTGGTTTGAGTCGCACCATTTAACAAAGTCCTTGATGAGGTTTCTATACTCCTCCTCCTGCCCACTCCTGATGCCACCCACGATAGCAGTGTCGTCAGCGAACTTTTGCACGTGGCAGGACTCCGAGTTGTATTGGAAGTCTGATGTATATAGGCTGAACAGGACCGGAGAAAGTACAGTCCCCTGCGGCGCTACTGTGTTGCTGACCACAATGTCAGACCTGCAGTTCCTGAGATTCACATACTGAGGTCTGTTAGTAAGATAGTCCACAATCTATGCCACCAGGTATGAATCTACTCCCATCTCTGTCAGCTTGTCCCTAAGGAGCAGAGGTTGAATGGTGTTGAAGGCGCTAGAGAAGTCCAGAAACATAATTCTTACAGCACTACTGCCTCTGTCCAAGTGGGAGAGGGATCGGTGTAGCATATAGATGATGGCATCCTCCACTCCCACCTTCTCCTGGTATGCGAACTTGTGGCCTCAGGTGGTGAAGCAGCAGCCTCTCCATGGTCTTCATCACATGTGACGTCAGGGCGACAGGTCATTCAGCTCACTAGGACGTGATACCTTTGGGACTGGGGGGATACAAGATGTTTTCCAAAGCCTTTGGAACTCTCCCCTGTTCCAGGCTCAGGTTGAAGATGCGCTGTAGAGGACTCCCCAGCTCCAGCGCACAGACCTTCAGCAGTCATGGCGATACTCCATCTGGACCTGCTGGTTTGCTGGCACGAAGTTTCCTCAGCTCTCTGCTCACTTGCGCTACTGTAATTGTGGGTGGGGATGTCTCTCCTATACTGGTATCAGCAGAAGGATGGGTGGAGAGTGCAGTACTCTGAGGTGAGAGTGAGAGTGGGTTAGGGTGGTCAAACCTGTTAAAGAAGTTGTTCATGTGGTTTGCTCCCTTCATGTCTCTCTCGATGGTGACACCCCGCTTCGAACTGCAGCCAGTGATGATCTTCATCCCATCCCACACTTCCGTCATGCTGTTATTCTGCAACTTCTGCTCCAGCTTTCTCCTGTACTGCTCCTTTGCCGCCCTGAGCTGGATTCGGAGTTCCTTCTGCATGCACTTGAGCTCATGCTGATCACCGCCTTTAAAAGCCCTTTTCTTCTGGATCAAAAGGCCCTTGATGTCACTTGTAATCCATGGCTTGTTGTTAGCATAGCAGCTATTGTATTGTCTTATATTGTTATATGTATTGTCTTACATTGTTTTATGACAGATTTATCAAATCACATTTATCTTAGAAATGCTGAGTTTCAATGAACAATTAATACAAAACCTAACATAAAACAGCATAAACAAACTGATACACCATTTCACATCACAATAATCTTTACTACCTTAGGTTATTTTTGCAATGATGTTTCAGATAGCTGAAAAAACTCCACTTCTGCATGATATGAATCTTCAATCCTAGAATTCTGGGATGTTGTTTAATTTGAGCTACTTCAGCATATTAAGTTTTAACACTAGGAAACAAACTGGCATCCTCTCCAGGATGAGTTCCTGCTGAGAAGGCTGCTCCCTACCACTCTAAATCAAACACTCAGATCAGGAAGTGGATGCTTGAATGAATAAACTGTATATCTACTGACCTGAATTATTTAGCAGTGGTTAGTGCATTTGCTTCACAGCAGCAGAACCATGATTTAAAAATCTGACTTGGTCACTGCCTATGAGGAGTTAACACATTATCCCTGTGCCCATATGAATTCTTCCTCCGGGCACTCGAATTGCCCTCCATATATAATAGATTTGTTTTGTAAGCTAAGTGGCGATTGTAAATTTCTTTGTGAATGTGTCTCACCTAGCTTCTCCTTTGTGTCTGCCAGGGCAGTTTTTCATCCTCATGGTCCTGTAACTGCATTTAAAAATATTGAACATGGATTGGACAGGTATACAAGACGTGTGTGTAATTTATTATGTAATTCATACGGAGTAATTAGGTTAAGAAATTGGCATTAATATTTTCATAGTACCAATGGACTATTAAGAAAGAATGGTAAAGGAGAACATAACAAATAAAAGACCACCTGTTCCTAAATATGTAAGGTTAAACAATTAGTGATATTATGGTTCTCTAGATTATGAGGAGAATCTATATATATAATTCAAGTCCATGGCAAGCAAGATGCACGCAAGACATGGCAAGCAAGACGCACACAAGACAGAGCCCCGCCTGCAAACTCACAGAGCCCCGCCCACCAACAATTCACTAAGCAGCCGACCATGGCACGCACGACAGAGCCCTGCCCGCCAACTCTAACACTCCTCCCATGTCCATTACCTTCACATTGTTTTCCTTTTATTTCTGATCCCATTCAACAACTATATGGTGACATCGACTTCTCAACTGTGACTCCGGAACAACTCAGTATGCAAGCTATATTAAGTGTCACCAACGAAGACTCGCTACACTGTAATGAAAAAGTACTGCAACTTATCCCTACTGACGAAGTAACTTTCACCAGCGTTGCCTCCATTGTCACAGATGATCCCACAGATCAAGTTTCATTCCCTGAAGAATTTCTTAACAGTCTTACTCCCACTGGCATGCCTTCGCATAAACTCAAAATGAAAATAGGTTCAGTCGTCATGCTTCTCAGAAACCATCCATGGCAAGCAAGACGCACGCAAGACAGAGCCACGCCCGCCAACTCACTGAGCCCCACCCACCAACAATAATTCACTAAGTAGCCATGCGCGCTGATGATTTCTGTACGTGTTCAGTCTCTCCCTGTGCATTCCCTGTGCAGCGAGCCAGAGAGAGAGAGAGAGCGACACACACAGGCACGCGAGAGAGACACACACACACACACACAGGTGCACGAGAAAGACACACACATACAGGTGCGCAATAGAGACACACACACACAGGCGTGCGAGAGAGAGACACACACACACAGGCGCGCGAGAGAGACACACACACAGGCGCGCGAGAGAGACACACATACACACACACACAGGCGCGTGAGAGAGAGACACACGTGCGAGAGAGAGGGGGCTGGACGCATAAGGCAGAGAAGGCAATTAAAGAATGCACCGGGCTTGATTTTGTTTTCACTTCTGTTTACAGCGATCGGTTCGTAGCGTGCATTGTTGCGATGTTACTTTTCTTGGTGGTTTACTACATTATGGATGTTTCAAATGTTCATTTTTTTCCCTGTGCTTAAAACTCATTAAAAAAGTGTTTCTCAACTGTGACTCCGGAACAACTCAGTACGTGAGCTATATTAAGCATCACCAACGAAGATTTGCTACACCTTAATGAACAAGTACTGAAACTTATCTCTACCGACGAAGTAACTTTCACCAGCGTTGCCTCCATCGTCACAGACGATCCCGCAGATCAAGTTTCATTCCCCGAAGAATTTCTTAACAGTCTTACTCCCACTGGCATGCCTCCACATAAACTCAAAATTAAAATAGGTTCAGTCGTCATGCTTCTCAGAAACCGTCCATGGCAAGCAAGACGCAAGCAAGACGCAAGCAAGACAGCGCCACGCCCGCCAACTCACACAGCCCCGCCCACCAACAATAATTCACTAAGTAGCCGTGCGCACCGATGATTTCCGCACGTGTTCAGTCGTCATGCTTCTCAGAAACCTCATGCCAGCAAGAAGTCTCTGTGATGGCACTAGACAGACTGTTACCAGCATTCACCGCAATGTACTGGAGTGTAAAACTATTGCAGCTCCTACCTCACAAACTGTCCTTATTCCCCGGATATCCCTAATCCCATCAGATTCAAATTTGCCTTTTACTTTTACATGCAGACAATTTCCTGTTAGATTGGCCTTTGCAATGACAATTAATGAGGCACAGGGGCAAACTTTCAAAACGATATGCCTGTATCTGCCACAACCAGTTTTCAGTCATGGACAATTGTATGTTGCTTTCTCCAGAGTTCTACCTTTTCTTTCACTCACAGTCGTATCCTCAAACTCACCCCATTTGGACAACTGTGTCTTTCAGGAAGTGTTCACCCATCAATAAATAATTATGCGGCGTATGCTATGCCGCGGGTTGGCTAGTAACTTATAATGATATGGGCAATCATGTTACTGATTTTGAAAATAAGATTTGTGCTGGAACATTTAACAATACAATTTAACAATTTTTTAGTCAGGATGTGAGACAACCCCTGAGAACAATTTGTCAGTTTTATTTCTAAATATAACACACCATAAAGTACATTTCACAAGCTGCACCTTAAACTTATTGTAGCTTTTTCGTTTCTGATCAGTACTGTACATGCAGACCTAGACCTGATATTGCTTATATTTACACATAGGCAAAATCTGTTCAAAAATAAATTATAATAGATGAGTCAGAAACTTCTGGGGGATGTCCACACTGAATGTACCTGTTTTGTGGCATTGTTTTAATTAGACAGGTAAATCAAATAAGGAGCTTGTGCATCCATCACACTAATGTGCCTTTGTCACTCACCAGTCAATCAAGATGCCATCTTGGTGTGTCTACCGGATTAAAGGACTACTCCATTCAAAAATTATATATTTTTTAATATGTTACTTTACCAATGTGTTTTGTAGTGATGGCCAAGAAAAAAATTTAATCATGTTTTTATTGAGAACTGACATAACATTTCTGATAGAATGAGAACCAATGATGACCAATGTCAGAAAACAGAAATCAATGTCCAATGTTAAAGTCCATGAAAAAATCTCACGTTACTCACGTCACATAATCCACATGTCAATCATCACTACAAATAAAATGACGTAAGTGACATATAGTAAAAAACGTCATTTTTGGGTGAGCAATGTCTTTAATATCCTGAAAATTGGAAAGGGTGGTGTTATAAGGATGTCAGAGGTGGGCTATCGGGAAGTCTTCTATGTCAGGCTAATCCCTTCTGTAGAGGAAAATGACTAACAAAAAGTACCTGGTGTTCTTTCTAAATAACTTCCCGGAGTCCCCTCAAAAGCTTGTGACATGCGCTTACAAATGACACTTTAAAGACATGTTCCTCTACTTAAAGGTCTTACCATTAGTTTATAATATTTTCTCAAAAAATATTGATTTTATTACATATAGTAAATCTGTATACTGAGAAGGACATATAGATCATTTCACATGGTATCATTTTTTTTGTTTTATTTTTCCATCAGTTTTATTCTAAACTACAATTTTAGAAGCCTAAGGTATAAGTTAAACAAAAACAAAGAAAACATGAAACACTAAAGACTTACAAACCAGCAATCACGCTTTGTGAACTTAGCAGAATGTCCAATAACATTTAGTTCAGTAAAAGCAATTTAGATTAAGGTTAGTAATATTTCTCAATTCATTCATAGATTATTATTTTGATAGAAATCAACTAAAAGTATTACCTTTATTAGAACTTCAGGCAGATAATAAATGAATTAAAGTTTTTAAAGATAATTATATTTACAGTTTCATCTTAAACTATTTGTTAATATTACAACAAGATGGATTTTTTAAATGAATAAACACAAAATATAAACCCAAGCAGAATAACGAAAGACAGCCAGAATGCATAGTTATTACTGAACATTAGCGGAACTTGTTGGTAAGCCAAGACACAACACAAGGGTAAACCCTGCACTCCGTAGCAGTGTAATGCAGGCCTCAATTGCAAATATAGTACACAAATTGCCAGTCACCAGTCAAAACTATCCAGCCAACAGAGTTCAAATGTCAGTTCCAGAGGGTATGCCAGTCTATCACTTAAAGCACTTTGAGCTACATTCTTTGTATGAAAATGTGCTATATACAGAAATGTTGCTATTGTCGTTGTTATCGTAGAGCAATAAAATTTCAGCACAGGTCAGTCCAGATAAAACAGAAATAAAATGCAAACTCAATGCATGCTGTGTCCAGATTAAAACTAAATCTAATCTTCTGGAGCTATGAGACAGTTGCACTCACCACTGTTCTGCCTTGCAGCAAAATAATTACAACTAAATTTACTGAAAAAGCACACGTATGCAATGCCACTAAGCACATGTATGGAAGCAGTACTTTTGTGAGATAAGACAAATTTTTTGGAGTGGTGGGAAAAACTTTTATTAGAAAAAAAAAACTTTTACTAATACTATTCTGGCAGTGATTCCTGACAACTCTTTTCCTGTGAATATACTCTGTTCTGCACTATAATACAGCAAAAGTGGCACAAACTATTCAGACAGATTCAAGGGAACAGCAGGTCGGAAAAACAATTGTATTTTAGACCAGTGCTTCTCAACCTGTGGAGTAGTTACCAGATGGTATGCCAAGGGATACAAATAATTTAGGAAACATCCTAGATAACTGAGGTTTTGCTTCAGGGGAATATACTAACAATAACAGAATGTTAGTAGTTGATGGTCCATTAAAAGCCATTGATTATACATTGCCCAAACCCTAGTCTCCATCCTCAACTATGCTTCAACTCCACTGGTCCTGCCTCTCTTTTGCAGCCAACAATTGTAGAGATTTGAAGTCTCCCTTTGCTGACATGGGGGCTGAGATAACAGCTTCTGCTTACTTTCCACCTCCTTGAGCTGATCCATACCAGGAATCATGTGCCAAAGCCACAGGATTTTTGTGAAGAAAAGTGTCTCAACAGTTAGCGCAATCATTCTGGACCAAATCCCCCAAATTGCTGCCCTGCACAGGCTGTCCACTCAGTATCTGTCTCTCTCTCTCAGGCCTGTTTACAATATTTTTACTTTGGGAAATTTTGTTTTGATTCTTTAATAGATTGCAAGCCTGATGTAGTAGAACATACAATGAGAAACAAAGACAAAGTTTGCAGATATCTTGTTTAAGAATTGTTTGAAGACTTAATTGTTCCGTGAAACTCTTTCTAGTTGATAATAATTTTAATGCTAGATCTTTTGTAGTTATAAGGAAAATTAGTCTTGTGTTGCTTTAATTAGTTTAGAGGTTTATATTTGTGATGACTAATTTTGTCTAAGCTGATGTTACACTATTATGTCTCATCTCTTTTGTAAGATGTGTTGGAGATAAGCGTCTACTAAGTGAATAAAGATACATTTAAATGAATAATGTTATTCTTAAGGTCATATTGTTAGGTATTCTGATTACTTTTAGCTTCTGATTTCTCAACTTGGGTCATTGTCTTAGCATTTTATTTTGGTGATATTCTTGGAATTTGGTAATGACTCCAAGAAGACACTTGTTTTCTGTATTTTGAAAAATTTACTAAATACTACTTCGCTTAACAGTGTAAATGTGTGGGACCAATTAAAGCATGTCACGTTTGTTAAAAAAATAAGTTAAAAATCAAAAATTCTTTTTGTCATTGTTTTTACCCCAGGTTCAAGTGAAGAACTTTATGAGCGTATTGTATGAATGCTAAATGCTCCATGTCTGTAGGAGTATCAACTTCCTCCACTCATTCTATTTGGTTGGCTATTTACTTTGCACTTTGTGACTTGAAAATCTTGATGTCTCTTTCACCTTGCTTATACTGTATCTGGTTTAGCTGTTTTCTCTTTAAGAAGTAAGGGTTCTCCCTGCCTGGCACAAAGCCAGGGTGTGAAAGCAATGATCCCCTATGGTTTTCAGGGAGATTTCAGAGATTGCCTGCCATGCATCCAGGACAGAGACAAAGATAGACAGACCTAGTTGTAAGGGTGTAGCAGATGTAGTTTCAGCTGATTGGTTTGGAGTTCATTTCAAGCTGCACGTTAAAGTATGTTATAAAATAAACTAGCCAACCCGCGGCGTACCATACGCCGCATAATCAGGCCGCTTTTTAAATGATTTTTAAGCACAGGGAAAAAATTAACATTTGAAAAATCCGGAGGAGAGGGGAAGGAAGCCCATTACGCCCCATTCGTCATGCTAGTCTGCTGATTTGTCGTTCAGTAAGTTGTGAGTAGTGATGGGCGGGGTGAAGCCTTGAGAAGCATCAACACGTTTGAAGCAATTGTGTCGGAAATCGTATAGAAGCTTCAAAGCATTTGACACTCACCTGTCACGTGACACCTTCTGGCCATTTTCATTAATGTTACAGAAACTTATGATACACTTCAATGACGTCTGTTAAAAGTGGTATTGCTTTTATTGTTTCGTAGCTACAGACTGACAACGAAGAGAAGGGTTCGTCAGTAGCTTCTAGTGTCTGATGTCTAAAAAATATAAATATAACTAATGCCGACAGGCAGAATGCACTATACGATAGCAAGTGTTAAACAAAATAAGACGCCTCACCTCATGCATTCACGGCTCTTTCAATTAGTATTTACTTTTGCACTGTATCATTATAATCGCTCCTGTTATTAGTATTATAATTAACCCTGATCTTTTCTTGAGATCACATTTAATAGCCTTAAATGTTTTGTTTGGTCTGTCTTAATTAAAATGGAGTAGACAGAAAATAAAGGTTTATCCCTGTACTTTGGCATGATATAGGTAAGCACATTTGAGAAAGAAAATGTGAAATCCTTAAATCACAGATGTCATTATTCGATCAAGTATTAAAATCTGCAGTGCTTCGAAAGCTCGACACAGTGTCGAAACCTTAGTATAGAACGGCCCATCACTACCTGTGAGTCACGTAGTGTTGCAGCCTATCAAAGACTTGGTGATCATGTTTTGTAGACTCAATATATATTGGCTTTTCACTCAGCGCGAGGGCGCGCATTCATCTCGGATTATTACATCTTGCTAGACTAATCTGCTACACGGCTGCGTTTGAAAAACCGATTTATCCCGGATGAGTTTCACCGGCATTAATGATTAGGAATCTGGTTGGAACAAAACCCTGCAGCCACAGGGGTTCACCAGGACCGAGTTTGGCAAACACTGCAGAGACGAAACCGACTCAGGTGAGGAGTGGGGGCGGGCAAAGTAGTTGGAGCTATTGATTATTCAGTGTTGTTTGCCTGGGTGTCTGATCTGCTCAACAGGATTATAAATAAAAGGAAAACAATGTGAAGGCAATGTCACAGGTGATCCTGTGGTATAGCGGGTCCACAGCTCCCCTTCAAAAGCCCATTTTTAAATAAATAATCATCGCACTCACAGTGTAGACTCGTGCTTCGGGCATTTCTCCCCTGTGCAGTGTGTGAGTGAGTGAGGAGAGAGAGAGAAAGCCGGTACGTTAGAGTGAGCGAGAGCAGGCTCGAAGGCAATGTGTTCCTGTGGTATAGCGGGTCCATAGCTCACATTGAAAAGGCCATTTTTAATCAGGCGACTGACAGTAGTGGAGTCAGGCACAGAGAAGGTCAGCTGCAGAGAGAGCGTCTCGACTGTTGCAGGGCCTGAAGCAGGTGAGACGCTAATGAAAAAGAGGCACAGGGCTTATTGATTTTTAAAGACTGCTTCCTTCATTGTGTTTTAACTTCAGTTTTAAAGGATTGTGCTGCTCTCTCTTGCGCTGCCTGTGTGTGCCTCTGTCTCTCTGTGGCGCTACCTCTGTGTGTGTGCGTGGCTCTCTCTCACGCGCTGCCTGTGTGTGCGCTTGTCTCTCTCTGGCGTTGCCTCTGTGTGTGTGTGTGTGTGTATGCGCGCGCGGCTCTGTCTCTCGCGCTGCCTCTGTGTGAACCAAGATTCCACTGAGGTTGACTAATGAAAAGTCAACGTAGCTCAGAGCTGCAAGTGGAATGTGGCACAGACAAACAGAAATGACGGCATGTTTTTCGAGGCGTCGCGTCCGAGTTGGTGGGCGTGACTGTGATTTTTCCGTCGTATCCAATGGTCTAAGAGTTGGTGGGCGTGGCTCCTTCCTGCGTGCGCCATTGGCGTCTTACTTGTCGGCGGTTTAGTGAATCCACGCCCCTTCCGGCGTGCTTTCCATGGTCGGCTACTTGTCTCCTGGCTTAGTGAATTATATAATCCACGCCCCTACCGGCGTGCTTTCCATGGTCGGCTACTTGTCTCCACGCCCCTTCCGGCGTACTTTCCATGGTCAGCTACTTGTCTCCTGGCTTAGTGAATTATATATATAGATGATTACATCATCAGAATAGTCAAATAGGCACTTTGAAGTTGTAAACCTTTAAATAAATGTTGTTCTAGGTATTGGTTGGTCTGAAAATGTCTGCATAGATAGATAGATAGATAGATAGATAGATAGATAGATAGATAGATAGATAGATAGATAGATAGATAGATAGATAGATAGATAGATAGATAGATAGATAGATAGATAGATAGATGCAGACTTACCTTCCTTAATACTCCTATCATTGGATGAAATTCAAGTCTAACTGACCAATCATGGACAAATGGTTGAGATACAGAATAACCTTAGTTCATCTTGGCAACTCAAATAAATTTCCAGCCTATTGTCCTGCATAACTTAGGGAGAGAAGGCCAAGTTGGCTTTACGGTAAAACAGGCTCAACTCCTGCATCCTTTTCAAGGATTCTGTTTTACCAAAGAGAACCATGTGTACCACTAAAAGCCTATCGAAACAAGGGAATGCTCACCTTGTTCTACAATGCATCTCTCTCTCTGTCTCTCTCTCTCTATATATATATGTATATACTAGCTGTGTAAGCCCATGCTGTAAAATGCACAGGGTTCTAGAAACTATTGAAATTGTCGTAAAAAAAAATGTAATGTAGAGATTTCAGGTAATTGAAAGGAACTACACTGGGCATCTCTCTCCTAGGAGGTTCCGTTTTACCAACATGCTTGAATCGCTTGTGCATTAGCAGCTAAGTGACTTTGTCTTTCTTCATAGGTTTCGTTTTGCTGACATGCTCGCCTCAATTCTGTATTAGTGGCTAAGCGAGTGACTCTTTCTTCAGAGGTTTCATTTTGCTGACGTGCTGGCTTCGCTTGTGTATCCTCAGAGGTGAAACCCTTATCCCAACTTCATCTTTCACTTCCGGGCCGGACAAACAGACACACACACTTCCACGCTTAGATGTTTATATATAAGATATACTATATATATATATATATATATATATATATATATATATATATATATATATATATATATATATATATATATATATATATATATATATATATATATATATATATATATATATATATATACTGTATATATATATAGAAAGCGCTATGTAAATGTAAAGTCCTAAATGCATAAGCCATATTTTGGAAACGTTTGAGTATTGGTTTGGCTGCTGTTGGTATTAAATTTAAAACTTTGAACATTTTAAAAAATGAAGGTAAACAGTTGAAATTCACACAAAACCTAATCAGATCTTAAGACTAATGAGTGAGAGGTGTCCATAAAATTTAATGAGAATCGATCTATTTTTGCTTAATTCAAATTGTTCACAAATTTTTTTACCACAAAAATAAGAACAAGTGGACATGGACATACATCCTTCTAAAAATGCTCAAAACATGTTGTAGAGATTTAGAAATGTGTTTTCCTTTTTCAAACCCAATGTGTTTTTATTTCAGGAGAACAATATTTCCACCATACACTATATGAAATATGGAAAAAGTAATAAATATTCCATCATGGTTTAACATGGAAGTAAATGCTTCACCACCAAAATGAATGTCAAAGAATCATAGGTATTACGAAGGTAAAAAAACAACCAATTCCTTAGAGATCATTTCTATGTCGACAGCAAAGCAAAGAACATCAGAAAATGGGGAAAAATGATGATTTAAGTAACTGTTTGTTTAATCAAGTTTCCATAGATATTGCTGAAAAATATACTAAATTATTGAATGTAACTTTGAGTATTGTGCTACAAATTTTAGTCTTTAGTGTCAAAAGTATATAATATCTACAGTACTTTAAACAACCACATTTTCAAAGCTGTGAACAGCGTTCCCTAAAATTGTACAATATAATGAATCACTGTAGAATCCCACTATGTAAGTAGTGAACATATGATTTTAATGATACCAGTGGAAATTCAATAAAAGTACATATGAGGACATAAAGAAAAGGACATTTTGTCACGCTGAGAATAGTAAGAGTCAGGAATGAACTATCTTGTCATGGTACCTACTGAATTTGTTACCTACTGAATTTGATACTTTAATAAACCAAATTACTGTATGTTGTCCAAAACCAAATCCAGAAAAAAGTTATTTTATAATGTAGACTTTTGCAGATAAAAGAAGAAGACTAAATTGAAATAGTGACATATAATGTGAAAAAAAAATCCCCAATGTTGCATAATGACCAATTCCATAATCCTGAAGTGTTTGAGGTTATACAACTGTGATAAAGTCATAATTGGAGTCTATATTAAACTTTAAATACTTTTAATATTGTTTTATATGTCAATAGATACTGTAGATTTACATTTGATTGATGTGTATAATTTTGCTTTATCTTAAACAGATTGTGATGGAATGTTAACAAGCATCAAATCCCTCAAAATTGTTAAGAAAAGTGGAGACACTCAAGGTTCATGGATGAAGGACCCTGCCAAAGATTCTCCAAAAATATATTTTTTAAGTGGATCCAAAAATGACATGTTTATGGAGTTTTCAAATATGAAAGCATTTACAGAAGGCAATGCAGCAAAGAACATAACCCTGCCCTTTCCTTGGCAAGGCACAGGTCATGTTGTGTATAATGGTTTCTTGTATTTTCACAAGAGTGGATCTACAAATGAAATTATAAAGTACCACATTCGCAGCAAGAATGTGACAGACAGTATGATACTACCAAATGCTGGCCGGGTGCCTGCTTACCAGCTTTCTCCTTACACATTCATAGACTTGGCTTTGGATGAGCAAGGTCTTTGGTCCATCCACGCAGACCCAGACATAAATGGAAATATAGTGCTCACTAAGATAGATCGTGGAAGTCTAGCTGTAGAGCACAGTTGGGACACTACCTGCAGCAGCAAGGAGGCTGAAGCTGCATTTTTGATATGCGGCACATTATTTGTTGCTTACAATTCTGAATACGGTGGTCGCTCAAGAATTCAGTGTATTTATGATGCCCATGATATCGCTACCAGTGATGATATGCCCATTTTGTATTTTCCAAAAAGTTACACTAGACATTCTGTTATGCACTATAACTTCAAGGAGAAACAGATTTATTCTTGGGATGATGGATACCAGACACTTTACAAAGTGACTACAAAAAAAAAATCAGAGAGCCCATGAGGTTAATCAAAGGTAGTGACCCTGAGATTTTGGCTGATAGGCACATTACACTAAGTTATCCATTCACACATTTGTTTTGCTTTTAGTCTTGTATTAAACATTTACCAGCTTATAAATATTCAACATTCAAAACAAGATTATTTAAAAAGTTATATACATGTTTCATACATACTGTATATGTAAACTCTGTTATATCAGGATACTTCAATACAGTTGTTTAGAGTACCCGGAATATCACAGAATAAACAAAGGCATATTTTGTAAGCGTCCTACAAGTAATACAAACATTACATATAAACTTTATAATGTGTAATGCAAACTAATGACTATTATGCTGTTTTTCAAAAGGCTGTAAAACTAACTTATTTACAATAAATTTGCCTGTTTGAGTTTTTAAGGAATATTTGCTTAATTGTACAGAAACAAAATTATGAATATATTTTACTTAGATCTAACAATCAGTACAAAGTCAAAAGAACTCCAATTACCTTTTCGGGTTGTCTTGATTACCAAACTTACCATTACCCTACACTTTCTGAGAGCAAAGATTCATTTCATGCAGTAGTTTTAGATAATAAATCTCAAAAGAGTGACATGACGAGCTCTGATCACAAAAATACACATTATACGTATACTGTACTATACTGGGTGCTTCATTGCTAACTGAAGAATCATAATGATGGATTCTGATGAACTAAAGCAAAATAAACGGTAATAATTGTCTGTCAGTTCATTTGTGTATACAATATGCATATATATATATTTTCCCATATCTTCCAGTACAGGTGGAAGTTAGGGCTGGAGCATACATTAGTAGAAAATTTTGAAAATAAAGAAAAAGGTGTATTTAGGAAAGCAAGGCTGGCTTTGCTTTTATGGTTCCTTAGACCTTATCAAAGGAACAACATTATATTCTGTACTGCATGCTTTTAACTGACACTGTCAAATATATTATTAAAAGACTGAAAAACCTTGTGTGTTTCACTCCAGTTACTATTAAAGCTTCATGTATACAGTAGTATATTAGACAATAAATTAAAATGGGAGAAATGGTATATGATATAACTGTATTCATTGCATTTTGCAAACTATAAAAGTGGAATTTGTTTGATCAATTGCTTTCACATGTATTTTGCAACATCGGTTTAAAATTCAAAATGGCTCACAAACCATTATGCAATGGTTTCATTGCAATGTTTTCACCTGTATTAAACAGCAAAATCTATAAAAAGACAAAAAATACAAACCACATTAGGATGTTCTGTCCACATAAAATGTTTTGCTGATATTCTCTATAGTATGACAATTGTGGTAAAAAATATGTACTGCAAAATCAGCAAAATAAAAAACATGTCTTTACAGATGTGAAGTTCACAACTGAACTGACTAGCAGGTTGAGTCTGGGCTATAAAAATGGTGGATAAGATGAAGAGGTGCAGTCTGGGTGGATAAAACAGGAACTGATGTAGCAGGAAGATGGATTCTGGGTACCAGAAATTACATCATCGGGGGTTGCCGGAAGTGACTTCAACAGTGGGTGGACTGGTGGTGAAGTCATAGTTAGGCAGGGTCTTTAGCAGAACTGCAGAGGAACAAGAGGAGAGACGATCAGGTGAGAGTACCAACCCCCGGTCTGGCAGACGAATAACACTATTTGATCCTGTAAACTGCCCCCCATGCGCACATGTGTGACATGACCCCCTGCCTCAGCCCAGACCTGTTAGTCTGTGAACTCCGACAATAAAGGACAGAAAACTTATAGGCTGGAGGTCTAAAAACCAATGGATGACATGTGGGTTACACTCCTTGTGCACTGCCATCCACTGCAGAGCAGCATGATCAGTGACCAGGGTAAACTCACAGCCCAAGAGGTAGTACCACAGTTGCATTACTGTCCATTTGATCGTCAAGGGCTCCTGTTCCACAGCCTCATACCTGGTTTACCGATCCAGCAGTTTCCGGCTCAGGAACATGACGGTGTTCGACACCATTGACACTTTGGCACCAAGTCCTGTGTCCAAAGCATCGGTCTAGAGGATAAAAGGCAGAGAAAAGTTAGGAGCCATTAGGACACATGCTGACGTAAGGGACTGCTTTAGGTCACGAAATGCAGCGTCTGCTTTACTATCCCATACCGCATTGTCAGGGGCCCACTTCTTTGTTAAATCCAGCAAGGACGCCATTCTCTTGGAGAACCGGGGTACAAACCAGTAGTACCTGACGAAACCAAGAAAGGATCAGACCTGTCGCTTGGTTTTTGAACAGGGCCATTTCAATATGGTATGTTGGAACAGGAACTGATATGGCAGGAAGATGGATTCTGGGTACCGGAAATTACATCATTAGGAGTTCCCAGAAGTGACGTCAACAGTGGGTGGACCAGTGGTGATGTCATTGAGAGGTAGGGTCTTTGGATAAACTGGAAAGGAGCAAGAGGGGAGAAGATCAGGTGAGAGTGCCAACCCCTGGTCTGGCTAATGAACAACACTATTTGAGCTGTAAGCTGTACCCCATGCGCATGAGTGTGACACACTATAGATAGACAGTTGCAAGCAGCTTTGACAGGAATACATGGAGCTTGAAAAAGCTAGCATCATACTGATGTTTGAGCTGTAAAATGTCTTTTTCTGAAAACAAATAATATATACTGTATACAAAAGGGATATGAGATATTTTTCATCTTTATACATGAAAACAGACACTTCTTAATATTAAATTTAAAAAGCATGTATCCATACAATACCAAAGACTCTAGCTTTTCCATTCAAATCATTAAATATTAAATGTTCATCTGTATTCAAGTAAACTTTATCAGCTCTTGCAGACATGTGGATCATGGTTTGGCGTTAATTCATAGTGTACAATAACATGTTCCATTCAATATCACTCCCAGTTATATTCTGCTATTAATGTTTAAACTATACAAATGCAATGTTGCCTAATACATAAGCCACACAATTCTGAAATCATAAGCACTTTGGCTTTTGCGTACATATACTGTACTTTAAGGAATTCATTTTCCAACCTTTATTTAACTGTTTAGGCAGAAATTCCTCATAATATAGCCTACCATTCTCAAACCTGATTAATCTAACTGACCATCACTAGTAGTGGAGGAAATGGCTTGGTGCAATGTCCCAGAAGACCAACACTCTAATCCATGAACACTAACCAAACAGAAAGATTATGGAGGATGATCAGAAGACCAGAAAGCTGGGCGGTTACCACAAAATTACATTCTCCCATGTGGTACCTGGACTCCTGTGTCCTGTTATATGGGACAGGCAGTTCAGAATACTCAAAGGGTGCCTTGCCCTTTAAATATGAATTAAAACGCAGTTAAAGGCTGTTTCTGACTGTCAAAGTTATTCTGTAACAGGGCATAAAGCTACCCCTGCACCATCGGCGCTCTGAGCTTGAAGGGAAGCTGGGATCATATTCTCAACTAGCATGGAGTTAGGTCAGCCAGAGTATTGAGAGCGAAGGAGACAGAGTTTGGGGTGAGCAGTAGAGTCTCTGGTTCTTTTGATTTTGGTTATTAAGCAAATGGGATACCAACACCAACTAATGCTGCAGATTTTAAACTTGGAGCAGCTGTTTGATATTTGTGTGTCTTTTGCATAGATCTTCTTCTTCTTTTGGCTGCTCCCGTTAGGGGTTGCCACAGCAGATAATCTTCTTTAATATCTTTCTGTCCTCTGTATCTTGTTCTTTTACACCCATCACCTGCATGTCCTCTCTCACCACATCCATAAACCTTCTCTTAGACCTTCCTGTTTTTCTCTTGCGTAGCAGCTCTATCCTTAGCATCCTTCTCCCAATATACTCAGCATCTCTCCTCTGCACATGTCCAAACCAACGCAATCTCGCCTCTCTGACTTTGTCTCCCAACATTCCAACCTGAGCTGACCCTGTAATGCACTTGTTTCTAATCATATTCATCCTTGTCACACCCAATACAAATCTTAGCATCTTTAACTCTACTACCTCCAGCTCTGTCTCCTGCTTTCTGGTCAGTGCCACCATCTCCAACCCATATAACATAGCTGGTCTCACTGCCGTCCTGTAGACCTTCCCTTTCACTCTTGCTGATACCTGTCTGTCACAAATAACTCCTCACACACTTCTCCACCAATTCCACCCTGCCTGCACTCTCTTTTTCACCTCTCTTCCGCAATCCCCATTACTCTGTACTGTTGATCCCAAGTATTTAAACTCATCTACCTTCGTCAACTCTACTCCCTGCATCCACACCATTCCACTGACCTCCCTCTCATTTACTCACATGTATTCTGTCTTGTTCTTACTGACCTTCATTCCTCTCCTCTCTACAGCATATCTCCACCTCTCCAGGGTCTCCTCAACCTGCTTCCTACTATCACTTGTGGCAGACTGTATATTCAGGGGGAGCAGCCCTGGACGGTGCAATACCTCCCCCTGGATGGTAGTTGGCTGCCCCCCTGGGTTGGAGCGGTGCCTCGGTTTCCCACAGGGCTCCATGGAAATTGGAGTTGGGTGCAGCCCTGTTGGGTCCCACAGGCACTGCCAGGGGGTGCTGCAGCTGGGACTCCTGAGCCCGTATGGACAGATGTGCAACCGGAAGTGCAGATGTAACTCGGCAATCAGCCACCTGGAGCACTTCCGAGTGGACTATAAAAGGGCCCAGCAACCACCACTCAATGGTCAGAGTCGGGAGGAGGAGGACGAAGCTTGGAGGAGGAGTGGTGGAAGAAGAAGAAAGGAGAAGAGTGTGTTTAGGGTGCTTTATTTGTACCGGGGACTGTGTTGTGCCTGTGGGGATCACAGGGAAGACGCACCCCACAGGTTTCCTTTTCCTCCTTCCTCTGTCCAGCTGTCACACCAAGCACCCTTCTTGCTGCCACCCTTACTACATCTGCTGTAGTTGCCCAACTGCCTGGTAACTCTTCAATATCACCCAGTGCCTGTCTCACCCTCTCCCTAAACTCAACCTTGCAGTCTTCCTTTTTCAACTTCCACCATTTGATCCTTGGCTCTGCCCTCACTCTGTTCCTTTTCTTGATCTCCAACATCATCCTACAGACCACCATCCTATGCTGCTTAACTACACTTTCCCCTGCCACCACTCTGCAGTCTTTAATCTCCTTCAGATTGACTCTTCTGCATAGGATGTAATCTACCTGTGTGCATCTTCCTCCACTCTTGTACGTAACCCTATGTTCCTCCCTCTTCTTAAATATGTATTCACCACACCCATGTCCATCCTTTTGGCAAAATCCACTATCCTCTGACCTACTTCATTCCTCTCCTTGACACCATACCTACCCATACCTCCTCGTCTCCACTGTTCACTTCACCAACATGTCTATTGAAATCCGCTCCAATCACCACTTTCTGTCCCTTGGGTACACTGTTCATCACTTCATCCAACTCACTCCAAAAATCTTCTTTCTCATCCACCGAACACCCAACTTGCGAGGCATATGCACTAACAACATTCATCATCACACCTCCAGCTTCCAGCTTCATAATCATTACTCTGTCTGACACTCTTTTCACCTCCAAAACACTCTTGACATACTGTTCCTTCAGAATAACCCCTACCCCATTTCTCGTCCCATCCACACCATGATAGAACAATTTGAATCCACCGCCGATCCACCTGGCCTTATTCCCCTGGCCTTCTTCCCCTTCCATTTAGTCTCTTGTACGTACAATATATCAGCCTTCCTTCTCTCTATCATATCTGCTAACTCTCTCCCCTTACCAGTCATACTGCCAACATTCAAAGTTCCTACCCTCAGATCCACTCTCTTTACCTTCCTTTTCTCCTATGTCTCTTGACACATCTCCCACCTCTTCTTCTCCTTTTTCGGTCAATTTCCACCAGCACCCTGTTGGCTAACAGTACTAGTAGCGGTTTTTGTTAACCCGGCGCTTGACCGATCCGGTATGGAAATTTGTATTGTTGTCCACATATTGACTTGGCAAAATTTTACACTTCCTGACGTAACCCTCCCCATTTATCTGGGCTTGGGACCGGCATGAAGAAACACACTGATTTGTGCATCCCCTGTGGCTAGGTATGAATGTATAGATAAATTATTTTAATAGCTTTATTTTTTTATTCTTTTTTATTTTGAGCACTTACTGTTCTAGGTTATGGTTACCGACAGGAACACCTGCATTGCACAGTCCATAAAAATGGTCTTTAATCACAGGTTACCAAAATACAGACAACTCATCTTTTGTGACTTCAAAAATCCATTCAGGACTTTCCAATGAAAGTGAAAACCCACTATCATAAAACAACCAATAAATAAGAAAACAATCTTTAAAGACTATTTTATGATGACTAATCTATTCACACATTCCCAAATAAATTAAGCATTCTCTGGACTACACAGAAAAATAAATGTCAAAAACAAAATTAGATGCTAATAGGAGATTAAATAAACATTAATTTTGTGCTTTGCATATTTAAAAATAAAGTTTTTTTTTATTCTCTTCCAAATGCAACCAAATGCAGAAATCCCTGCTGACAGTTAGGATTACTTCTCCCTGAGCAGTGTCTGTCTCCAAGGTTTACAAGTCTACATCCTAATTTATGTTGTCCAAATTATAATTTAACATTAGTATTTCTAGTATACATGATACATAATACTGAAATCTTCTAAGGAAACCATGAATCTTTATTTTATACAGTACCTTTCTATAAAAATACCATTTCTAACGAGCTTTACAATTTACAGATACAGGCCAGAACCAACACTAGGTAGAATGCCACTCCTTTAGCCAATATACAACATAGCCTGACAGGCATTTAACTTGCATGTTTTATTTACTTTTGCCATTGAGGAAAATAATGTCTATATATTTGTTACTATATGCATAATATGTACAGTGGCTAAATATTTAGAATTACAATTATTACATTAACATCACGGAGAGTGCATAAAAGCCTCATAAAAACATTACATATCTGAAGAATTTTCTAAGCATTTGGCATTCAATAAGAAATCAAACTGAATGGAACCAAACCCAAGCCTTCTGTCAAACTGCCAAATGTAACAATGCCAACAATATCTTGACTATAATAATTTGTTTTCTTAAAATCAACAGCTTGTGTTTTCTGCTTTCATTCACTTCGATCACTTGTTTAACTCTGAAATGAATACTATTCTTGCCAAAGCTCCCTTATTGTCATAAAGATATCTTATCACAAGAAGGATTTTCTCTAAATGTTTTGAATTTCTTCCCATCTCTTTCCTCCAAAAAGTCTCCATTCTGCTTTCACAAGCATGCTAATTGTGCATCCTCCTGCCAATATACAAAAATGCATGTTGTTTCTCAGTCCTTGGCCTGTAGCTGTGTTACATTTTTTCTCATGACTATCTTCTGAAGACACATCTCTTTACAAAGGGATTTTAACCCCTCTGCTTTAATCCTGAATTTCAACAGTTGCACTCAGCCTACAAACTTTAACAAATGCTATTATTACTTGTAAATAGCTAGTTTGTTATCTAGTTCTCAGACATGATGGCTAGTATTGTATGTATGCATGGTTATGTAAGGCATTTTTGGCAAATGCATCTTGAAATGAAGAATGAGTATAAAACTAATAGTCTAATCTCACCTCTACACTGATGTCTCTGTGAGGCTTTTTACTTTATCTAACTCATACTGTGCACTCTATGATTGACTAAATTTGGAGAAGTGAAACCAATCTTTAATGTCACAGTATAATTGAGTTAATACTGACCAGCAGCTTATAAACAGTAAATAGAGAACTATGATTCATTACTTCTAAGGCATCAGATGTTTAACTCTGCTTTGAGTGGAAACATGACAGAATGAAGCTGAATATTTTTTATTATTTCAGAACTTAAAAAAATAAAATTTTGTGGACCTAAAATATACATAGCTTACCTAACTAATGATGCTTTGAACTTTTACATTCAGAGCTAAGTCACTCAACAAGACAACAATGAGGTACACATACATTTTAATATTATGTTTTTGCTTTTTAGAGTTCACAGGTAGAATAACAGTAGTACTAAGATTGATAAATATAAGGAGAAGAATTCAACAAAAGAGAGTCAGGGTGTCACGGGAAAACCCCATTTTATCGTAGGTGGATTGAAAAAGATAAAAAAAAAAATATAAGCACATAATGGTGCAAAATGCATTCAAAGGCTGGTCAGGATGCTCTTTTGGTTGGGTCTGGCATCCCCTCCTGGCTTGGAGTGGTGTCAATCACCTTTTTTAGAGTACTGAAAATGGCTCTGAGGCTCTTGTATGTTGACACATCAAACACATACCTGTCTAACTACATATAAGATCTCACCTTTTACTTATATTAGCCACTTGCTACTTTTAGATGCCCCTGGCTGGCACCTCAACTAAGGTCACATCAATTTATTATAGAATTCGGTGCTATCAGTTTGGTATTACAAAATCACATACATTTACATAATTATGATTATTGTATATCTGGTTCACACCTTACAAGATTAAAACAAAGTGCAAATTTAAACTTTCATTTTTTACAACTGGAGCACAAGAAGATGAAATGATGCAAAGTGAGTCAGACTACAGGAACTGAACCACAAAACGTCTGGATTAAAGTCTAATACCTTAGCCACTGCATTGACTTTAAGTAATATTTAAAGCCAATATACAGTAAATATAGGTTTACTTATTATATATTTAAGAGAGGCGAATACAAGAGAGAGAAAAAGAATGTTTTTAAACAATTCTAAATTTGACTTTTGGTAATATACAGGCATCAAAATACTTTTATATTTAAATGTAATTCTACTATAAATTCACATGAGGGCGCCAAATAGCCATTATTCTTTGAGCTCAGCTTTTAAACAGAAAAAAAGGAGTTTTAATAATATAACCATAGAATGCCACCCATCTGTTTTTTAAACTTGTATTTTCTTCTGACAGACCAGAGCCTTTTCCAGAAGCATTTGAGTCAAAGCAGGACTTGACACTGGCCAGCAAAAGGGATAATCATTGGAGACCATACTGAAAAACAAAACAGTGTTCACTTATACAAGTCAATTAGCCAAATATGTACATCTTTACTGTGGGAAGAACCCACAGTGCCCAGGCTGCAATAGTTAATTATTACAAGTTCTAGATGAGCAGTGACCTAGTCAAGAACTCAACCAGACCTCTGGAGTTGTGAAGTAGCAGCAGCAAACAATGTGCCATTATGCTGCATTACACTAAATTATTCAAAATATGTTGCAACTAGAATTTTCACTATAGATGGTGTGAGAAAGACAGCCCAGACACAATCAGACGGACACCGGCAAGTCTAAAACCACACGTTTATTATATACAAGGTCCTCAAACACAAGTCCCGCACACACACAGTGCTCCAGCACCAAGCACCCTTTTAGTCAGGCCTTTCACTAGTCCTTTTTGGGCCACCTTTCCTCCTCACTCCCGAGTGTTGCCTTCTTCCACCTGACTCCGGTTCTTTGATCGTAGGAAGGTGGTCCCCCTTTACCCCCACCCGGACGTGATCTAGGTGCCTCCGATGAACTTCCGGTGGCACTTCTTGGTAAGGCGGAAGTGCCGCACAAGCACCCGGAAGCAGTCCGGGTGACCCTGAAATTCCTCCCGCCAGTACTTCCTGGTGTGGCGGAAGTGCTGGTTTCCAGGGCTCTAGAATTCTCCGGGCGCCCCCTGGCGATGACCACGGGCCCCAATAGGGTTGAGCTTCCAAGCTCGGTTCCCGTGGCACCCATACTAACCAGGGAGGCTGCCTTCTCGTGGTCCAGGGGAGGTATAGTCCCTCTCCCAGTCTTTCCAGGCGTCCCAGCTGGGTATGACACCCAGCTGCCTGCCACAATGGGTATTTCAAATTTGAATTTGAAATCTAGAATATAATTTGTATCTCAAACAGATATCAAGGAAGATTTTGAAAAGTCCATTTGTTTGCTCATAACAGTACAGCCTCATAAACAGCAAGAGACTAGCTAGAAGGCTCATAAAACAACCCTGGATAAGAAACACTCATCCACATACGTGCAATGGGCCACTTCAGATTTACCAATCAATTTCTGCAAACATAAGCAAAGCATAATAATGCCATAACAGAAATGATCAGGCCAGTATTTGAACACAGGTCAATGGAGCTATAAGCCAGCCATACATTTTGCCATCTTAGTTGCAAACTTTGGCATTTTAAGACAGGCTTACTTTAGAAGACCTCATTTTTCTGAGAGATTTACAACATATTGGGTGTAAATGATATTCTAAAGATTTAGGGTTTAGTGTTTCACAAGCAACATGAGCTTTAAAATTATTCTCACACTGACAGGAAAGTTAAGCTGATGGGACATATACAAATTATAAGTTTATGGTGTCTGGTAAGTGTGAAGACTCTTGAAGCGCCATTTAATGTAGGAGTAGGTAATCTAGGTCCTTGAGTAACACAGTGTCCTGTCCACAGCTTTTCTCTTTAAGCAATTTCCTAATAGGGATTCTTTCTTGCAGTTTCAGGTGCATGCCATTTAATTACATGGTTTAATTCTACAGTTGCCACATACTTGCAAACCATATAGTGAAGTATTCTAGATATTATTCTGTTGGTTGAAGTAGATTAGATCCCCTTTGCCTTAAAATGTTTACCCTCTTTTCTTGCTAAAATATTAATTAAACAGCTATCTCATATGAAAAACTTCCAGGTATACTGTAAGTGGTATTGAGTTAGATGGTGAGGAAATTAGTAGAAAGAATAACAAATGTCACTCTTTAAGACGTCTCCTATAAGAAAATGGGTGTACAAGTGAAAAGTGGCTAAAGACAATGTTTGCATTAATATTTGAAATATTTTTTCACATGTGGAAAACCATATTCATTAAATAAATAACCAAACAGTGAAACAGACACTAGAAGATGTGTAGACTTCCAAATCTTTCATTTTTATTATGTGCTTGTTTCCATTAATCCTCTTTTCCCTTCCATTCTCTAAAGTCTCCTTTCACAAACCATCACCCACAGATGAAATTAGTCAGAGTGCAGTACTAATATTTAATGCATTTTTTGTAACTTAGTGTTGCTGTGAGCGCGACGGTGGTGCAGGGGTAGCACTGCTGCCTCGCAGTAAGGGGACCTGGGTTCGCTTCCCAGGTCCTCCCTGCGTGGAGTTTGCATGTTCTCCCCGTGTCTGCGTGGATTTCCTCCCACAGTTCAAAGACATGCAGGTTAGGTGATCCTAAATTGTCCTGTGTGTGTGTGCCCTGCAGTGGGCTGGCGCCCTGCCCAGGATTGGTTCCTACCTTGCGCCCTGTGTTGGCTGAGATTGGATCCAGCAGACCCCTGTAACCCTGTAGTTAGGATATAGCGGGTTGGATAATGGATGGATGGATAGTTTTCCTATTCTATGTGTGAAAACAGCTGAAATCCTTGAAACATTAAAAAGAGATGTAAATGTGATGAATTGACTCGTATGTTTTTGGGAATGAAAATAATGTATAGAAAAGAAAATGCAGTTGTCTCTGTTTGAGAAATATCCAACTTTTGATGGGCATGCCAATCTAACTTTAGATTAATATAAACTAATTTGAGCACCACAACCCACTGAGAAAAGATCCTTGGACAAGCCAATTCCGGAGGGATTATATCTCGCAGCTGGCCTGAGAATTGATGGCAGGCTGCAGGAAGATTTCAAGATTTCTCCAATGCATTCCAGATATCTGAAAATGACTTCCTGTAAAATTTCTTACGTTTTCTTTAGGATTTCCTATCTTCTTTTAAATATCTTCAAAAGCATTTGAGGAAACCTCAAAATACACGGAAGGTTATTTTAATATATCTGCATAAATGCTTTTTTTTAGAAATTTCAAAATGTATTTGAGACACCTCACAATGTTATAATTTCATGATGCCTCAAAATGTAATCAAAATATTTTTAAATGAATTTCAGTTTTAAATAAAAAACAAACTGACTTATGGTGTTACCTGTGTGCCATATTTTAGGTTTATGACTTGAAAAGCATATATATATATATATATATATACACAGTGGAGATGTTGCTTATTGAATGAGCTATGATATCAAAATACATTTGAGAAATCTTGAAATGCACTGGGAGACAATTTTGAGATAACTTTAAATTAGTTTCAGATATTTGGAAATTGGGCGGTACTGTGGCGCAGTGGGTAGCGCTGCTGCCTCGCAGAAAGGAGACCTGGGTTCGCTTCCCGTGTCCTCCCTGCTTGGAGTTTGCATGTTCTCCTCGTGTCTGCGTAGGTTTCCTCCGGGTACTCCGGTTTCCTCCCACAGTCCAAAGACATGCAGGTTAGGTGCATTGGCGATTCTAAATTGTCCCTAGTGTGTGCTTGGTGTGTGTGTGAGTGTGCACGCCCTGTGGTGGGCTGGCGCTCTGCCCCGGGTTTGTTTTCTGCCTTGCGCCCTGTGTTGGCTGGGATTGGCTCCTGTGACCCTGTAGTTAGCATATAGCGGGTTGGCTAATGGATGGATGGATGCATATTTGGAAATCTTACATTATCTGAAAGTAATTCTGAAATATGTTAAAATGTTAATTTGGTGTGCTATGGAAACTGGAAAAAGGTTAACGGAGGAATTGACAAGTTAGCAAAACAATTTGCAATAAATCAATAAATAAAACTGTGATGATTAAAATACTAGTAGACATACCCACAATATATTAGTGTCATGGACATTGAAAACAAAATATTTGTCAGTGGAATGAACAAGGGTTTAACTTATGTGGAACGAGCCCCGGACACAGACAGACGGACATCATGTTTGCACCCAACACATGTTTATTTACAATATTTACATGTATTAAATATGCACAAACCCCAGTGCCACAGCACCAATCACCCCAAAGTCCAGGCCACAACCACAGTATGCCTTTCTTCAGACTACCTCCTTCTCTCTCCTCTCAGACCTTGTCCTCTTCCACCCGACTCTAGCCATTCCATGAAGGGAGGCGGCCCCTTTTATATGCACCCGGATGTGCTCCAGGTGCTGCCCGGCAATCTTCAACCGGCACTCCCCAGTGTGGCGAAAGTGCCGGCTGCGTACCCGGAAGCACTCCGGTGTCCCCATTTCTCTTCCCCCCAGCACTTCCGGGTGTGGCGGAAGTGCTGAGGTCCAAGGCTCACCAGTCATGGGGGCACCCCCTGGCGGTGACCACGGGCCCCTACAGGGTTGAGCTTCCCAGCTCTGTACCCGTGGTCCCCAGGGGAACCAGGGCGGTCGCCCCCTCGTGGTCTGGAGGAGGCACAAACCCTTCTCCAGTCTTCCTGGGCGTCCCGGCTGGGTACCACCCCCACCCAGGTGCCACACTTAGCACAACTCCATATTATTTAGCTTTAGTGAAAAAGTAATATTTGTAATAGCCATCATAAGTCCAAGCCTAAATTAATCAATTAGGGCTGTGAAAAGCAAGTAATGTATCTAATGCAAGTCAAAAAACAACTCTGGTAGGTTGCCAGTCCACTAGAGGAATTCTCTCCAGACCAATATAAAGCTGGAAATCATTTTAAGTGGCGAGCCTTCAGGATGAGGGAGCAACTCACACACAGATGGAGATCTGAGATATGAACAAAGAACCTTGAAGCTATGAGGTAAAGGAACTAAACAAAGTGGCACTGTGTTGCCCAACTTTTAAAATGTTTAACTGTTCACATAAGAATGATTATGAATGTTTCCATATACAGCCAGGGATACTCAGGTTAGGTCAAAGCAAATAAACAGTAATTGCAAACTTTAAAATAGGATTATATTAAAAATCCTTTTAAAAGGACAAGACATTCTCCTTGTTATTTGGATCACTCAGTGTTAAATCAGTGTTTTCATATTTGAGAACATGATGTACAGTACTTTAGAACATAAGGGTACCATAATTATAAACATAACTGTGCTTTTTAGTTCATAATGAAGTATACAGTATGTTATAAAGTATACTCAGAAACAAGCATTCTAATCACAAGAAAAATTCTTAACCAGAATTTTACTTGACTGCACATATTATATCTTAACCAAATATACAATTTAGATTAAGACTGCCATTAAAAAACATGTTAATAATGTAAGCTAGGCAGAATTTTATTTGGACAGAAAACCATGAATCTGCAGGTGACAGTCATAGCTATTGACCTGAATGCTTTTTTTAAAGATACTACATATTTCTCTGTCTGTACACACTTTGCAATCTGATTAAATAGTGTGGCTGTTTTAATCCCTTTCACTGGCCCACTGTTTGGCTATGTCTGCCACTTAACCTGTCATTGCACTAGTTGAGAAGATGTCAAAACAATTGTACTGAACTGTAAAACACCACAACCGTTGCATGAAAGAAAGGTGATTTTATTATATAATAATGGGTATTGTAGTGGGGGGGGAAAGGGTAATGATTACCCTGGCCCACTGGGTAGGGGGAGGTCCTCAGAGCTTGGAATGAAAAGGACATGTGACAGACATGGATTGAGAAGAAGAGGTCCACAGAGACGGCTTATGTATAGGGCCCAGAGTTCTGTGCTGCACCCCTGTATACAATAACTAACTGGTGGTTCTTTTCCCTCTTTTATCAAGTGATCGTGACCACTACTTTGAATTCTGCTAGTGTTTGTTCTTTAAGGCATCTTACTGCAGTGGGTCACAACAAGGCCACTGTATAAAATACAAGCAGAAAAACTATTCAAAGGTAACCAAAAAGTGTGTCTAAAGAGTACAGGCAAGTCTGGAGTCAATGCTAGTTTGTTTTCTTGTTGCATTCTGTGAAAAATTAACTTACGGATAAATAGCTCAAAATTCACTAGAATCGCAAAGCTAGCACGCACATTCTGACAGCTGTATGGTGGCAACCCCAAATCCTATTAATTTCTCAACAGAAGCATAAAACTTTTATCGTAGATAAATAAATATTGCTCATTCCTCATAATGCATAAGCGAAGCTAATATTATCATCCAATAGATGGCACTGTCGAGTGTTTCCAGAAAAAAACGTAATTGACTGAAAGGCGCTAATCCAGATGGTTTGAATTTAAATCGGCTCTCTGATAGTGCCATTTTTTCAAAACGTTCAACTTAAATAAAAAGGAGGGCTTACCGACACTCTTTAAAAGCAATGCAGACTTAATAAAGCTAAAAAAAAATAACGAAGCTTTAACTAGGAGGCGTTTCTTAACGTTATATTTCAGAGACGGAAACAAGAGCAACATAAGTATTTGGAAAGTGTATATTATGTGGCCCTTGTCGTTAGTGGATTATGCAATTCGCAATAATGGGGGATCTGAAGTGTACTTCAGGACCATCCACATTGGAGCAGATAACGCGAGAGAATCGCAGAGCTCACTGAAACACGAATTTAAGAGCAGGTGTCTCAAAAAAAGAACAGGTGTCTCGACAAGGTAACCCGCACTTAGAATGCCTGTAATTGTACGAGGCACGTGTGATCACAAATTGCTATTCTTTTAAAGTCATATGTGGTATGTGTGAAATGCAGAAGACGGAAGCTCTGCCAACCGTGATAAAGTAAAAGCGGACAAGTTTTGAAGCCAGGAGAGCTGGGCTGGGCAGAAGGCACTGTGCTCTGTGTTCTGCCCGAGTCACACCGAATAGGAAAGGCTGCAAGTTTCACGCGACGCTGGCTGCCGATGAACTCGCATTGTTCAGGGTGTCCGGTTCCAACCCTGACACGCCTCTGTAATCACATGATAGGAGAATGGGAGAAGGACTTCTCTCTTGAATTATGGCGACAGTAACTATCTGCGGGACCCGGGTTGAGCTGTTGTGTCAAAGTGACAAGTCGAGGAGCCGCACCGCGAACGCACAAGAAGGTGAAGAAGTGCGGAAAGTGGAACTTTGATCGGACTCTCGCATCTGCGCTGATCCATTTACCAGTAGCACGACTGCCAGTCAGAAAAGGTTAGTGCGTTCAAACTTGTCATACCTTCGGTTTGTGAAGCTCTCTTGCTTCCTGTCGCATCGTTTTGCTCCTAAAGTGCGTGACGCCTGTACAGGTGCTTGTCGCCTCAGTGACGGCGAGGTGGGACTTGGTGAGGCCAAAAATTTGAATTTTACAAATAATCGGTAGAGACAACAAATCGGATTCCAATTCTGTATGAAGACCATCAATTTTAAAACGCACGTGCACACTTCCCTATTAGACTTTTTTTATTATTTTGTAAACTTGAACGCTTTTTCAGGCGTTTTATGAAGTTGTCAAGCCTTTAAAGGGGGTTAAAAAGTATATTGTCGAACGCAAGAAAAGTGAAAGACGGAAGTACAATATACTGTAATATAACTGGCCAACTCGCCGAAACCCACCATGGCCGCACTGGTCTTAAGGCAGGAATCTAACTGTCCAGTGCATTGCAGCGCCACGAATTAAGCAGACCTGCTGTGTTATTCTCTTATAATAGTTTTGAGGTGAATCTCCGTTTCAGATGTATTTTCTTGCAGTGGATTATGTAAAATGTTTTTTTCTTAACATAAACAGTAGATCAGCTTTAGAAAGTTATTACTATGAAATTTCCCCCATCCATTATCAAATCTTCTTAATACATTTAAGGTGCAAGTTTGGAGTAAAAACCTGGAGTGATTTCTGGAAAATGTAATTTAACATTAAATAACATGGCAGAACATTCTCAAATCCACTTGATACAATTTGAGGTCACAGGGTGCCAGTGCCTATCATAACAGCACTGTAGGGAGTGTACAGAAGAGCCCAGAACACATTACAGAGAGCACTTGGACAATTTATGTACTTATGCCTATTGCCGCTCTTGGGGCATAGACCACTGACAAGAGCCCCCTGGGCATCTGTGGCTTGGGCCTCTCTCCAGTTATCCCCAAGTGTGGCCTGTCCTCTTGCCATCTAGAGTCCCGAAAGCAGATGTATTTCTTCCTTCCCTAGAGCTTTAATGTGAGAGCTTGCCTTGTGATCCTTGCAGCTCGGTCGGTTAACCCATCACCAATATATTTTAGAAACCAAGGTGAAACCACACTCGGACACAGGTAGAGGTTAAAACCCAAGACATCGTACCTGTGAGATGGCATTGTTAACTACATATAACCAATGCTGGCCAAATGTAGAGCTTAAGTAACTTGAGGAGTTAATGTTACTTCAAAAGAATATATACACACACTCACTGGCCACTTTATCAGAACCGGGTTGGACCCCCTTTTGCCTTCAGAGCTGCCGGCCGTAATTCTTCGTGGCATAGATTCAACAAGTTGCTGGAAATTTCCTCAAGGATTTTGATCCATAATAATGGCATAATGACATAAGAGCATCATGCAGTTGCTGCAGATTTGTTGGATTCATATCCATAATGTGAATCTCCTGTTCCACCACATCGCAAAGGTGCTCAATTGGATTTAGATCTGGGAACTGTGGAGGCCATTTGAGTACATTGAACTCCTTGTTAGGTTCAAGAAACCAGTTTGAGATGATTTGAGCTTTTTGACATGGCACGTTATCCTGCTGGAAGTAGCCATCAGAAAATGGTGGGTGCACTACAGTCATAAAGGGATGGACATGGTCAGCAACAATACTCTGGTAGTCTGTGGCATTTAAACGATGCTCAGTCAGTACTAAGGGGCCCAATGTGTGCCAAGCAAATATCCCCTATAGCATAACACCCCCACCACTACCAGCCTGAACCATTGATACAAGGCAAGAAGGATCCATGCTTTTATGTAGTTGACGCCAATTACTGACCGTACCAACTGAATGTTGCAGCAGAAATTGAGACTCATCAGAACAGGCAACATTTTTACAGTCTTCAGTTGTCCAATTTTGATGAGCCTGTATGAATTGTAGCCTCAGTTGCCCGTTCTTAGCTGACAGGAGTGGCATCCAATGTGGTCTCCTGCTTCTATAGCCCATCTGTTTGAAGGTTAAACATGTTTTGTGTTCTGAGATGCTCTTCTTCATACCTCGGTTGTAACGAGTGGTTATTTACTGTTGCCTTTCTATCAGCTCAAACCAGTCTGGCCATTCTTCTCTGACCTCTGTCATCAACAAGGCATTTTTGTCCAGAGAATTGCCACTCACTGGATATTTCCCCTTTTTCATACCATTGTCTGCAAACCCTAGATATGGTTGTGTGTGAAAATCCCAGTAGAACAACAGTTTCTGAAATACTGCCAGGTTCAGTCACTTAAATCAACTTTCTTTTCCATTCTGAACTTTAGCAGGTTGTCTCGACAATATCTACAATATTTGACACTCTTAAGGCTGCTTAGTTCAATTCAGGTGCATAGAGTAATTGACCAAATTGAATAGTTCAGGGAATTCTATTAAAAAAGCAGAACTATACTACTAATGGAATGACACTTTGAAAATGAACTAACTGCTGTTGGTCATCTATCCATCCACTTTCAAGCCCTCTTAATCCGATTTATAGTCACAGGGGGCCAGAACATATGCTGGACACAAGGCAGAAACCAACTTTTGACCCTGCGTGGGCATATACTGTAAAAAATAGTATGGTACATATAACTTGACAATTACTGTATTTGCTAATAATATCTCATCTGGAGACTTTCTGACTTTTCTAGATATCCGTTTTCTATATACTCTTCTCATTTGTATTACAAAGATATATTATTTTATTGATGTATTATTGTGTTTTACCAAATTAAAGAACTTCATTTATTTACAGTTTTGCAAACAATCTTGTATTTTATGTTAGTATAGATAGATAGATACTTAGGCAGCAACTCAGTAAAGGTAAATGGCAACAAACAAAAAGTAGATATTTGGATCATAAAAAGGGCCTTGCATTGCAAGATCTAGATGATTGGAAATGTGTTAAGGGTAGATTTTGCACAAATGTTAGAATGTTTTTCTTTGCTCAAAGAATCATCAACACCTGGAATAATTTACCAAGTAGTGTGGTAGAGAGTAGGACTTTATAGACTTTAAAATCTCATGTTATTTTGGAGAAGCTAAGTAAGTGAGATGTATTGTTGCTTGTTGGACTGAATGGCCTGTTCCTGTCACAGTTGTTCTAGGTATTGAGAATGTTTCACAATAAAAAGCTGGATATGCGTCAGCAGAGTGGAGCTTCCATGAAGCAACATAGTTCTGGAGGAGATTAGAGAGATATGGTGCAGCAAGGTCATTGAGAGCATTATACAGTATGAACAGAAGGATATTGAACTCTGTTTTTTTTTTTGTTTTGTTTTGAGTGGGAATTCTGGTATTAGAGTATTTGTAAAGTCGTACTGTAAAGTTTTACAGTAGTCTGCAGTCATCTGGCATTGTTAAAGGTGATCATAGACTCGCAATAGATTAAAAATGTTATTTAAAATGAATTACCCGTAAGTTTGAGATGCCATTACAGCCTGCTATACTCCGTAAAAAAAATCTTCATTCCTTTTTTAGGCAGTCATTTCATAAAAGTAGTTTGGAATCAGACTAGTAAAATTAAAGGTGGCACGGTGGCGCAGTGGGTAGCGCTGCTGCCTCGCAGTTGGGAGCCCTGGGGACCTGGGTTCACTTCCCGGGTCCTCCCTGCGTGGAGTTTGCATGTTCTCCCTGTGTCTGCGTGGGTTTCCTCCGGGCGCTCCGGTTTCCTCCCACAGTCCAAAGACATGCTGGTGAGGTGGATTGGCGATTCTAAATTGTCCCTAGTGTGTGCTTGGTGTGTGGGTGTGTTTGTGTGTGTCCTGCGGTGGGTTGGCACCCTGCCCGGGATTGGTTCCTGCCTTGTGCCCTATGTTGGCTGGGATTGGCTCCAGCAGACCCCCGTGACCCTGTGTTCGGATTCAGTGGGTTGGAAAATGGATGGATGGATAGATAGTAAAATTAATTGAACTTTTACCATTTATATGTGACTGCCATTTCAGTGCCACCCTACATGTGAGATTTTATAATTTTGATGTTCATGCAAAATCCTTCCCATTTATCTTTTATAAAATGTGAGTGACTGAATAGAAAATAAACAATGTAGATATAGTACTGTGTTAATATTTTTATTAGTAAATTCTTACCACTTCTACTTTTCTCTAATGTATTAATATGCTAGAGTGCAGTGTATGTGGACAATTATTTTGTTGAACAGTATCTAACAACATCAGTTGTAGGTAAGGTCTTCACAGTTCAGTCTAATTATTACCAATAGTAAGAACAAATAAGTTCATGCTCATCAATGTCAAACATACAGAGATTTAATGATATCAAGTTAAGTAATAGTCTTTTAAAGAAGGAATAGTTTTATGTCTCTTCTGTTAATACAGTGGTTGTGTTATTTAGAAGTCTGGATTATCTGCTTCATTCCTAAGGATTTAAAATCATGATTTAAAATGAAAAAAATCTCAGCAGCAGAAAAGAAGAAATTTTCTCCATTTGTCTATGTAAATCTTGACCATGATTTGCATGTACTGTATAAAAAATGTTTTGAGTATGGGGATGTCTTTGTATAATTAAAAAAAAAACTTTGCAGACAAGCTGCTCATTGTTACTTATTTTTGTGTTTCTGGAGGTCATACATGTGTTGTAAATAAGAATAATATTGACTATTTATTTTCCAAATTCAATGAAAATGTTGATAACAAAAAATACACTTTTGTAATATTACTTACATTTTTAATATTTAGTTCTGCATGGAGGTGCTTAGTAAGCCTCATTTTTTTGTTAATTTTAATTGCTACACAATAAGACATTTCCCAACCACTAAGATAACAAATGAAGAACTTAGATCAGCATCCTTACAACATTCACAGAAAAAGTAGTATTGTTATTTACAAATGTTAGGTATTATATTAACCTAACATTTGCCCTAACCTTTCAATATAAATTTAAGTCTGCTAATTCGTTGGTTATTAAAAAGATGTGACATAAATATTTTATTTCCAACTTTTGCTTTTAACATTTAGAAATGTATTGCACGGATTAAGTGGGAAGAAGGGTGTCAAGTGATTGATCATTTTATTTGATATTTTTTCTTGCTATTTTTCATTTTACCAAGATGGATTTTGTGTTTTTTTCAGACATCTAATATTTGTTTCTTCTGGCTCCAGGTGAATGAAATATGCACAGTTTTAGAATATAAAAATTTATGAAGTGGATCAAGATACATTAAAAGTCTGTGTAATAGCTTATACTTTTAGTTTTTAGAGTACTAAAAGCACACTTGGGTCAAATTATTGATTTGAAACTTCATTTGGTAAATAAAAATCAGATCCTTTTCAATTTCACTTACTCAATCATGAAATCAAATAAAATTAAAATAAAAACAAACACAAGCTTATTATTTGGTATTTGGTGCAACCTTTGCTGGTCAACAGAAGTCATCCATCCATTTTTTTGGTCTGAACCTATCATTTAAAGGCAGATATGTTTCATTAATAGAAGTGAAGATGAACACCACGCTTTAAAAAACCATACTGTGGAGAGCAGGTTTGGAGTCTGGGATGATATATGTTTTACCTATGAACATAGTCTCTAAACAAATATTGCATTTGAATTTGGTGATCAAAAGATTTAGTGCACATCTTTCACCATTGCGTAACAATTTCAGGATGTACTCCAAACACATCAATACAGAAGAGATAAAATGGGTGCACGACCCATTTAATCCTACTGTAATGAGCGCTTGATGGCAAGCTTAACGTTAGAGCTGAAGAGAAAGTGGTAAAATCCTTTTGCAAACAGACACTGAAAATCTAATTCACAGAGCAGCTGTTGCAGGAGTTGTGGCTACCTATTACAACAGAACAGGTCACAGAACTCGCCAACTAACTCCTGCAAATATCATTGCCGTTCCCCCAACTTATCTTTGTGAGACAGCATTCTCTACTATGATTGTAATAAAGGCAATGTATCAGGCAGAGCAAGGTTATTATCATTAACAAAAACTGTAAACAACTAAAAAAGGATTTACAAACTGAAATCAAAATTGTATAACTGACCTGAAATTAAATGAGTGGAAATGAAATTTGTCACTTTTTTTTTTTTTTTTGTAATATACCATTACCCAGTAGCCAAATGTAGACTATTTTTCCCTCTAGGGTGCACTTGTGTAGTTCTGTGCATATGCAGGTGCACAAAAATGTTTACTTTTCAGTGCTCAGTATTTTCTAATAGCACACATTGAAGTGAGTCAGGAAATCTACCAGGAGGGCTGACACAAGAGCCCTTCTCTCAGTAGTCTATTATTAAAACTTGGCATGAAAAGCCCTGAGTCAAAGCATTTGGAAATTGACATTAAAGTCACCAAATTAATTTGGCTTATGCCTGCCCATTGCAAACATTATTTGTTAGAAATGTTGAATCATGTTGAATCAGAGAAGAGCCATACATATGGCAGTTTAGGATGAGTTATGTTCACCATCAAGTTTACAAAGTTTCTAAGAATTTGAATATTTTGAAAAATAGTACTGCTTTTAATCACAATGATATGTAAAGTATAACTGGCTTGAAGACAGCATAGCAGGAAAAGCCACTTTTTGCAAAATACAAATACACATTGGTGTGTAAAGTGTGCTAAATAACATAAGATGGAGATGTGTTGGATTATAACCTGGAAATCCAACACCACCCCACTCCACCCTTTATTTAGGTGGTTAAATGCTTTTTTACAGTGATGTAGCATTTTCTTTAATTACTTATGACTTTGTTATCCCTGGTTTTGATTTGTGTACTTCTACCTAATGCTGACAACTTAGGCTGTGGTGGATTAGGCAGATTCAATCATGAATGGATGGATGGATGGAAAAAATGGAGAAAAAAATCTATGAATGTTTCTGGCCGATTAGTTATTTTTACAAGTCCAAAGTGCTACTCTGCTTTTTGACACTATGCAAACATAGAGTTGTGATTTGTCTCATGTTTGCATGTTCTCCCTGTGTTTACGTGGGTTTCCTCTGGGTGCTCCGGTTTCCTCCCACAGTCCAAAGACATGCAGGTTAGTTGAATTGGCGATTCTAAATTGTCCCTAGTATGTGCTTGGTGTGTGTGTGTGTGTGCGCCCTGTGGTGGGCTGGTGCCCTGCCCGGGGTTTGTTTCTTGCCTTGCGCCCTGTGTTGGCTGGGATTGGCTCCAGCAGACCCCCGTGACCCTGTAGTTAGGATATAGCTGGTTGGATAATGGATGGATGGATGGATGGACTTGTCTCATCTTGTCTTTTATTCTGAAACCATTTTTCCTGACAAAGGTCACAGTGGTAGGAGTCCAAGCAGGCCAGCCAAGAATTTCCTGTCCCCAGCTACAGATTCTCTCCTTCTGGGGAATTCCCAGGTGTCCCCAGGTTTGCTGAGATATATAATACCTCCAGTGTGTCCTGGATCTGTGCAGGGTCTCAGCCCAGTGAGATATGCCTGGAGAAGGTTTAGGGGAAACCTTCCAGGAGGCATCCTTATGACATGCCCAGACAACCTGAACTGGCTCTTCTCAATGTGAAGGAGGAGAGACTCTACTCTATTGTTGAGTTAAACACCTTATCATGAAGTGTCAACCCTTGTAAGAAACCTAATTTCTACTGCTTGTGCTCGCAATATCATTCTTTTGGTCATCACAGCTCATGATCATAAGTGAGGACCGGTAAAGAGTTTAGTTTTTATACTCCGTCCCAGCTTTATCACCATTGACCGGTACAGTGACCAATGAACAGCTGCTACAACTCCAGTCCACTTGTTGATTTCACATTCAGGCACTTGAACCTGTCTACTAAGAGAAGTTTTCCAAGAGAGAACCATGACCTCAGACTTAGAGGTGTTGATCTGTATCCCAACCATTTCACTCTTGGGTGCATGCCAAAGGTTACAGTCTGATGAGGCAAAGAGGATATCATCATCATCATCATCATCATCTGCATAAAACCACAGTGTTACCCCTAGTCTAATACCTGGTAACTGGACACCCTCGGGTCCTTGGCTGCGCCTTGACGTCCTGCTCGTAAAACACATAAATCAGAGTAGTGACAAGACATAGCCATGACAAAGCCCTACATCCACAGTTAACAAATTCAACGTAGCACCCAAGTATTCAGACATAGCTCTCATTGCATTCATACAGGGAACAAATAGCATGCAAGAGCGACCCTGTTACTCCATATTCTTGCATCATCTCCCATAACACATGATGAGTGACACAGCCATATGCTTTTTCCAAATGGGTTATTATACTCCGTTGCACTCTCCAGCAACTTCACCAGGGTGAAGAGCCTGCCTAGACATAAACCACATTATTCGTCCTGTATCTTTAGCGCGTCCATCAGGCAAAGTCTTCCTTCTTTGTATATGCCTTACTTGGGAGGATAAGGAGTGTAATCCCTTTGCAGTTGGAACATGCTCTCTGGTCACCCTTCTCAAATACGGGGACCACCACACCACTCTGCCATTCCAAGGGTAATTTGCATGCCTTCCATATGATATTGATTAGATGTGCAGCACTTTCAACATCTCCAGTTGGATTGTATTATTCACCCCAGCAGCCTTACTATCAGTGAGTCCGTGGGCCACTGTAGTGACTTCAGTAACTTTAAATGGACCTCCCTCCCTTCCAGGACATGTCCAAACCTGCCTCCTGGTAGGATGGCATGTTCACTGTGTTGAGGAGTTCCTCAGTGTGTTCCTTCCACTGCTTCCAGAAAAGGTCAGCACCACTCTATCCTTGCTTAACACAGTCTGAGTAAAATCACACTTTCCCCTCCTTAGGCATCATACAGTTTGTCAGAGCAGCTTTGATGGCCTCGGCAGACTCCTTCAATGCTTGAGCACAACCACTTTCCTATTATCCTGTCTGTACTGTTCAACCGTTTCAGGAGATCCCACAGAGAGTGGTCCTTTGAAGACCACATTCTATAGTCTTGACAGTTTTCCTCATTTCTGGTGTCCATTCTTGTGTCCTAGGGTTGCTGCCATGAGATGCCCCAACTGCCTTGTTACCATTGCTTTTTGCATCCACTTTCACAGCTGAGGTTTTGAACAGGGTCCATTCGAACTCTATGTCATCGACCCTACTCTGCAAATGGGTGAAGTTCTTTTGGAGGTGTTAGGTGAACTCCTCATGAACGTAAGCCTCAGCCAGACATTTCAAGGACGCTCTAACTGCTTCTCTATGCTTTCCAAGTTTATCTGGTCTATACCCCTTGCTTCAAATCCCACTTGATACCGAGTGGTGATCAGTTGACTGCTCTACCAATCTCTTCACCGGAGTGTCCAAACCTTCATCTAGTTGTATGCAAAATGCCATTTAAAAAATGCATGGTTAAGCTGCCTAAGGAATTTTTTGTTTAATGTCTGGTTATAGGCAACATACAGCTGGCTGTAAATGGGAAGGTACTACTGGGGAATAACTCATGTGACTTTAACAAGAGGAAGTGTGTTATTGATGTAGGGATTCAAGTTTAAGGAGCTTAGTTAAAATGAAAAAGCCTAATGAATTTTAAAACATTTAAAGTACTTTCATAAAGATATCAATAAAGAAGCTGATGGCCATGACATCCTGAAAAAACACAAAACTACAAACAGGAGGTAAAATGACAGGATACATCGTTCAACAAAGTTTAATCCTGTCTCTGCAGAACACTACTGTCTGATCACCTCAGTTGATTGAGCACAAAACTAGGGAAAGTACACTGGCACAGCTGTTTATTGAAAGTCTAGCATGTTGGCACTTTTCCTAAAATGGTCAGAAGAAAAAATAATAAATTTGGGAGCAAAACTAGTCCTACTTAGTCTTCTGTGGATACAGTATATCTAAATGTTCTAAAATCCTTTTATGTTTTGTAGGTACAGCATACATTTCTTAATCTTCATTGAACAGGCATTTTTTAAATGAAAACTAATCTGAAGTGATTCTCTTAAAACAAAAACAAATTGATAGAAGTCGGCATCAAATATAAACAGTGGTGAAAAGTTCATAGGAGTAAACTAAGCTGATAATAGTACAGCAGTAAAAACTACAGTAAAACATCAGTTATAGTCAATTTTCCATATGTGAATCATCCAAACCATCAGTTATCTGAACCAGTACAATACAGTCTCCTGTGACCTTGATGCCCCACTATCTTCTTTACTGTTGTCCTTTGTGAGCACAGGAGTGTGGTGGGAGGTAGCAGTTAGCTATCACATAGTCTGCTGCGAGACACAGTAGTAAGACGTTATTGCTGGGGTTTTGCGACAATTCTAGCCCTGCGGGGCATCCTGAGACTTCACAGGATGAAAATTTATGGCCAAAGCAAAACTAGCATAACAGGCTTGTAGCATAGGCGTCTACTTGGGAAATCATGTGTTAACTCTTAATCTGCTGAAAAAGCATTTTGTAGTTAATAGATTGCCAGAGAAAAGATGAATTTATGTGAGGCTTCTGAGGTTAAGACATGCAAAATCAGTGACTTTTTACCCTTGGGCCAGTGAAGAGACTTGGACAGACTTTAAAGATGGAAGTGGCAAGATAAACTGATTCCATAAATGCAGTACGGACACATTGTTTACTGGCAAATTCCATTCAGTCTGTTTTTGAGCAGATAGGTCACATCTTTGGTCAGTACTTAAACAACCTTTCTTAAGACTATGAAAGGTAAACAAGAGATAAGGGTTAGGGAAGATTGACTTAAGAGTTTGGAGTGAGGGACTGGTTAAAATCTACTAAAAAGTAAAAAAAAAAAAAATGATGCTTGTCACAGTACTTAGGCATGCTGCATTTTGTTTACTCGGTTAAAGTAAAAAGCATTGCCATTAAAAAAAAATGTAGGTTAGCTACTATCTCTAGGAGTAGTATATGATCTAAATAATTACAGATGAGGTCAGTATGAGTTTTTAGTAAATGATTTGTAAACATTTTCCACTGGCATTAAATCAATAAATCAGACATCTGGTCTTCCTGTCAAATTTTTGATAGGCATTACCTTTGTAAAAGATTTATATTACTCTGTGGCAGTGAGCGGAAAGGAAACACATTGCAAATGGCAAATGACATGCAGAGTTTTTGGTTTAGTGTTTTGTAATTTGAAGAAGATGTGTTTAGTTGATATACTGTATCAGTTATTCACACTTGTTTTTTGTTACCCCCGCACCAACTAGTGGCCTAGAAGACAAATGAACTATGCGTTTTACAGAAAGAAAATTGTGGCTTCAGTGTATTATAGGTAAGGAATCTACAAAAGTGAGTGGGTAAGGTACTTAGCCAGAGAGAGTTAAAATAACAATCTAGCTGGATAATTGCCCAAGACTGGTGGCCCATAGGTGCTAACAATGCTATCAGTTCTGAAGGAAGGTTGTTGGCCACTCTGTGTTATTTACTTTTGAATAATAGTGACTTTTTAAGTGTACCAAAGGACTATTATTAATGGGACTGCAGGAGTATATGATTCATGTATTCATCACATGTGTGCATGTTAACATTTGATACAAGAATGACGGAACCAATAATGATCTGTAACATAGTAGTAATTGGTTGTCTGCTGGAGAGCCAATAGATCTGTTCTCTCCGTTGTATGAAAGCAATTGCATCACTCAAGACATCACTCATCAGTTTTGTGTTCTTTTTTGCAATTTCTTATTTTAATTGGGAATGGTACGGAGCTATAGTACAAATATATGGAAACTTATCTTTTTGTACAGTTCAGGAAATGTTTCAGCAAGTGTATTCTGGCTTATAATTACTATACAACAGTAAGATCTGAAACTTTTTTTTATAAAGATCTACTTCTGTAATGATTCATTTTTAATCTGAATAATGAAAAAGTGTTTGGATGGATAGTACAACAGCAAGAACTGTTTATGGTTTAGGTCCTGTAAACTCTGTTTCTATAAATATGGAATTGCAAATAATCCCCAATTTTGATATGGTGAGCCTCACAGTTCAGTGCCAAGATCAATGCTCTTCTTGGTTTACAGTATATACTACCTGTTATAGATATAGTTCAAAAATATTATTGTCAATTTAACTTACACAGATAACACACATACTCTGTATCAGTCCCTGTGTAGTCATACACTGTATCAGCTGTGGTATACAGTATATGGTTTTGTTTAAGTACTAGAAAAGTAGCCAACCCCATGTTAAATTATCTGAAAATTAAAAATGTGCTGGGTGTAAAATTATAACAAGTTGCAACAAATCAGTCACAACAAAAAAGGTTGGTTAAAAAAAGAAATAAACACAGTAAGGAGTCTGTGTCATATACTGTATGTTCCAACATAATTAAATAATTGGGAGCTAAGAAGTAAATGCAATAAACAACTACACTTGCAAGTGGATGCAATAAGTGAAGTAGGTGGTTTGTGGAAACCCATATTTAGGAGGAAAATGGTCTTTATGATATTCACTTGTTGTCGCAGTTAGGAGACCCGGGTTCGCTTCCTGGGTCCTCCTTGCGTGGAGTTTGCATGTTCTCCCCGTGTCTGCGTGGGTTTCCTCCGGGTGCTCCAGTTTCCTCCCACAATCCAAAGACATGCAGGTTAGCTGCATTAGCAATCCTAAATTGTCCCTAGTGTGTGGTGGGTGTGTGTGTGTGTGTGTTCCCTGCAGTGGGCTGGCACCCTGTCCAGGGTTTGTTTCCTGCCTTGCGCCCTGTGTTGGCTGGGATTGGCTCCAGCAGACCCCTGTGACCCTGTAGTTAAGATATAGCGGGTTGGATAATGGATGGATGGATGTTCTCAGATGCCACTTCCATAGTTCATTAATATTAACTTCAAGACTCCCACTGTCAGCCAAGAATAGAAAGCTGAATCTGCAGTGGGCACAGGCTCACCAAAACTGGACAACTGAAGACTGGAGAAATGTAGCCTGGTGTGATTAAATGTTGATTTCTCCTGAGGCACATATATGGTAGGGTTGGAATTTGGCACCAACATCATGAATCCATGCAACCAACTTACCTTGTTTCAACAGTGTAGCCTGGTGGTGGTGTAACGATGAAGGAGAAATTTTGTTAGCACACATTGAAACTATTTGAGGTTTGTTGCTGACCGTTTGCATCCTTTCATGGCCACAATTTACCCATTTTCTAATGGCTACTTCAGCATGATAATGCACCATGTCACAAAACAAATGTCATCTCAAACTAGTTTCATGAACATGACAATGAGTTCAGTGTTTTTCCGTGGCTTTCACTGTCACTGGTTCTGAATCCAACAGGACATCCTTGTGATGTGCTAGAACAGGAGATTCACAGCATGAATGTGCAGCTGACAAATCTGCAGAAATTGCGTGATGCAATTATGTCAACATGGACCAAAATCTCAACAGAATATTTCTAACATATTGTTAGAATACATAACACAAAGAATTGAGGCTATTTTGAGTTAATAAACTGCTCAGTGTATATTGCTGAAAAGTAGTACTAATGTACATAAGAATCCTATGGTAAAGTACACATTTTCTTTCATCACAACTGACAGCTCTACTGATTAAGAGAAAGTTGATGAAGAAGTGTCAGATAAAGCTAGTGACGAGACCCTAATATATTACTGTAATGGAAATTACTTTCCTCTCATAGGTAAAAAATTAAATAAATAAATGGATTCTCTTCATCACTCTTAAAACAATACCATCTGAATGGGTATCCCTAGTAAGTGTTTTGAAGCAGTAAAAGAGGCAAGCTGTAATTGTTATTCCAGTATGCTGTGATTTACCAACGGAACATTATTCATGCCAAAAATAAATACAATCCAGAGTGTTAACTACATTTAAATGTAATGTATATGCAAATAGTTTATTATTATATTAATTATTATAATGGCATTGTTTTATTGTGACAAAAAAAGTTAAAAACAAACCTTTTGATTGATTGCTTTTGACTATGGCAATCAATTTTCGTGTCAGTGTGAAATACATTGCAGTTTAATTCATGTCCATAGATGGAATATCACAACCAGAAGCAAAGCAGACGTATTGCATTTTGCTTTGCAGCAGCACTGAGTGTATTGCATTTCAATTCAGGACCATGCTTCAAATATGCCAAAACCAAATGTAATGAAATGACCAATCAGCTTCAAGAGGTGGGGCAAGCAGCATCAACAGTTTGGGGAAAGAGGCGTTCCACTTCCAAACATTTGTGTTTTGGCAATGATCATAATTTCATCAATGTGGAACGATTAACCGAAATGGCAAAATGTATGTTTTAGGTCTTGCTGAAAAAGTTTACTCCTTTGTATTCTAAAGTTGTTTCTTTTTATACATGTTACATTAAGTAGTGCTCTGATTGTTAGTGATTTCAACTAAATACTGAATATAATGATACATTTTTTACCAACACTAATCTTCGTTTCTTCATAGCTTTTAATTCATGCCCATAGATTTTTTTTTTCTTTTTTCAGTGTCAAGCTGTGTTTGTGCTTCTTGTAATGAAGCTGTGTATAATATGCAGAATCTTCATAAATTATTTATTGAAAGGCAAAGTTAAATATATGTTAATAAAATAACATTTGCCCTGGGACGACTGTAATAGAACTATTTATATTGGGTATGATTGGGTTATCAGATTTGCAAACATTGTCTGTGCTGTCATTGTTTTTATTGTATTATATAGTTTATGGTACAATATTTATGGTCATAATTTAGATTTAAATTCCATGTCAAGCAGTTTATAGTATTTATGTTTTTATCTATTTTTTTATTTAGCTTTCTCTGTTTATTTAGTCAGCTATTGCTAGGATTCATGCAATGCCGTGTTTTGCCTTTGTCTAAGACAGATTTTTATAGACTCTTAAATCTTTCTGGAAGAACTCTGCTTTAATTAGGACCTGAAAAATAGCAATGAACCGCAGTCCCATGCAATACTGTTATGCTTTGTTTAAATGTTATCTGACATTTGCTCTGGCAAATAATTCACACTTCAGTGCACTCTTCCCAAATGATATTTTTATGCCTTTTCATGAGTAGCCTCCTGTGCGTCAGAACTGCCATATCTGATTTTAGCAGGTGAGCATGTATATCAGTAGGCGTTTGTTGTGTAGACACAGTTTTGTACATCTGATACTTGAATGTAAATGCTCCCTTAACATTTGGTTAATTTCACTTGATTATTAGAATGTTAAGGGGCATGGTTGCCTTTTTCTTGTATTTGTTTATAAAGGCTGATAGCTTATTCACTGTTATGGTTTGTAACTTTTTTTTTTTATCCATTTCTGTCTTGTCTTGCCAATATTACAATTACACATCAAGGTTTAATTTCGGTTTGTAGTTCACACTTATGTTTTATTCATTGTCCTCTGTAATGTTACTCTGCAGTATTTGTGAAATGTTTAATAATGACTTAATTATTTAGCTTACATTTTGTTTTTTTTATTTCTAGACAGGAATATTGTCCCTCTGATTGTTTGTTTGCTTTTAAAATAAGTGGGTAAGCTGCATTTAGTGATGACAGATAATGCAATATAGAGAACTTGAGGAGAATATACAGACAAAGAAAACATGAAAGGTAATTAAAACCAAAAAAAAGAAATCACAAGTTATGGGTATTCTAGACTGGGCAGGGTTTCTAAATGGAAGCCCAAATCCTATTTTGCTGAGGATATGCTAAAGAAGCTTTTAAGGCTGGTGGAAAAAGTATTGCCTAAAAGGTAGTATGCAATGCATGCCTTTTTTTTAAACATAAGCTTTTAACTACTATATATAAATATAAAGCTATGGCCTTTACAGTAAATAAAGCAACATTCTTTTGAACCTTTTTTTCTTACATTTAATTATATTGATCTGAGCTTCTTTTTAATGGAGTTTATATTTAGCATTGATTTTATTTAAATAAAGATGATGTTCCAGATTTTGTGGTGTTTTCATAAAGGGCTTGTGACCCATTCCTTAAGCTTCTTTTTCTTTCCTTATTTTAGTATATTACTGGTTATGATGTTTGACATGTGAATCTTTTCAAAAGTGAACTAAAGCAGGACAAAATGACTTTATAGGGAAATCTAAAACCTATAACCAACATGTAATCTCTGAATGAAAAAGTAGGTATTTTATTGTAGTGGGAAAATTGAATAAATTAAAATATGACAAAAGTTTACAAACACAACTGGATGAATAAGGAATTCATAGAAAATGTTTTTTTCTTTAGTTCACAATATATCCAGCATTGGAAATACTTGGTGCAAAGTGCAAAAATGTCCTAATATAAACAATTTTGCCCCTTAAAAAACAAGAATGGGATAATCCACTCCCCCAAATAATGCAAAATGTTACTGATTATTTTAACATGTATCACTGGTAAAAAAAATTTGGCTTTGACACTCCATATAATAATGTTGTATGTGTGTATCCTATTTTCTTTAACCCGACTATCTGAGTCACTTTATGCTGACTACAGAAACTAATTTATTCATAAAATCAACTGCTTCATTTTACAACAGGCTATTGCAGAATTTGCTGCAAACATGAAGAATGTGTTTTGCAAATCTGGGCTTGGTCTCTGTCATATCTGCATGAATTAAATCACTCCAGAAACCACATTCCTTAGAAATACATTTGGATTATTTCAATGTAGTAAATAAAGCAAGAGAAGGGTGTTCATTATTATCAAAGCTTTTTGTGATTGCTTTTGAATCCCTAGCAGTTTGTTTTTGGAATTAGCTGGAGAAAAAAATGGACCATAGAGAAAGAACTTGTACTGAAAATATCTCTTTATGCTGATGATATGGTGCTTTATATCTCAGACTCATACTGATCTATACATATTCAATTTACTAGGTGAATTTCAGGAGATCTCTGGCATGTTTTTTTCAAGTGAATTCTTTTGCACAATGGAACACTTTTTGCTGATGTTTTGGTAATTTGATGGAAATATGAAAAAACATGTTAAAAGATCCTCCTTGCCTTAGGCAGAATAATTAATACCATTAGAATGAATATCCCATATGTCTCCTTTAAGAACTATAACCCCAGGTCAGGTGCATATATATATAATATAATATAATATAATCTCCCAAAGAGATGCGGTCACTCCTCCAAAATAGATTTTTTTTTTTTTTTTAACCTCCTCTTTGCTTGATCCGCTTCTGGCTTGCTGCTGCTGCAGTGCCGCGTGATCTGCATCTTGCGTGGCGCTTTGAACATTTAAAAGCCTGTGCAGCAGCTGTCCTACTCTTTGTCTTTTATATTCGACCCCAGGCGTGGGTTAAATCTCTTGGCACAAAGTCTCAAAGGGACATGAGTTCTTGATATTTTTTTAGTTTATAATTTAAAAATGGGATAAGAATCTAAAAATCTAACAACATCACATTAAAGTTTGCTAAATTCTGAAAAGAATGATACCAATGTGATACCAAATATATATATGTAGGTTTTAAATATATATAAGTGAGGTTCTGTTTCCTTGGCGGTTTCGTTTTACCGATGTGCGTGCTTGCGTTGTCTAACAGCAGCTAAGCAAGTATCTCTTTTGTCAGCGGTCTCTATTTGTCGACAGAGACGCTTTCTTTGAGCGTCATGCTGTAGCCTCACACTTCTGGGCCGGACAGACAGACAGACACACTTCCATGCGTAGACGTTTATATATAAGATTTATATACAGTATATGTTTATGTGTGTGTGTGTATGTATGTGTGTACATATATATATATATATATATATATATATATATATCCATCCCTCCATTTTCCAACCCGCTGAATCCAAACACAGGGTCACGGGGGTCTGCTGGAGCCAATCCCAGCCAACACAGGGCACAAGGCAGGAACCAATCCCGGGCAGGGTGCCAACCCACCGCAGGACACACACAAACACACCCACACACCAAGCACACACTAGGGCCAAGTTAGAATCGCCAATCCACCTAACCAGCATGTCTTTGGACTGTGGGAGAAAACCGGAGTGCCTGGAGGAAACCCACGCAGACACGGGGAGAACATGCAAACTCCACGCAGGGAGGGCCCGGGAAGTGAACCCGGGTCCCCAGGTCTCCCAACTGCGAGGCAGCAGAGCTACCCACTGCGCCACTCATATATATATGGTTGAAATAGTTTACTGTCAAATAAATGCAAAGAGTACGCGACACATGTTTCGCCCTCATTCTGGGCTCATCAGGCGTACAAACTCCACTGCACTCCCTCTCGGGAATCGAACCTCGGACGTCAGCGCCAGAGGCGATGCCCCTAACGTTGCGCCACGGCGTGTGGTTCTTTATTTGACAGCATGTAGATCGGGGTAATTACATTCACGGCATTCGAAGTCTGTGTCACAATCTGATTGTATGTGTGGTTACCTACCAGGTAACGCTTGTGGTTGGCCAGCAATCTGCTAACATCCGCCACGGTGCCCTCAGTTTGTGAGGAGCAGATCATAGAATGGTTGAAATAGTTTACTGTCAAATAAATGCAAAGAGTACGCGACACGTGTTTCGCCCTCATTCTGGGCTCATCAGGCGTACAAACTCCACTGCACTCCCTCTCGGGAATTGAACCTCAGACGTCAGCGCCAGAGGCGTATATATAATATATATATATAATTAATATTAATAATATAATGTTGTGGAATCCGGGGTGCATACAGCTGTCCTAACTCCAGCACAGACAGACTGGACACATCATTCACCACACAAGGTTTTATTTACAGTCGGGGAGAGCTTTTCTCTGCTCTCCACAGCTAAACAATAGCCCCAGCACAGTAAAACACAGTCCCTTCTCTCAGCCAGTCCTTCCACCTCCACTTCCTCCCAACTCTGGCTCCTTTTATAGGGCACCTAGAAGGAGTCCAAGTGCCCAACAAGCTTCTTCTGGCAGCACTTCTGAGTGTGGTGGAAGTGCTGCCAAATAAGGCCTGCAAACGTCCAGGCGCTCCCTGGCAGTGGCCATGGTTCCCAGCAGGGTTGAGCTTCCATGCTCTCAACCCTTGGCCCCGCTGGTATGTATGTATGTGTATATGTGTATATATGTTGTCAAAGAATAGGCAAAGAAGCACAAAAAGGTTTGAGGCAGTCTCCTGTATACTCAAACCCGGGCGCAAAATGATAAATTGATTGCACAATTGTGTACAGGTTGGAGTCCAAAATAGAACTGACTTGACTGAGGCAAAGATTTAAGGTTTTAAAGGAAGGCTGAGAAAGTGATGTCATCGGGCCCAGAACTGGAAGTGACGTCATGGTGACCAAAGCGGAATATCCCATAACTGGTCTGCAGTAAAAAGAGGGAAAGGATTACCACACTCCGACATCCCCTGATCTGAATTACCTTCATTTGAGCCCTTAAGCTGCCTCCTATGTGCACGTGTGTGATAAGGCCCCCCCTCAGCCTAGACCCATCAGGTTGGGTGTTCCTGACTGAGAGTTCATGAACCCGAGAAAGAGAATCAATGTTGGCGTGGAGGGATCTTCATCAATGAAGAAATGAAAACTTGTAAGGCTGTAGGTCAAGAAACAACCTGTTGACCCGTGGATTCAACTCCTTTTGTAGGGTCATACACTGTAACGGTGCATGATCCATAACCAGGGTGAATTCCCAGCCCAAGAAGTAATACCTTAGCTGCGTAGTCGCCCATTTGATCACCAAGGCCTCTCTCTCCACCACCACCTACCTGGTTTCTTGTTCCAGCAGTTTGCAACTCAGGAACATGGCAGGGTGTTCAACACTGTTGATGCTCTGGCTCAGGACAGCACCAAGACCTGCGTCCAAAGTGTCCATCTGGAGAATGAAAGGAAAAGAAAAGTTAGGCACTTTCCAGACTGGTGCTGATGTAAGGGCCTGCTTCAAGATACCAAATACAGCATCTGCCGTATCAGTCCATACCACATTGTTCGAGGACCTCTTCTTTGTCAAATCAGTCAAAGGTGCCACTCTCTCAGAAAATTGGGGTACAAACTGGTGGTAGTAACCTGCTAAGCCGAGAATGGCTTGGACTTGCCGCTTGGTTCCCAGATGGGGCCATTTCAATATGGCATCCACTTTGGAGCACTGTGGTTTCACGGTACCCTGGCCCACTGTATAGCCTACATTTTTGGCTTTGTCCAACCCAAAGAAAGTTGGTCTTGTCCATTACGGGAAATAGACATCTGGAGCGGAGCTCCGTTAGCAGCGGTTTTATTTTTTCTGTTATTTATTATCCTGAGGTATCCTGTATTTACCCAATCTAAGGAGTCTTTATTACAGTATATAAACATGAGCAACAAGAAAGAGGGTCAGAAAGAAGCAGAAAAGAAATCTAAAACTATATCCAAGTCTAGACAGGCATTAAGTCCAGGTTCAAGGTACGGCCTTTCAGAGACAGACCTGGAACAGACAGGTGAAAGCACAGACTCCCCAGGACCCCGCTCCGCTGCATCATCTCCAGTCAAGAGCGAAAATGGGAGCGAATGTGCAAGTGATGCAGGTCACGATAGCTCGCCGATTCCAGAAGATCACTTGAAACTGGAAATGGCCTTGCAGTCCGCGCTTTCATCTACTCCTTGTGAGCCGGGAGCATCGGCTGTAATAGGGATTGCCACTTCACCTGCGGAGCACAAAAGCCAAAACAATCTGTCCAGACTGAAGGTAATGATTGCTACAATGGCCACGGCCATAAAATGAGCTCAAGAAAGACATTCAGAAAGATATAAAGAAAGAGAAATAAATGGTTTGCTCAAGACAAGCGAGAAGCTGCGGGCGGAGCTGTGGCAGGATAATAAAGACTTGGCGAAACATGTATATAATGCTTTGATGAAGCCTTTAAAGGTATGCTGGAAAAAATTGAGGAACACATTCAGGAAAATACGTCTAAACTGAGTGCATTTGCCGATCAGCTGGAAGACGTTAAGCAGACATTCAAAACTCGAATTGATACAGCTGAACATTTGGCATTTACCGCTGATGGAAAAGCAACAACTGCGAATTCCGAATGCAAAAAACTCGGACACAGACTTGCTGCTCTGGAAGATGGATGCAGAAGGAAGAATATTAGAATCAGAGAAACATTTATTTGGCTTAATCTGAAGTCCAGCCTTGCCAAGTGCCTGTAATACTGTTTGGACCTGCTGTAGGTGTTCCTCTCATGGTCCAGAATAAATGACCACATCATCCAGGTAAGCAGCACTATATGAGGTATGAGGCTGGGGCACTTTATCCACCAGACATAAAAAGTCACCCATGCCCCATGTAACCCAAATGGAAAGACACGATACTGCCAGTGACTGCTAGGTGTATGTATAATGTGTATATATACGTATATCCATCCATCCATTATCCAACCCGCTATATCCCAACTACAGGGTCACGGGGGTCTGCTGGAGCCAATCCCAGCCGACACAGGGTGCAAGGCAGGAAACAAACCCCGAGCAGGGCGCCAGCCCATGTATATGTATATGTACTGTGTATATATATGGACAGTATATGCATATATAATATAATTTTGCTTTAAGAAGTTAGACTCAATTGTAACCTCGTTTATCTGGTATTTTAAACAGCCACACATTAAAAAGCAACTCTACTAGATTTAAAGTTGAAGGTGGTATGCACTACCTAACTTTCAGTCCTATTGCTGGGCTGCAAATATTCAGACTCTGAAACACTGGAAAGAGATGGAAGTCCATGAAACCACACCTTGTTGGTTAGCCATGGAAAATAAATTTCTGTGATACAGTCATTACTAATAGCCTTCAATTTACCAGCAAGCCTTTGGTTCCCTTTTAGTTGAAGACATGGAACAATTACTGTATTGAAGACATGGAACCAATTTAGGAAGCTCATAACTGCTGCCCCTATACACAATAACTGCTTTTTTCTGCATTCTTTAACCTGTACAGTATTCAGTTTGTGAAAGTTACCAGGTACCATAACATTGAGATAATCTGTATTAAAAATGTAATTGCATCATTTATGCTCCAAGTTTACATTTTTGTGACCTATGTAACTTCCTTCATCTTTCCTCCTTCATCTACTGTATATCTGTACATTAAGTAATGCTGGCTAGTTTCCATGATGATGCAGACTAGAGTATAATCATTGTTCATTGTTTTTATTTAACTTTCTTTACACAAGTAAACATTACATTTTGTCTTCTTAGTTGCATCCAGAAATAAATACAACAAACAAATAGTGACAAGACAGACTCACACAGGAATTATAAAAATGTTTACATCATTTGAAAAACATTTTTTTTTGTTAAAACTACGTCTAGCAGTTTAATAGTGCAATTAACTTAAAATGGGTACATATTAAAAAGATGTATTGCACTGTGGAGAAAGGAATTTCCGAAGCGATTAGTGTAGGTTTTCAAAGCGACTATCCTCTCCAGTTTGCTGAAAGTTCTGTGTCTAATGGGTGTCTGACTTCAGCTGAGAATTTCCATTTTTCAGCATTGCCCTCTGACACACATCAAATTGTCTACCTCCACCCCAATCACTTTAGCTGTATGTTTTGTAACCTGCTGGAGCTGTCTTAAATATTGGTTTGTTAGACTACTAAACTTGGCAATGAAACTGAATGTGGTGACAGATTGAGTCACGCTGCAGTAGAAGGACAGTAGAAGGACAATGTGAGGTCTTTGTCCACTTGAAAATGTCTTATTTGACAGTGGAGAAATACGAAACTGATTTAATTTAGAGTATATGTCTTTTGTACTTCCAATTGTGCAGGGTACTTCCTAATTATTCAATTCAGTCCCTATTTCTGCCTCCTCTCCCAGAGAAATGAGTGAGCATGCAGATTTCTGTCTTTTAAAGTCAAATATCATTTCTTGGGTCTTTTTGACTTTCAGAGTGAGACAGTTTACTAAACAGTCCACTTGATTTAAATAAAGGCTTACATATTATATTACTTGTACTACTTTTAAGGAATTTACCACCTAATGATTTTAGGGAACAATTGGAAATTAAAATTTCAGAAAAGGGTTGACCCACAGATTATTCATCTTTCAAATATCTCAAATAAAAAAATTGCCCATTTGTATGTCTCATGAATAGCCTTGGATCGAAAATCATTTATAATGTTTTAAGAGCAATATTTTAAGAATATTGCTAGATGGGATAACTTTGTGCTATGAACAATCTATTGTGATATCTTGTACTATATTGCTTGCATGAAGACTTCAGTAAAACAAGTAAGATAATGTCATTGCACCTTTCATAACTCCATGAAAAAAGCAATATTCTATATCTCAAACTGAAATAAATCAAATATTCCTTGCAAGCATGTGCACAGAATTTGAAAGAATTCCTTAATGTAATTCTAAATTAACTACTCCTGGCCTGTTCCCAACACTTTTTTTTGTTTGCTGTTGCATATTGTTTGAAAACCAATTTAAATGTTGCTCTTACATTGAGTAGATGAGTGGGGGTGAGTGTTGGATGTATTTCTTTAAGTAGTGCTGCTCTACTAGTGTGTCATGGAGTGTACATATTTATAACAATAAAACATTTATTTACAGTATCTGTTCTAGTTTACACAGTGTGTACTTAGTGTATATCTTTGAAATGGATTATTGGCTTAAAATGTTTGGTATTTTTAAACACTAGATAAAAAGGCATTTCATAACTATTTTTGAAATAGTCCAATTAAAGGGGAACTTGAAGGCAAATTAGGGAAAAAGAAAAATCAACAATATTGTTAAAAACCTCCCACAAGAATATTATTATATGGACAATAAATAAATAGATATATCTTGAACCTGCTCTTTTTCCGAACACCATGATGGAAATGTTTATTTTTACCTCATTATTTTAAATGACAGCAGTTGTTCAGCTTCAGGCCTTTCTTTTTATTGCTGGTTTGCCGTCCACCACTTAAAATAAAAAAATATTCTTTAATAAGAAGACACTTACTATAAAATTTACTTAGAGAAATAATCAAATAAGTGAGTAGCACAGATGCTAGTACCTTAATAACTTCTAATTTGGATCTCACATTCCTTTCAGCTCATTCGTTATGTATGACCCGATCCAATTAAAAATATTAATCTTTGCTTGTTAAAGTTAGGAGAAACATAAAGTAAAGCCAAACAGATAATTTTTTGTTTCAGATTCCTTGTAACATGTATGGCTCAAAGTCTCTGTATGTTGAGAATTAGCACAAGTGAATGACTTTTGTTAACATCTGTTTTGTCAATGACTATATTGTGTTATGTTTGCAAATATAATGTCTTTTTTTTTTTTTGTTTTTTTAATGAATAATCTCCCACGCTGTGTTATAACAAAGGGACACCTGCCATTAACAAAGCTGTTTATGTTGGTCTGGGTTATTTCACTAGTACCTTAATGACAGCATATGGTGGTTTACTGTAGTTATAAAGATACACAGGATTAGTTTAGTTAATATATTTTATTATTTTTTTATTTTCCAAAATATTAAAAATGCAGACAATATGTAACTAGCTAATTTGTGCTATTTATATCAGTGAGCTTTTTAAAATTTATATTTCAGTAAAAAAAATACAAAAAAGGGATTGAGGTGTTCTAATCGCCTGTGATCCACAAACCAATTAAAAACTAAATTATGCACTGTTAAAAACCACTAGTTCAGCAGAGTAACAGGAAAAAAGCAGAATGTCTGATAGTTGTAAACATTGTGCTTCGTTAACTATAGGAACTGGATTATCATTAAGGAAATACTTGCAACAAAATCCAGCAGCCACTGTGGCACTCCAGAAGAAAGGGTCATCACCCCTGTGTTACATCTACACAGTTACAGTATCTGTGTCAGCCTGTATTAAGTAGCCGGAAACCCAATGCAGTAACATTTTACACTTAAAGGTTTTTGTTCCACTCTTGGAAATAATCTTGCTTACCAAAAAAAAAAAAAATCTGCATACAACATCAACAAGAAAGAAATTCCCTGTTACTGTGCTTTTGAATTGAACATAGAACTCGACCAATGAACGAGGGAAAGAGGCAGGTCTTCAGTTCAAAAGCGCAGTATTACGGGAAATCTTTTCCTGTTCATGATATGTTGATTCTACTGGAACTAATAATAATATCAAAATTTATTAGCAAAAATGCATGTGTTTTACAGATGCTGGATAATGGATATACATTATGTCACACAAGTAACATGAGAAATTTTTTCATATTGTTTGCCATTGTACACCATTAGTCACCGCTGGGTTCTATTGTATCAAACTTTTTTTTGTCTCGTCCTGTATGAAAACATAAGACACAAATTTTTGCTTGAACTACATGGGGTAAGTAACATATGTAAAAAATGTAATTTTTGAGTGGAGTATCCTTAATCCAGTTAAAGGTGCCGAGAGGGCAAGAGCCTATACCAGCACATTAGGCACAAAGCAGAAAACCATACTGGTCAACCTGCCAGTATGTTGTATGCACCACATAAGAACAAATGCATACATGCACACAAAATCATCAGCCAGTCTTAACACACTCATCATTAATGAGAAGGTGAAACCAAATACCCATAAACAACCCATATAGACCATGGGTATTCATGCAAGTTCCATGGATAGCGAGTGGGTATGGATGCAAACCAAAGAAAGTACAGTATATCCTGTGAGACACTCGACCACAGCGTCACTGTAGTACCTGGAAATGTTCGAAGGAATTAACTTTTTTTGTTTTTTAAGTTATCAATGTAGAAAATGTATCGAGTAGAAAGGCACAGAAGGTGTGGTGGGGTGAATTGATACATCAAGAGTCTTGGAATATTTTAGTACATTACGGTTGAGTATTTTTTACAGGTACATGAATCTCTACAGTAGCGCTAACATCTGATAACACTGGTTGGCAAAAACAAACTTTTTACTTCCATCAAAAAATTTGGGCGTTCTTTGTAGATTTGCAGGTGTTGAATCCAACTCTGCAATTGCTGTCACATCCAGTTTTTCAGAGGTAAATGTTTAAAATGAAAATAAATAAAACTTGTTTGTTTTCACTGAACACACCATTTTTAGAGAATATATATATATATATATAATATATATATACTGCATATATATATGCAGTGGGAAAAATAAGTGTTGAATGCGTCAATGTTTTTCTCAGTAAATATGTCTAATGAGGCTGTTGACATGAAATTTTCATCAGATGTCGGTAACAACCCAAGTATTCCACACAAAGAAATCAAAACAAATAAATCCATAAATTTCATTTCAATAGCCCGAAATAGAAATATATTTACTGAGAAAAACGTTCGTTCAATACTTATTTTTCCCCATGTATATAATTAATTATCTAGACTTGGAAAGAATGAAATTTTACATATAAATGTTTTAAATACGATGATTACTTACAAAAAGTACTCATTTGGTATTTTTTTTCTTTTTATAATCCTCTGAAGGAGTTTCATTGTGGAATGATTAACAGATATCTGCAACATATATTCACTCCATTTTCCACTATAATGTCTCTCTCTCTCTGTTTGACTGAACTCTTAGTGAAACATCTTCTCATGGTCATCAGAGACCACTGCCATGTGCTCTTAGGGAAAAAATCCAAATGAGAGTGTAGGAGAGATTTTTAAAGACATGTTGCATCCCAGTGCTAGGTAGAAAGAGAGGTGCACCTCCTCTAGTTCCTTATAGTTTTTGCCTTCATATTCCCAAGAATATTATGGGTACGCTTTTTTTTATCGGTAAAGGAAGATTGTGTTAGCAGTTGCCTAGTTAAGATACTGGAAGGATCAACCAGACCTTGCATATTTCTGTAAAAAAAAAAAAAAAAAAACAATAACTTTCTCTGTTCAGGACCAAAAAAAAAAATCTTCTAACCTTCAAAATATAAATTCCTGTCTAAAAAGAACTGGAAGAGAAAAGAAAATACTGATTAAGAGCAAGAAATATGAAGAAAATACTTGATTTTGTGTTAGTTTCAATCTCAACTTACATTGAGAAATACACACAAATAATATTTTAAGCATAAAATACTTGTGTCATAAAAAAAACATAACTTATAAATTTTCCAAAATGACATTTTTGTCCTAATCGGATATTTCACAGAAATGATTTGGAAGAGAAATTCCAATTTCAGAAATGGATACACACCTAAATCTTTGAAGTACAGGTTGAGTCTCATGAGTCAGTTTTATTCTTCTTCTTGTGCTGGTGAATCAGGAGGTGCAGGGCAAAACAAACTGAAGTGATTTTCAAAGCATTCATTGGTAATCCTTACAAACACCATAAATTAACTATTTGTTGCCTAAAATATGAAATTGTTAAGTTATAAATAGAAAATGTACTTTAATGCATATATGAGTCAATGACTAATCCACTAATAGACTTGTGATGGAATTTTTCTTGCTAACTTTCCTTGCAGTCTTTGTAAAACAAACTGCAACAGTTGTATAGTGTAAATGAAAGAAAATTTAAGTGTTGAGGTCAGAAACAGAAGCATAATAGTCACTTTAGTGTAACAACTGTCTTTTGATGTGAAAACCTACATGCAATTTAATAATTTAACTGACTGATTTTATCAAATGCAAATTATTAAGTGTTTTCATATTTTACAGCTGTAGCACTGTTTTAAGAGGCTTACTCATGATCACACACTGAGTCAGTGGTAGAGTTAAAACCACAAGCCTTGCAGTTTCCAGTTCATCTCCTTATATACTAAGTGACATATCATTATACAAATTTTAACATCAATGGCTGTCAGTATGTTTAAGAGAAGACTTAAACACCAATTCTGTGTTTAATCCTAAAAGCACATTCAAAGGGACTACTATTCTTGATCAACTAATTGCAGTTTTTCTATTAGAACTCTTTTTTTAACAACCTTATTAATTACTAATTTGTACACAATGCCTTGCCAGCAGGTCACATTGTTGGGCTTAGTTTAAATCTGGAAATATGGTTGCACAATTTATTGAGAAGTTTAATTTTAGAAATGTATTTTATGCTGTTGCCCTTTTATTTAAAATGTTTTTATAAAAAGGGAGGGAAATCAAGTGAACAGTAGTAATCTAAAGCTCAAGACTTATATGTACAAATATTGCACTCAGCATTACTGAGAGAAAGGGAATTATAGTAAGAGCTGCCACTTTTAAAGTACTAATGTGTTCAGAAAACAACTTTCTTTGTAATGGTATTATACATTTTATACATACATATATATATATATAATGGACGTTGTATGGACCAAGTGAAAGTAATTCCGCACCAGGCCAGGGGGTGTCGGGATGTACTAAACCTTCTCCTGTTATCTCTGCAGACTAGCCGCGGGAAAACCTGTCTGACTCAACACTGAAGATATGACTTCCGGTTCCGACGCTTAGGATGATGTCACTTCCAGTTTAGGCGCCTCGACTGACATCAGAAGAAGGTCACTTCTGGATCCCCTACGCCGCTTCCGATCTGACTACTTATAACCACCATCTTTACAAACCCTCATCAGTTCATGTGTAGACTCCAACAGAGACATTTCTGTCAAAAACCAAACCCATTGCAGCCAGGGATAATATATGTGTGGCTGCCCCAAACCTTTTTAAGTTGAGTCTGAACTTTTCACAATATACTGTATATAGTGTACACATATATATGGATACACCGTTTAGATATGCTACGTTGACGATACAGTCATCATTATAAAAAGCAACCAGGTAAATGAATTCCACAGCCACGAGTGTTTATAAAGAGTGTTATGCAGACAAAAAATTACACTTTGGTAGCAATCACCCTTATTACCAGAGCCCAGAATTACCAGAGCCTATGGAAAAAACTCATAAATCCGGCCCACCTTAAATCCTTTCTCACCTCTCCGTCAGCATCTTTTATCCTGAAAATGTGACGATAAGCAGCAAGCAGCCTGGTATCCCATCCCCCCACCCATCGTCGCAGTTCAATTCACAAAGAAGTTTCTCAGTGCTCAGTGTTTATCTTCGAGTGAAGTGCTGGAGCTTTATAGGGTGTAAGAAGACGCTATATAGCGCCCAACCTGACACAGATTGGACACGGGAGGCACGTGTAAAATAAAAGAAATGCTTGTTATTTTCTTCGTCTGTGGGCTACACCTTCCTCGTACCCACCGACACAACACAGTCCCAAATAAGGCACACCACTAATCCACCGCTCTTTCTCTTCTTTGGCACCACCACCACTCTTCCCCAATAACCTTGTCCTCCTCCACCCGACTCTGGCCGCTGAGTGGTGGTCGCTGGCTCCTTTTATAGTTCACCCGGAAGTGCTCCAGGTGCTTGATCACTGAGTTCCGGCTACACTTCCGGGTGTGATGAATCTGCTGCCCACACAGGCTCAGGAGTCCCAAACACAGCACCCCCTGGCGGTGCCTGCAGGACCCAACAGGGCTGCACCCAACTCCAATTCCCAGGGAGCCCTGTGGGAAACCGAGGCACTGCTCCACCCCAGGGGGGTGGCCATCTAGTGTCCAGGGGGAGGTATTGCAGTGTCCAGGGCTGCTCCCCCTGAATGTAGTGTGCAGGGGCGTCCCAGCTGGACATGGATGCCAACCGCCTGCCACAAGGGTAAAAAAGTACATCTTCATTTGGAATACATACATTTAATCTGTGTTCTGTGTTAACACAGAAATGTTTTTTTTTATGATTTAGTTATAATTGACAAAATGTAGACATGAAATGTATAAAGCTCCAGCACTTCACTTGAAGATAAACACTGAGCACTGAGAAACGTCTTTGCGAATTGAACTGCGGCAATGGGTGAGGGGATGGGATACCAGGCTGCTTGCTGCTTATCGACACATTTACAGGACAAAAGATGCTGACGGAGAGGTGAGAAAGGATTTAAGGTGAGCCGAATTTACGAGTTCTTGTAGGCTCTGGTAATTCTAGTGTTATGACATTGTTCAAAAGGATATACAGACACTGCAATACAATATAAACTAAAAAGAATAAAAGACGTTATCTGTTCCATCTGTTTACATTAAATGGCTACTCCAAAACATTTTATCAAACAGTGCTTACATAGGAGATGCCCCAGACCTCAGCAAATAATTGGTACCAACCCAATCTCCCATTGTACATGGTAGTCTTTCTTATAACCATGGCGTATCAGAACCCACAACATGCATCCTCTGCAGATCAGGCATTCAAGTAGTGCATAAATCGGGAAAACGCTGTGCTGACATGCCCACGTATACCCCTGAATACGTGGGATAAACATCTAAAACCTTCACAACACATATATAAGAACATCATGCTCTCTGATATATGCACATACTGATTCATCCGGGCATATTTTTAACCTTGGACATGGTGCAAGTAAGATTCAGGGCGAGTGCCAGAAAGATGGCTGCATCGTGGCTATCAAATAACAACACCATTAACAGACAACTGGACATGAACCCAGCATACACAGGCCTTAAAAGAAGAACATCCAAATAATTTAAAAGACTTCAAGACCAACACCCTCCGAGTCCCACGTTACTACGAGGGCAATCCCAAAAGTAAGGTCTCCAAAGCGGTGGGGACGTAGAGAAACTGTTTGTACGGCTGTTGGCCACACTGTTGTGATTGGTGCTTCCTCCACTCCCAAACAAGCATGCGCGGCTTCGCTGAGATGCTCAATCTTGGTTTGGCAGCCCTTGAAAATGGAGCTCCCGTTGAACGCTACCGCCAAGTGCGAAATTCGCACAGGAGACCGTCAATTTCCAATGAGACAGTCGCGAAGGTTGAGGAAAACATGCGTAAAGATCGGAAGTTGGAACTTCATCACCCACCCACCCTATAGTCCGGACTTGGCACCCAGTGACTACCACCTGTTCCCTAAGTTGAAAGAACATTTGTCCTGAAGGTGATTCTGCTCCGACGAAGAGGTGAAAGATGAGGTTCAATGCTTCCTGAAGGACATGGCGGCGAGCTGGTATGACATGGGCATTCTAAAACTACCACAGCATCTACAAAAATGCATCGACCGAAATGGCGATTATGTAGAAAAACAAATAAGTCTTTAACCTTTAAAATGATGTAAACATTATAGAAAATAAACAGTTGTTTGTATTTCTAAAAGAATAGAAGACCTTACTTTTGGGATTGCCCTTGTATTTACACCACCCTTACACTCGCCTACCCCACTTCCTCATTTGCAATATATTGCCTTTGATTTCTGTATTTTCCTCTGATGATGACACCTGGTAGGTGTTGAAAGCTCTGGAATAAGACTATTTTAACATGCGTGATTCATTTTTTCCCTTTGTGCATTTCTAGCTATAAATATGCAAGAGGTATCAAAGATATGTATAATATGTAGTATAATGTTAATATATATGAAGGTTTCAAGATTTTAATATCCTTGCCCAAAGAATACAAATCCTACAATAGCAAATACCTTTTCATTTTTGCTATTTGCACATTTGTGGGAAAAGAATCAGCTTTTAAGAATGGGTTTGTAGACCTTTATTATTGAAAAATGCATGACAGGTTTTAGAAATAATGCAGACCATTGTTAAGTTTCTATACATAACAAATGCCTGCTCATAATGGTTGCCACATAAAGCAAAACAAATAACTAGCCAATCAAAAGTATAGTATTTGATTAGTTTTATATCAGTCCTGTATGATGCAGTATTTAAAATGTCTAACTTAAAATTAATATCTATATATATAATTCACTAAGGCAAGACAACCATGGAAAGCACGCCGGAAGGGGGCGTGGATTCACTAAGCTGCCGACAAGTAAGACACCCATGGCGCACGCAGGAAGGAGCCACGCCCACCAACTCTAAGCCCATTGGATACGACGACAACTCACAGAGCCACGCCCACCAAGTCGGACGCGATGCTCCGAAAACATGCCGTCATTTCTGTTTGTCGGTGCCACAGTGTACATACAGCTCTGACCCACGTTGACTTTTCATTAGTCAACCTCAGTGGAACCTTGGTTCGCACAGAGGCAGCACCAGAGAGAGACAGAGGCACACACAGGCAGCCCGACAGAGAACCACGCACACACAGGCAGCGCGACAGAGAGAGCCGCGCAATCCTTTAAAACTGAGGTTAAAACACAATGAAGCAGTCTTTAAAAACCAATAAACCCTGTGCCTCTTTTTCATTAGCGTCTCACCTGCTTCACCGCACCGCAGAGAGAGGGCTCGCGTGCTTCTGAGAGACAGAAGGGGAGGGGGCTCACGTGCTGCTGAGAGAGAGGGGGGGGGGGTGCTGGGGAGGCTCGCGTGCTCCTGAGATAGGGAGAGGGGGAGGGGGCTCACGTGCTGCTGAGAGAGAGAGAGAGAGAGAGGGGGGCTGGGGAGGCTTGCGTGCTGCTGAGAGAGAGGGAGAGGGGGGCTGGGGAGGCTCGCGTGCTGCTGAGAGAGAGAGAGGGGGGGCTGGGGAGGCTTGCGTGCTGCTGAGATAGAGGGAGAGGGGGGGGCTGGGGAGGCTCGCGTGCTGCTGAGAGAGAGAGAAGGGGGGCTGGGGGGGCTCGGGTGCTGCTGAGAGAGAGAGGAGGGCTGGGGAGGCTCACGTGCTGCTGAGAGAGGTGGGGCTGGGGAGGCTCGTGTGCTGCTGAGAGAGACGGGGGGGCTGGAGAGGCTCGGGTGCTGCTGAGAGAGAGAGAGAGAGGGCGGGCTGGGGAGGCTCGCGTGCTGCTGAGAGAGGGACAGGGGGAGGGGGCTCGCGTGCTGCTGACAGAGAGAGAGAGAGAGAGGGGGGCTGGAGAGGCTCGGGTGCTGCTGAGAGAGAGAGAGAGGGGGGCTGGGGAGGCTCGCGTGCTGCTGAGAGAGGGACAGGGGGAGGGGGCTCGCGTGCTGCTGACAGAGAGAGAGAGAGGGGGGCTGGAGAGGCTCGCGTGCTGCTGAGAGAGAGAGAGAGGGGGGGGGGGGCTGGGGAGGCTCGCCTGCTGCTGAGAGAGAGAGAGGGAGGGGGGGGCTGGGAAGTAACTTTCACCAGCGTGTCCTCCATCATCACAGACGATCCCGATTTCAGTCACGGACAATTGTATGTTGCTCTCTCCAGAGGTCCATCTTTTCATTCACTCACAGTGGTATCCACAAACCCACCCCATTTGGACAACTGTGTCGTTCAGCAAGTGTTCACCCATCAATACATAATTATGCGGCGTATGTTACGCCGCGGGTTGGCTAGTGTGTATATAAACTTCCTTGTGATGAACGGATGGTGCACTTTTATTACAAGTATAAAACCTGATGATCCTGTTTTTGTATAATTGCGCTAATTCCTAGATGCAGTATACTAGACAAAAAGTCCATTCATAACTTGTTAATCACAGTATACAGGAAAAGAAAAGATTCCTTTTAAATGTTAATTTGCTCCTGAGAAATTTCCAACATTAAGATTAGCTTTTTATTGTATAACATGCATCTTCATGCTAAAGAAAATTAAGTAAATGCTCCAGTTATTTAACACTAAGAATGATTTATAGTATAGGAGGTTTGGCTGTATTGCAGCAGGTAGAAAAGTCAGTTAACAAAGAGTTATCACAATGCTGTTTCATCTCAAAACCATACTCCTTTGCAGCTTTACTTGCAGCATTCATATGGGATGCTTCAACTAGACCCATGCTGCGTTTTTGTTTAGTATGGTGGAGACATACTTGTGTAACACTGCCTGTCTGTTTTTTTTTATATATTTATATACACACTATGGTTTCATTCCAACCACTGAATAACAAGTTTGTGACTTAATTTTAAATAAATGGACATTTAAATAACAAATGTCTTAAGCATAAAACATGTTAAATTATGTTAGTCAGTGTAGGCAACAAAGTATTTGCTCAGCGTTGACTCTGTTTTGTGTGTGATACTACTAGTATAGGCTGAAGTAATGCAAGCCTGAAGTAGAAAAGACATTAGTATGCACTAGTTGTAAATGTCAGCTTTAAACAGTAAGTTTCTTAGGTAAACAGGTTTATTTTTAGGGAAAATTTAAAAAGTAATATAGATGTAATATAGCATAATATTTACTACCCTATTAAGGAAGTTTTCAAAAAAGAACAACTGTTTTATTGTACAACATACAGTAAATGAAATTCAAAGAATGGCTAGATCCTAATGGAACTGCTTTGTCAGAAACATTAATTTACAGTTTTGAAATATAAGGAGTATGTGTAAATTGAATGCAGGAGTATATGTAATTTTTAGTATTTAAATAATTGGCATGAGAATGTATTTCTAACAAGTAACACGTTACAGAGCTCATTGTTCCATTTAATATTCTTTAATAATACTGTTTAGTCGCATAATTATTCGGAGGCCACAGTGGTTCAAAGGAGCGGTTTATTCTCACTGATAAATGTACATGGGTTTTGTAAAACATCCAGGGGGCTACTGTATATATTATTGATTGAAAATGTCACATCATGGTATTTTAGCCATCCAAAACCTAGTGGTTAACATGGAGTTAAATGTTTGCAGAGAAAAATGCAAATGTAAGAATGATTAAGTCAAAAAATAAGCTTTTTTTATATCCACAATATATTCAATCTGCTGTTAAATTAGATGACAGCTCTAGAATGATTTAGAAGTGGAACACAATTTTTTTTTTTTTATTTAAGGTGAAAATCGTTATTTAGTGCTGTGTAAATTTGTTTACTGAAACCAACAATTCAACCATAGATATTGTCTGAGTGGGTGAATCAAGGGTGACAGTATGATGGTGCGGTGGCAGCGTTGCTGCTTTGCAATAATGAGAATGTATTGTTCACTTCCTGGGTGCTACCTACATGGAGGTTGCATGTTTTCCATCTGTCCACATGGCAGTTCAAAGACATAAAGGTTAGATGAACTGCTGTTGCTAAATTGTCCCTAGTGTATGTGTTACCCATGTGATTGACTTGCACCCTATGCATTTGGTGTTCCTGCCTTGTGTTTGATCTTTACCAGGAATGGCTCTATCTGCCATGCATCCCTGGATAAGCAGTTTAAGAAAATGGATGGATGGGTCAAACAATGGTGGGTAAAATGTTGCATCTGAATAAAGCACAGCTGCAATTAAGTCTTCAAAGTTCCCTTTGAACAGCACTGTATACATTTTTTACTCAAAAGAAATACAGTACAGTATAGTATGCTGTGAATGCTTTTTATTTTTTTTTTTTCTATCAAAGGAAATTCATTGAATGATTAAAATGTTTTCAAAACAATATGCAAATTGTACCTGATAAACCTGTCTTTGTTACTGGTATCTGTAATATATCATTTGACAACATGACATGGTAAAATGGCATATCTATCAACTGGCACCATTTTATCATTTCAGTGCTGTAGCTGAATGATAAGAGGTGAAAGACTAATTAAGAGGACTTAGAAATTATTTTCCAAGTCTATTTTAAACAGAGTGCAGTTACTTTACTGTGCTGTATTTAAATACAAATAAGCTGTACATGTTCAATGTCAGATTCTTTTGTTGTAAATTTCTATAATACGTATCATTCATCAAACATTTGATTCATCTGTGCCATGAATGAATTAATTTTGATACTGGGTTTGCAATAATGTTTACTGAACTGAAGTATATAGTAAAGTAAACTGGAGTATATACTATGTTATAGTATATATGGCAAACTGTAGTATATAGTAAGAGCTGCTGCTGGAGTATGTGAATTTCCCCTTGGGATTAATAAAGTAGGGCGGCATGGTGGTGCAGTGGGTAGCGCTGCTGCCTCGCAGTTGGGAGACCTGGGGACCTGAGTTTGCTTCCCGGGTCCTCCCTGCATGGAGTTTGCATGTTCTCCCCATGTCTGCGTGGGTTTCCTCCGGGCGCTCCGGTTTCCTCCCACAGTCCAAAGACATGCAGGTTAGGTGGATTGGCGATTCTAAATTGGCCCTAGTGTGTGCTTGGTGTGTGGGTGTGTTTGTGTGTGTCCTGTGGTGGGTTGGCACCCTGCCTGGGATTGGTTCCTGCCTTGTGCCCTGTGTTGGCTGGGATTGGCTCCAGCAGACCCCTGTGACCCTGTGTTCGGAATTCAGCAGGTTGGATAATGGATGGATGGATGGATGGATTAATAAAGTATCTATCTATCTATCTATCTATCTATCTATCTATCTATCTATCTATCTATCTATCTATCTATCTATCTATCTATCTAAGATGTCAATGTCCTGGCAGCATACAATATGCATTTATAGTGTATTGTCAAATAACCTTGATATTAAAGGAATACTGAACCCAAAAATGATGATTATTTTTTTGTCTGTTTCTTACCTTATATTAGTGGTGATGGTTGAGAAAAAAATTTATTTCATGCTTTCATGGATAATAGAGATAACAAAGTTCCTTATAGAGTGTGCCTCATGTTACTCATGCTGCATATGTTTACAATTACCCAAACATGTATTTTTATATAAACCATGTACAGTATCTGGAAAATATACAGTGGTGTGCAAAATTTTGTGTATGACAAAAGATTTGTACACATACAGTATTTATCCATTCAGTATCTTAATGTGAACTTTTATGCTGTAACACACATTTCCTAAGTCAAAATAAAGCATACATATACATATTTAACTGAAGAAGAAAACTCAAAATTTAGATTTTGCATAACTATTTAAACCTCTATGCTTTGGAAGTTCCAGGTTTACACTAGTGACAAATTAATCACAAACAACACACATATTGAAAGTTATTTGACCGTAATTAAACATATATAGGTACTACTTTCTAAGGGCCATAGTCTAAGTTGGACAGTCACTGCAAAAATGGAGATGTGAGAAACAAAGTCATTGAAATGCAAAAGACAAGAATTGGCTACAAAAAAATCAAAGAGTTTGCATGGCAATTTTAAGCAGTATTGGATCCATCATCAAAAAGCGGAAGGTACATCACAGCACCCATAATCTTGCTAGAACAGGCCGTCCCTTAAAACTAAACATCAGAGCAAGACATTGACTGGTGAGCGAGGCTTCTAAAAATCCAACCGTCACTCTCAGAAGTCTGCAATGCTCTTTGACTGATCCTGGAGTGAAGGTGCTTGGGTCCACAATTTCAAGAGCTCTCTATAAAATAGGCCTCTATGGGAATTAGAAATACCTTGGGGTGCATATTACATATGACCTCTCTTGGAGCTACAGTACAACCTGTATGGTAAAGAAAGCCCACCAACACCTCTGCTTCTTGAGGAGGCTGAAACTGGTTGGTCTGTGCCCCTCTATTCTGACCTTCTTGTACAAAAGTGTGGTAGAGAGCATCCTCACCTCCTGCATTATGGGATGGTACAGCAGTTGCTTGGCTGCAGACATGAGAGCACTGCAGTGGCTGGTTAAGTGTGAACAGCAAATCATCGGAGGCAGCCTAACCACTGTCAAGGACATTTAAACCAGCATGTGCAAAAGTAAAGCCTCTACCATTATGGAAGATGTCATTCATCCTTCACATGGGCTATTTGCCCCTCTCCCATTGGACAGGAGATTGCGCAACTTAATGGCTAGTACTACCAGGTTGAGGAACAGCTTCTTCTTGGATGCTATTAGACTAATGGATACATCACTAAATCTGACTGTACACTCTGTGTGACTTGTACTACATTTTGCATTTTGTTTCAGTAGTCTCATGTACTAAACTATTTGCTGCTACCTTTATTTACTTGCTTCTAATTACAGAGCATACTGCAATAATATTTCTTTTAGCTATTGGGGTCTTACTTTATGTATTAGTATTATTTCGTTCCATTTTGTTATTGTGATACCATTATCACAAAGCTTTGGGGTTAAGGGGCTACTTATAGGATACTTTTTTATTATGAAGTTTTTTATGGGGTTATCATGGGCACTGTTTAATTACAGGGACTTGAATACTGAATTTTATTTACTGCATATGTATGTTGAAATGACTATAAAAATCCCTGATCTTTGTTCCTAAACATTGTGCAATGCTGGTAACATACTTACCCCAAAAGAATTAAAGCTGTTACTGCAGAAAATGATTCACTTATGCAAACACTAACTTTTGAGTTGTTCTTCTTCAGTTAATATCTACAGAAAATGGTTTATTTTGACTTTGGAAAAGTATTGTTACAGCACAAGAGTTCTAATTAAAGTCTGGAATGGATAAATATGTGTACAAATCTTTTGTCATGCAGAAAATTATGATGACTTTCAAGGGGATTGAATACTTTTGGATGTCACTGTAGATAAGTAATCTGTGGAAGAAAATAAATTATGGACTAGACACACAGCTGTTCTACCTATTGTTTTAAGATTTCACTAAAGTCAGTCTTCTTAATCAGAAACTGATTTATATTTTTTATTGACTTCATTGATTAATGTGTCCAATTCTGCACACAAAATGGATTTAAACAGTGTCTGTTTTGCTATTATTTTAGATGTAAGCAAGAAATGTTTGTATGAAGATTTGTTACACTTTATTTTGTATTTCTGACCGGATTGTTAGTTTAGCTAAATGGACACAGCTGTAAATTGCTCTGAGAACTAACCCACATTTACTAATTCTAGTTTATCAATAGTTTTGTCCATCCATCCATCCATTTTCCAACCCGCTGAATCCGAACACAGGGTCACGGGGGTCTGCTGGAGCCAATCCCAGCCAACACAGGGCACAAGGCAGGGACCAATCCCGGGCAGGGTGCCAACCCACCGCAGGACATCAATAGTTTTGTTTTGGATTAAAACAATCATGATTAAAGGGATTTTATTAATATTTTAACTTTTCTTATTCAGGGTGAGTCTGCAAAGTGTTTTCATAACGTATATGAATCCCAGACAGAATCTTCCATGATTATTAAACATCCTAAACACTGCCATTATTTCCCCCAGTTAAGCAGCTTTTTGGTCCTTGAGATGTGTCATTATGTCCTTGAGATATAAGGTCTTCGTCCATCACTTTTTTACATACTGTAAATTAAGGCATTCTGGGTCTTCATATCTCACAAATGAAGTAACAGAATGTACTAAATGTTGCATTAGACTGATCTTTAAGTATGAGTCCTCACTATAATCATTTATTAAGTAGATGTTTTTAGTTCACAGCAACTTAAACTTAAACTGGGTTCGCTTCCCAGTTCCTCCCTGTGTTGATAGCGCTTTGAGTACTGAGAAAGCGCTATATAAATGTAATGAATTATTATTATTAAACTAAACGAGTTATGTGTGTTTATCAGGAAAATACTATGTAATGGTCCTTTTGCCAAGATGTCACCACCATACTTCTTTATTTCATAATTCTGCCCAACATATCGGAGGCCATCCAGTTTCCTCCTTTCCTTGATGTCAGTTTGGTATGTCTGTGTTAGGAGATGTATTCAATGAGTCAGGGCTGGAAGCATTCCATTCTCTTCGATCTAGGCATCCTATTCCTTCCACTTCTTAATTTTTCTATTTGCAGCTGAGGTCTGTGTTCAGGACATGTGGAGTTCCCCTCGCTTCCCCTCTTCTAATGCATGCCCTGTACTCATTTGATTCATTCCTTTTTCATAAGTCCAATCCAGTATTTGGTCCATATTCCCTCCTCTGCAAAGCTTCCCTCAAAACTCTACCAATAATGTCTAACTGGATAACAAACCTTTCCCCATCCTCTGTGTTTTGCTGGCAAACAATCTTTCTAAACATCAAAAATTGGTCTAAAAATCCTAATCACCCAGCGCACACAATTTAAATTTGTTCACAAACTGTACCTTACTTCCCAGAGACGTTATCTAATGGGGCTAGAATTAGATCCCTTATGCCACCTTTGCCCTCTTAAGTCACTTTTCTCCATGTGTTCTCGGAATGTCCTCCGGCTGTGGCTCTCTGGCACTATGTGGCTGAATCTCTCTCTACAATTCTTTTGTCTTCTTAAGTTCTTCTCCTCCTAGGCTTTTCTTCTCTGTCCTCACTTTCCCTTTCTGTCTCCCAGCGGAGGCTTTTAATGACTGCAACTATTGCAGCTAAATTGCTTTTAGCCTCTCCCTGGAAATCTCCAGGGCTCGTCTCTCCTGCAATGTGGAAGTATTCATTTTACAATCTTATATTTCTTGAATGTTCTGCATCCTGGATCAACAACTCTTGTGGCTCTGCTATCCACAACAGACTTCATAATGTTCAGTTAGTAAAGAGCTGGTTAGTGTGTGTGCATTTTGAGTGTGTTTCAGTTTATCTGTCGACTTTTATCAATAAAAATTTGAACACAAAAAAAGGAAATTCCTATTTTAGCAAATGATAAAGAGCACACTTTTAAGCAACTCACATAAGGCTATTTACAAAAAAAAGTAAAAAGCAGCTGTTGAAGGTACACAGAGTTTGCTGACCCAACTTGACAAGGTTGTAGCATGGGACTCCAGTTGAGTGGTGAGGGTAGGAACCAGCCATCAAGGAATAACAGATGATATAAAACTAGATGTGGTATTTTTTCTCCTTTACAGACACAGCAAAATGTAATAAAGGTAGCCTGAATATTTTACATATGCCTCATTGTTTTAGGCATTAAGTGTCAAGCCAGCTTTCATGTAAGACTGAGACTAATAGTGTGGCACTGTGTTTTGGCTGAGGTAGTTACAGTAAAGGTGTGTTGCTCACACTGAAAATACTCTTTAAAGTGTTATACTGTAATAAGCGTAAAATCAGAATTATGTAAGCTATTTTCCATATGAATTGGTGTTTTGTTTTTTAAAATGCTACCAAACCACATTGTGAAGGATTGTTAAAATTCAAAATTATGAAAAGCCTGTTTATGGACTGGCAGCACTACATAGTATATCTGGAGTAACACAATGCTAAAATTAGTGCTAAAGCAAATAACTATTCTTTTTAAATTTAACTGTTAGCATTTTCCTTTGAGTAAGACCTTTTCAAATAAATTCAAATTATATTAGAATAATGGCATTCAGTCTGGGACCCTACATAGTACAATGACGTTCTTACTTACATATGTCCGTCTGATTAATGACCGTACTGCAGCATAAAAAGATAAAAATGAATGTAGTTACCAGTGGAAGTGAGCGTCCAAGTGTCCAAGAATATTAACATTTTGCTCAACAGGGCTGTCAGATTAGTCAAAATTAAGATTTGAATGTTCATATAGAAAGTAAATATTCCAATATTCTCAAAAATATGTTAAACGCTCCATAGATGGGCCGGATTCAGTGCTGGGAATCACTTTACTTACAGTGCTGCCTAAATGCCCTAATAGGAACAAAAGTACCACAAGCAATCCAATTAGTCCCAAAACTAATAATAATAATTTAATATTTAGCTTGTATTGAGCTTGCATAATTGGCAGTATTGATTTCCATTAAACAGCTAATCAAATCGAGGCAGCATTGTATTGGAGGGTTTAGTGTGAGAGAGAGAGAAAAAAAATACAGAAGTAACTCTTAAATAAATTGGAGCCAGTGCTGAAAGAAGCATTTTCGTTATCCTATACATTTATCTATAATGCTTCTTAGCTACATTTTCCACCTGCTTTGTTCCAGATTGCCTGCAGCTGCTTTCAGTACTGCTGTGGAGAAGTGCTGAAGTGCTAACAGCCAGTCAGGGCATACTTTATACTTGTTGCATTTGTAAGAGCACCTGTGGAAAGAAACAGGCTATTTTATGGTATTTTATGACAAATATTATCCTGAGTAAATACAATGTAAGAATCAAAAAACAGGTGAATAGGAACAAGCTGTATGGTAGATTATCAAGAATTCTCTTTCTCACTACAGCGCCATTTTCAAAAATAAGCATACATACAGATTTTTCTTCCAGTGCAGTCTATCAGGTAGGAGTGTATTGGATTAAGTAGTCACTATAACATGACTCACCAAACATAGAATAACATAAAATTTGTAAAATTTGAAATTAAATGTATAATAAAAAGACCGCACCCAACACACTTGTAGCAATAACCTAATTGCTTTTTCTTTCTGTACATTATTCAAGTAATGTCAATTACAAAAATACAAGAAAAAGCAGGAGTAAACATATCTGTCTTGATCTGTCTCACTAAATGCTGTATCAGTATCACTAATATTGGTGTAATTGATATCACTAACATAATACAATTATGATTTCATTATTTATAGTTTTTTTTTAATTGCTAAAGTAAAAATGACTTGGGCTACTGAGAATGATTCTTGAACATGCAGTTTAATATTCTCAGTGAGAAGTTGCATGTCAGTACAGAATTTTTTGTTTTGATGCCTCTTGCTGCAAAAAATACTGATTAAATGTTGAACCAGTTAGTTGATGTTTGGAGTTTACATGCTTTCCTCATATTGGATGTTTTTTTTCTCCTGGTTTTCTTGTCATAAAGATGCATGTTCAGTTAATAGACTTAGGATAAAGGAGTGCTGGTGTGTGCATGACAGACTTGGACCCCAGACCATAGTTGGTTCTGCCTTGTCTGAAGTGTGGGCCCAGGGTAACTGTAACACTAGAACTGGATTAAGCAAGTCTTGTAAAGGGATAGTTGAATTTTAAAGTGACATGGCACAGTGGCCAGAACTGTTGTTTCAAAAGAAAAGCAGCTTGGATTCACATTTTTGACTTTTCATTGTATTTCTGCACATACATGTTTGCTTTTTTTCTGCATAGCAAGGTCTGCTGCTGCATTTCATACACACAGTATACTGTGTACAATATATTTGGTTTGATCTGTTTCTTTAGTAAGGATGACTCTTACTCCAATTATGCATTATAGAAAGTTCATTCAGAAAGTAGATGGATATTTTGCTATACTGTACATACGGTATAAGTGAAACTATGGGTTTCTTTAAAAAAAGAAACGAGTATTTTATACATTATCTCGCTACTTATTGTCAATTCGTAATTGCCATGCTAGACTAGCTTCCTGTCTTTAAAGCCTTTCATATTTTTAGCACTGGAGATTCTCATCATTGAATTACTTGGTGTAAACTAATAAAACTGGAGTAAAAATGAAGCTTTTTCAAGCATATTACAGAATTCAAGAATTTTAGTTTTCCTTGCAGTGAAATTCATATGGCTAGCATTAAGTATTTTCTTCATCTGATGGAATTTAGTATGCCCCTGCTATATATCGCACCTTGTGATAAATGGCAAAGTCCTCTCTGCATGTTGCAAATTCCAGCCGATACACTGTAAAATCAATCTTGAAAATCTTCTGTTTTAGATTCTGAAAGAAGCAAAGCTTTTCATGCATCATTCAATATATTAATATTAATGAACATTTCAAAAACATTTAGTTTTTTTTTCTAACTTTATTTAAATATTTTACAGACATATTTAATTCATCCATCATTTATCCCAACTGAAATACGTGTGAAGTTAGAATATCAGTTAATTGTAGAGATACTGTATTTTGATTTAAGTCTCTACATTTCCTAAATTAAGTACATTTAAATTTAATTATTATTTAATTTTGTGGAAATAAAATGTGCCAATCCTATGTATTATAACAGGAGAAAACATTGGTAAGTAAATCTTCCCATCCTCCAATATCAGCAGTGAAATGGCTACAGGCAGACCTGTCTCCTACAACTGCAGTACACTTTAAACATACTATGATAAAAACTGAAAGGAAGGGAGGTGATGAAACAACCTGCTGGCACTTTTATGCCTCTTTCTTTTCATCTGTCTCTCCTCCTACTTTGGAGACTTCACTTAATTTATGGTAGACATTTTCTGTTGTGGTAAAAGCTAGCTAAAAAATGTGGTGGCTTGTTAGCTCTTAACAATTTCATCCATAATAAGGAAATTGCTGTAATGTGTTGGCTTTAAACTTTTTTTGTAAGAAATGCAGTTGTGCGGTGCAAGTCTTCAAGTTGTTTTTTCTTTTCTCTTTGGTGTCAGGGTGTACTTTTGTGAAACATCCTTTAGATTTATCAGTTAATTATGTACTGGTAGGGGTAAATATTTCTACCATTGTAGCCCATCGTCCCAAAAAATTAATGCCAGAAATTGCTGTTAAATCAGACCTAGTGAGAGATGGGCCAGATGCTTAGAAAGACCATGCATTCTCCTGTACATCTTGCATTGCCTAGGTGATATACAATATGTGTGTAATTAATAGAGGGCAGTGGTGGCAATAAACTGTAGTTCCTGCAGTACAGAGAAGCAAGATGTGATTAACTGTTGTCATCCTGTTGGGGTACTCCTAGTATCAATAAAGCACATTAACTATTTACTGGTTGACACTCTCCAGCCATTACATATATTTGATTGAGATTCCAGATGGTTCAATTCAAAATATAACCATGTTAATGTGCTTCTGAGTATTGGGAAATGCTTTAAACTGTGAGGTTCCTTCTTCAGCCTTTAACCTAGTGAGCTCCTTCTGGTAGCTTATTGACCTGTTAGTAGAGAAGAAAGGAGCTAGGACCTGCTGGAAGAAAGAATGAGTGGCCTATACAGTTGTGACAATATTAAAAAACAATACAGTATCACGTCATTAAAATATCACTGGTATAAATACAATTGTTAGTTATACTGTTTTCAGTACAGCATACAATGCAGCTTTTCAGAATGTTGGTGTCATATTTTATGTGGTGGTGTGCTCTGCTTAATCACTGTAGTGGAAATCCAACACCTCAGAAACAAACATTAGATTGCTCAAACATTTTCTTAAAAGAGTCAAAGAGCTGTGTTTTTGAGATACTTAGTAACTAGTTGACTTGGTAGTGATTCATTTAATCATGCCATGTACAATTACTAGTAATACTGTACATGAAATATTGTACTCTATACGAATGTAAGAATTTTAAGGGTTAGTAGGGCACCATACTGTTATTTAATTATATAAACATACTAAAAGCATGCTTAAGCTACATTGCAGTTCTAGGAACTGTTTGCTGCTGTATTAGTTGGTGAGTACATTTTTTAAATGCTAGCATTAACAAACTATTGCATTTAAAGCCCACTAAACTTCATGTCACTTGTCAATAACATTTATTTATATAGCACATTTTCATACAAACAATGTAGCTCAAAGTGCTTTACATGATGAAGAAAGAAAAAAAAGACAAAATAAATAAGAAGTAAAATCAAGGAACACTAATTAACATAGAATAAAAGTAAGGTCCAATGGCCAGGGAGGACAGGAAAAAAAAAAAAAAAAAACTCCAGACGGCTGGAGATAAAAATAAAATCTGCAGGGGTTCCGAGGCCACAAGACCACCCAGCCCCTCTAGGCATTCTACCTAACAAAATGACATCAATCAGTCCTCATTGTATTCAGGGTTCTCATGGAAGGACTTGATGATGACGGTCATGTGGACTTCTGGCCTTTAATCCATCAATGTAGGGACATTACGATGCTTTGATTAGGTGGTGTTGGTGCAGATCGGCACCACAGAAAACCAGAAAAAGAACAGAAGAGAAAGTAGGGGTTAGTACGGATTTTGGAAACACCATGAATAATAATGATAATTAACTGAATATACAGAGCATCAGGATTAAACTAAGATGAAGCTATGAGAAATCTATGTTAAAGTAATGTGTTTTAAAATGCTCCACTGTATTAGCCTGGCGAATTCCTGTTGACAAGCTATTCCAGATTTTAGGTGCATAACAGCAGAAGGCCGCCTCACAACTTCTTTAAAGTTTAGCACTTAGATCTTCAAATGAGTGTCTACTTAGAATTCTAAGGTTACAATTTGGAGTGTAAGGTGTTAGACATTCCGAAATATAAGAAGGAGTGAGATTGTTTAAGGCTTTGTAAAACATAAGCAATATCCATCCATCCATTTTCCAACCCGCTGAATCCGAACACAGGGTCACGGGGGTCTGCTGGAGCCAATCCCAGCCAACACAGGGCACAAGGCAGGAACTAATCCTGGGCAGGGTGCCAACCCACCGCAGCCATAAGCAATATTTTAAAGTCAATTCTAAATGACACAGGTAACCAGTGTAGTGACATCAAAACTGAAGAGATGTGCTCAGATTTTCTTTTCCAAGTTAAGATTCTAGCAGCTGCATTCTGCACTAGTTGCAATCGATTGATGTCTTTTTTGGATAGTCCTGAGAGGAGTGCGTTACAGTAATCTAGCCAACTGAAAACAAAAGCGTGAACTAATTTTTCAGCATCTTGCAGTGTTACAAGAGGTCTCACATTTGCTATATTTCTTAAGTGAAAAAATGCTGTCCTAGTAATCTGATTAATATGTGATTTAAAATTCAGGTCAGAGTCAATAATTACCCCTAAATTCTTTACCTCCGTCTTGACTTTTAATCCTAATGCATCATTGTGAGAATGAAAATTGTCTGTAAGCAATTTTTCTTTATATAGAGGAATAATATTGTCTATTGATGATTATATGGATGCAGACATCCTAATAATGTTATGTCTGCATATACTGTAAAATGAATATTTGGCTTCTTCTTGGATTTTAAAGTAAAAAAATAACTTAAATTGAAATTGCAATCATTTTGACTATACATTTCTCGCTGTGTTCTCAAAACACCTGCCACAATAATAATATGAAATATTAGCAAAGGAAACATTTTTTATTGCGCCTCAAAGAAATAGCTTAAATAACATTTTTTCCTATCCTAATTGCTTTATATCTTCTCTCCTTATTTCAAGTTTCCATTGTATGTATTGCCTGCCTTGCTGGCCTCTATCTGCCAGTCAGTAAACATGTCTCTTTATTTCAGTTTGATTGTCCTATATAAGGAAAGACAAAGCTGTTGATTCATAATCACAGATCATACTATATGTACATATGTATATTATCCATATATTGTTTTATGATTTACATCTTTTGTGTTGGTTCCATATTATATGCTTTTTCTTGTCTGCAATAGCCTGTATTACAAGTGTGTTTTTTATACCAGCATCTTAAATACTGTACTTGTGGCCGGGCATCTCATATTTTGCATCGAGGCTCTTAACAGCTTCTTTCTTCTTTCTCTCTGGTATAGATAGGTACTTTACACAGCTTGCACCAGGGAAAAATCTGTAAGGGAAGTTTGAAATTCTGAGGAGAACAGTGATGTTTCAGTGAACATGGATCTGTTCCAACTACCCCATGAAACTTTACTTTCTCTTTTGATCCAAATAAGCAGTGTAGTAACCTTTCCCTATTAAACTTTTGCAATATAAAATCATACAGATATTTATTATACAGTATTTTATAATTATTTCATACTTTATTATCCTATTACTAACCTCTGCTCAAAATAATATGACTGTGCATTTAACTTCCAGTAATCCTGACAAATTCTATGATCACAAGGACAACAATTTATAAATGTTAGTCCAAAAAAATTAAATGAAAATTGAAATTAGAAAGCTCAATTAATTGGCTAAATAAAAATACAAACTGAAAATTAAATTAAAATTGTCAGTAAATGCAGATTATCCTATAGATGAAACATTGAGTAATTCACACAAAAGAAAATTATGAAGGCTGCTGTTTTTATTCCTGCTTGTAGCTTTTCAGTACAAAGCACAGACACTTTGAAAGGGACAGATGAGGACTTATGCTGTGTGTCACTTCTGGTGTATTATAAATTACTGATTTGTGTAGTTATCTGACAGCTGATGGTACGAGTACTTTTAGGATGAAAATTAAGTAGGCAATGGTGTGCTTTGCAATACGGTAAGTAATTGCAGCTCTTAAATCCATTTTCCTGCTGCTTGTCTATGGTATGCAGTGGAACAACAAAAATTTCATGGAACTTTGCTTAGCTTAGACCCATTTTGCTGAGGACCCTGGAGTACCCATTGCTGGGGTGTGCCTGGATGGCCACTTCATATGCAGTAACATGTTTTATCTTTAGACACTGTACTACTTGAACTGTCATCCCAGGTAAAATCAAACCATTTACAAATGGAAGAGCTGACTTTACCTGTTCTAAACCCTTCCTCTTCTGATCCTTGCTCCATCATTTTTTTTTTTTTTACTCTTGTCACATGAGCGGATTCGACACAGTCACACTTAGAAAGAGCACTGGAGATTTTGCAGATTTTATGTAATGCTCACAAGTCCAATAAAAGTGCTGAAAATCACAATATTGGGTTTTGAATATTCATTTTTCTTAAATATTGAATCGAATTGAAACTTACATATATCACCCAGCCCTATGTGTGATTCATGATGTGTGAACCTATGTGTGAACCACTGAAAATACATGACTATGAGTATTTGTCACATCATTTAGGGTCGTATCATGGGCTTTAATTACCCGAAAATTCACAGAAACCTGATCTCTAAAATACCGTGTAAACCCCTTTTCCAATTAGAGAAACCGGGTTATTGGCCTCTGAGAAACCTGATTAACAGAGAGAGATTTCTCGGTGAATCGTGCAGTTCTATTTTGTAGTCTGCGCACGTCTGTTGCACTCTGTCAGCCTGTGCATGTATTGCTTTGTATGCGCTTTTAGCAGCCACAGGTAGAAGCATCCACAAATAGATTTCCAGAGGCAAATGTTCGGGCAATCGTATTGTTCCTTCTTCTGGTTGAGACAATCTGTCTCAATATTTCAGAAATCGCTAAATTTATGGTGATGAGCTGAATACGCTGTGCTAACCTTAGCAACACAATTTCGAGAGCTGTAGGGTAAGGCAATAAAGTAATGTGTGTTACATAGTCCAATTATTTTTTTTAAAGTAATGAGTAACCTAATGTAATACTTATCTTATTGAAGTAAAAATACCTGAGTTACTACTGCAGCAACACATGGGTATAGAAACGCACGTACTGGGTCTTTTGCAGGGTTCAATCACACAGCCAAGCAGAAAAGAGCTTCCGGCATGCAATCCGGTAACAAACCTATAAGTAGAGAATCAATTTGACTAAACATATTTATAAAACACAAAATTATCACAGGCGTCATGCTTAATTTCAAATTCATTTCTAAGTTTAGTGATTTTGAAGTTTAACAACGATGGAGCATTTTGCCAAATGAAAACTCCAGAAGATTACTTGCACATTTAAAAATGGAATATTAAGAAACCAGGTTTCTGCCTCTACCGGGTTATTCATCCATCCATCCATTATCCTATATCCTATCTACAGGGTCACGGGGGTCTGCTGGAGCCAATCCCAGCCAACATAGGGCGCAAGGCAGGAAACAAACCCCGGGCAGGGCACCAGCCCACCGCAGCCGGGTTATTCACCTTAACCCAAATATGTGTGTGCATATGAATTTCAGAATGCACCAGGATAATTTTTTTTTAGATTTCTGGAACACTATTTTGTTGGACAGATAAGTTGATAACTAAAACATAATTATTGTGCGTCCTGTTATCACGTCTGTGCAATTGGTAGGAAGAGCCTTGTACCTACAGTCAAGTGTGATGGTGGGTGGTGTGGTACTAATGCCATGGGTTGGGATACTTTTTTTGGAAATTGCCAAATTATTTATCTGTGAGATGAACAAGAAGTGCACCTGACCTAAAAACTCCAAGAAAGTCTAAGTGAGAATAGCTGAAGAAAAATAAATTTAGAGTAATGGAATGACTTAGTCAAAGTCCAGATGTCCTATTAAGGTGACAGGTGACAGAGGTTTTTCCACAAAATCGTGAAAGACAGAATATCTACACAGAAAATCTATTTGTAGTTATTGTAGCTGACTGTACCACAACTAGTTATTGAGACCAAGGAATCAATATTTTTGGGTTGAGTTTTGGGTGTGGAATAACATTTTAATAACTCAGTGGCTACCCAGAGAATCCTGTGCTTTTTATATGTTTTTTATGTATGGGTTTTGATTAATGATTTGATTAAACTTACAATGAAAAGTATCCAATAATGTAAAAAAAAAAAAAGCCAGGTCCATTGTAGCAAATATATTGGTTAAAAAGTATTCAGTGTAACTATTTCATATTCATTGGGCAGCTTGACTTCAGCGTGGGAATAAAGCCACTTCTACCCTGTTATAATTTTATTGTAAGTTGTCTCCACCCATTGGACAGTATCTGGAAACAGCTGTGCAGATTATGTTAAATCCATGCAGTCTTGGCTGCATTCCTTTTTACCCACAAGTCAAACAGTTATTCAAGGCTCAAGTGCTATTGTTTACTGAGAAAAAAGCCCAGACCAGTTATTCATCTTACTCTTATTTTGTGCAGAGAACCAATACCAGAACTGGACAGAGACACAATTTTTATAAGTTTGGCTCTGTGTGTCTGCACAGTTTATTTGAAATAAAGCAATCATTATGTGATTGAAGTGTAGACTTTCAGCTTTAATTTAATGGGATAACCCAAAATATCGTATGAGCCGTTTTAGAAATGACAGCCATTTTTCTGCATAGCCCTCCAATTGTGCCATATTTTATTCTTTCATATAAATGGCAACTTCTCCACCTTTTGGGTTTTGCCTGTTTTTCATAAATAATATTTACCCATTTATGTTATACTAGCTGTCCCCCACAGCTCAGCCCGCGTAGTAGTGAAACAGGACAAACTTTAAAACTTAATAAACAATCAGGTATCACTAGCTAAGCAGACAGGTAGACCGACTTGAATAGAGGCTGACGCATGAGTGAGGAGGGCCCTGCCCAGCTCCCCCCTCCTAACATCATCACATGTCCCACAGCCTCTGTCTTGTCTTAGAGCAAATAAATCGCTCCTGCAAGTGAACTGTAATACCTAGCGCAATGAGAGAAGTCGCAAATTCATTCAGAATGTTCAAGCAATTTATAGGAAAAAACCTGATCCAAATCCATTAAGTAGTTCTCTCGTGAAAAGCAGACAGGCATACAGACAGTCAAATGTTGGATTTTATATATACCATATATACATATATATATATATATATATATATATATATATATATATATATATATATATATATATATATAATGTAAAGGGAGAGAGAGGGCTGTTTATTCCTCTGATTTAGTTAGGTTGTAACTTTTGTAACATATATGCATGTACATGTAGCTCCAACTCATTTGTTATAATCTTGATGCTGGCAAGCAACTTTTAATGCAGTACTGATTTTACTTTTTAACTATGGACTTCAAATTTCAAAGTCATGTTTTATATTTGTATTAATACCACAGTCCTTTATCTTATAGAACTGTCCTGTCCAAAACTTCTTGTCTAAATGTCCATAGTTTTAAACTAAGTGGAGTGGGTCGGCACAGATGTGTTCCAGTTTCCATCATGGATGTCCTATGGTGTGAAGAGCATATTTCTGCTATCGTCAAAAACTGCCAGCAAGCCATTACTGTACATGTACAATGTATAATGACACACATGCCAATATTGATATCTGAGAAAAGCATGGAGATCTCTGTCTGTATTCACTAACTTTCTGTAGGTGCATAGTAGAGTCCATCCTCACTGGATTCATTACATTCTGATATGGCATATGCTCAGCACAGTATCTCAGATCACTAAAGAGGGTGGTGAAGGACATATATCATGTGGTGTTTTAGAAAAGCAAACACGATTATCAAAGACCTTGACCATTCAGCACAGAAACTTTTCTCCATTCAGACAAACATTACAGAATTGTTAGCATTTCCTCCACTAGATGTTTTGATCTTTGGTTTACAGGGCTACTCGACAACAGCTTATACTGACAACTACATGAGAGTACCTGATGTGTATCCTTATATTGTCTAATGCTGTTTTATTATATGATTATGCATTTGTCTATTGTTGGTATTATACTACTTTCAGTAATCTGTGAGACACATGCAGTAAGAGCCCATGTATATGTTATGTATGTATGTATGTATGTATATATATATGTGTGTGTGTGTGTATATATATAATATATATATACATATACATACGTATATGTATATATATATATATATATATACTGTGTGTGTGTATATATATATATATATATACTGTATATATATACAGTGCATCCAGAAAGTATTCACAGCGCATCACTTTTTTCACATTTTGTTATGTTTTAGCCTTATTCCAAAATGGATTAAATTCATTTTTTTCCTCCGAATTCTACACACAACACCCCATAATGTCAACGTGAAAAAAGTTTAGTTGAGGTTTTTGCAAATTGCTTACAAATAAATAAATTGAGAAAACACATGTACATAAGTATTCACAGCCTTTGCCATGAAGCTCAAAATTGAGCTCAGGTGCATCCTGTTTCCCCTGATCATCCTTGAGATGTTTCTGCTGCGTAATTGGACTCCACCTGTGGTAAATTCAGTTGAATGGACATGATTTGGAAAGACACACACCTGTCTATATAAGGTCCCACAGTTGACAGTTCATGTCCGAGCACAAACCATGCATGAAGTCAAAGGAATTGACTGTAGACCTCCGAGACAGGATTGTCTCGAGGCACAAATCTGGGGAAGGTTACAAAAAAATTTCTGCTGCTTTGAAGGTCCCAATGAGCACAGTGGCCTCCATCATCCGTAAGTGGAAGAAGTGTGAAACCACCAGGACTCTTCCTAGTGCTGGCTGGCCATCTAAACTGAGCGATCGGGGGAGAAGGGCCTTAGTCAGGGAGGTGACCAAGAACCCGATGGTCACTCTGTCAGAGCTCGAGAGGTCCTCTGTGGAGAGAGGAGAACTTTCCAGAAGGACAACCATCTTTGCAGCAATCCACCAATCAGGCCTGTATGGTAGAGTGGCCAGACGGAAGCCACTCCTTAGTAAAAGGCACATGGCAGCCTGCCTGGAATTTGCCAAAAGGCACCTGAAGGACTCTCAGACCATGAGAAAGAAAATTCTCTGGTCTGATGAGACAAAGATTGAACTCTTTGGTGTGAATGCCAGGTGTCATGTTTGGAGGAAACCAGGCACCGCTCATCACCAGGCCAATACCATCCCTACAGTGAAGCATGGTGGTGGCAGCATCATGCTGTGGGGATGTTTTTCAGCGGCAGGGACTGGGAGACTAGCCAGGATAAAGGGAAAAATGACTGCAGCAATATACAGAGATATCCTGGATGAAAACCTGCTCCAGAGCTCTCTTGACCTCAGACTGGGGCGACGGTTCATCTTTCAGCAGGACAACGACCCTAAGCACACAGCCAAGATATCAAAGGAGTGGCTTCAGGACAACTCTGTGATTGTCCTTGAGTGGCCCAGCCAGAGCCCAGACTTGAATCCGATTGAACATCTCTGGAGAGATTTTAAAATGGCTGTGCACCGACGCTTCCCATCCAACTTGATGGAGCTTGAGAGGTGCTGCAAAGAGGAATGGGCGAAACTGGCCAAGGATAGGTGTGCCAAGCTTGTGGCATCATATTCAAAAAGACTTGAGGCTGTAATTGCTGCCAAAGGTGCATCGACAAAGTATTGAGCAAAGACTGTGAATACTTATGTACATGTGATTTCTCAGTTTTTTTATTTTTAATAAATTTGCAAAAACCTCAAGTAAACTTCTTTCATGTTGTCATTATGGGGTGTTGTGTGTAGAATTCTGAGGAAAAAAATGAATTTAATCCATTTTGAAATAAGGCTGTAACATAACAAAATGTGGAAAAAGTGATGTGCTGTGAATACTTTCTGGATGCACTATATATATATATATATAGTATATATAATAAAATATATATATACAAGGGCAATCCCAAAAGTAAGGTCTCCTATTTTTTTTAGAAATACAAACAACGTTTATTTTCTATAATATTTACATCATTTTAAAGGTTAAAGAATTATTTATTTTTCTACATATTCTTCGCCATTTCGGTCGATGCATTTTTGTAGACACTGTGGTAGTTTTAGAATGCCCTTGTCATACCAGCTCGCCGCCATGTCCTTCAGGAAGCGTTGAACCTCATCTTTCACCTCTTCGTCGGAGCAGAATCGCCTTCCGGACAAATGTTCTTTCAACTTAGGGAACAGGTGGTGGTCACTGGGTGCCAAGTCCAGACTATAGGGTGGGTGGGTCTGCTGTCAGCATAAGTGGTACCCATCTTGCGCACACCTTCCGATATTGCAACTTTTCCGTTAAAATCCTGTGGATGATGCTTCGGGAAGCCTCAGGAACCAAAATGCAGAGAGCATCCAGAGTGATCCGCCGATCTTTACGCATGTTTTCCTCAACCTTCGCAACTGTCTCGTCGGAAATTGGCGGTCTCCCGCTCCTTTGTTTGTCGTGAATTTCAGTACGACCAGCTGTAAACTCTCTACACCACTTGAGAATGTTTTTGACATCCATGCACGACTCTCCATACACTTCCGTCAATTGGCAATGAATTTCAACCGGTTTAACATCTTTTGCGTTCAAAAATCGAATAACTGCGCAAACTTCGCACTTGGCGGTAGCGTTCAACAGGAGCTCCATTTTCAAGGGCTGCCAAGCTAAGATTGAGCGCATGCTTGTTTGGGAATGGAGGAAGCACCAATCACAACAGTGTGGCCAACAGCCGTACAAACAGTTTCTTTACGTCCCCACCGCATTGGAGACCTTACTTTTGGGATTGCCCTCGTATATACAGGTATATAATGGATTTGATTAATATTTGGCGATGATGTAGAAAAAACAAATCAGCAGAAACTTTTTTTTATTTTGTTTTTTGTTGATAGTTGTCTTTAGTAATGCTCTAGTGAGTGGAAAATTCTGTACGTACTGCGCCACAGCACAGACAGTCTCGGAGACAAATGGGTCCTGCCAGTTAATGCAAATGAAGGTCATCTGCAGAAGTGAACTGAAGGGAGTAAAGTTTGGCAAAGCTCAAAGAAAATGCATTTAGTGGTTACCAGGTGTTGTGGCTGTGAGAAACTGTTCTAGTAAGAAAGGTGTTTAATTTGTATTATTTCTCAACCCCTTCATCTTATCTGCAACCTTGTGCAAATGACCAAGTAGCGGCCATAATTTTCATTATTAGTATGCTGCTCCAGACTATTTTATCAGCAATCGCAAAGTTTAAATAAGAGCATCAACATCCGTGGCATTCCATCAAAAGTAGCAATTGCTGCATTCTTTTTCCTCGGTCACATTGGGATAACAATTTCATTGTCTCACTGGATTACAGTGTTTATCTTAAAACAGTGTTTCTAAACCTTTGTAGCCTTGGCACCTAGTTTTACCTTTTAACATTCCTTAACAAGTCACAGGCAACATTTGAAGGGGGGGGGGGGGGGGGATTCCAGCTTTTGTGTATTGAGCAGGATTAGAAATGTGGGGTGGGAGGTCTCCTCAGTCAAACAAACGCAGTTCGAAACGGGAAAAATACCGGGGAGCATTGTTTATTGATTAGACGGACCAGGAGGGATTACATCTGCATATCGTCATTAAATTCACATTACCAATCAACCTTCAGTGTTGAGTGCATTTTAAAGTTAAAAAAAAAAATTAACAATTCAACAGAATGAACTGCACTTTTTTTACTATGGCTGATGCCGAATGAGTAAAAGTAATCAGTAGCTATTTTTGTTGGTATACAGTACATTTATTCAAACCCACTGAATACTGAGGCTGTATTTATTTTAGGTTTTGATGATAATGGGTAGTCAAAATTTTATGCAGTTTTCAGCTTTGAATGAATCGCCTTTGTAACATTACCAAATACTGCTTTAGTACAAAGTTGTGCTGCCATCTCTTTCACACCAGCACCACCAAAAACTGTATGTAACATGTTCATCAGTAAACGGCTAAAGTGAACTAATAATGTTAGACCCTAGTTAAAAAAAACTGCAAATATTGTATATAGAAAAATACATAGTACCCTAAGTTCTTGTCAATAAGCCGCGGCTTATCTAAGGAAAAAAGTTGTGAAAATGAAAAAATAGAATATCGGCTTATACATAAGTCCGGCTTATACATCCATCGCGGGGGTTGCGTTCCAGAGCCACCCGCGAAATAAGAATATCCGCGAAGTAGAAACCATATGTTTATATGGTTATTTTTATATTGTCATGCTTGGGTCACAGATTTGCGCAGAAACACAGGAGGTTGTAGAGAGACAGGAACGTTATTCAAACACTGCAAACAAACATTTGTCTCTTTTTCAAAAGTTTAAACTGTGCTTCATGACAAGACAGAGATGACAGTTCTGTCTCACAATTAAAAGAATGCAAACATATCTTCCTTTTCAAAGGAGTGCAAAGCAAGCAGTCAAAAAAAAAATCAATAGGGTTTTTTGGCTTTTAAGTATGCGAAGCACCGCCGGTACAAAGCTGTTGAAGGCGGCAGCTCACACCCCCTCTGTCAGGAGCAGGAAGAGAGAGGAAGAGAGAGAGATAGAGAGAGATAGAGAGAGACAGATAAAAAAAATCAATACGTGCCCTTTGAGCTTTTAAGTATGCGAAGCTCCGTGCAGCATTTCTTTCAGGAAGCAGCTGCACACAGCCCCCCTGCTCACACCCCCCTACATCAGCGCAAGAGAGAGAGAGAGAGAGAGAGAAAGTAAGCTGGATAGCTTCTCAGCCATCTGCCAATAGCGTCCCTTGTATGAAATCAACTGGGCAAACCAACTGAGGAAGCATGTACCAGAAATTAAAAGACCCATTGTCCGCAGAAATCCGCGATATATATTTAAATATGCTTACATATAAAATCACAATTTAAATGACCGCTACGCGCTCGTGTTGACTCGGCGACGCCCAGAGCAGAAAGAACGCGCTCCGGCCGCTCCAACCGCGCCATGCGGGGAATGAGAGAGACGCCAATATCTCACACTCTCTCCCCCCTTAAAGAAATTAAATGGGCGCGAGTGAGACCACTGACCTCCCTCCCTTCTATTAGTTATAGGTTATAGTACGTTCGGCTTATCCATGAGTCCGGCTTATCTATGATACGATTTTATTTTAAAAATTCGTATGATTTTTGGTCTCCAGCTAATACATGAGTCCGGCTTATAGACAAGAACTTAGGGTACTTCATTCTTTTGATTCATTCAATTAACCAATGTCACTACAACTGAGGCCCATTGATAGTATAAAGATAATACACAAACTAGATATACCCAAAACCAAACACTAATACACTTTTACAGTAAATGCTATCAGCATTGCATTATGACAAGTAGATTAAATTTTGTACTCCAGTCTCCTATGTATATACTCTTTGTTTTTCTGAAAAACGCCCTGATATTCAAGTTCTTCAGCTAACAGTATGTTCACTGTTTCTCAGGCTATTCCGCAGCCTACAGTTTTCACTTTAGGCAGGTAGAAACAAGCTGTGCCAATGTCATAAACAGAAAAATTGCAGACAGCCAATGCTTTTCCTATCAGTAGCAGAGTGAAAATGTGGTAATGTTCTCCGAGCATTGTCTCAACATGCCCATTATTGCTTGCCTTTGAAGGAAAGATGATCATTCATTTTGTATAAGTGTACATTTTCTATAAGTTAGTTAGGTGAAATCATTAAGCATCTTCAATAGTAAACATATTAGACAAATAGTGCTTACACACTTAGCATTTAAAATCTAAAAATTGAGGTAATGTGATTATTTCTTCAGTATTCAGTGTGCACATTAAAGAAATGTTTATGTGGTGTTTGATTATTGCCAATAGATGTGAAAGTCAGTTTTATCAACTTTCTAAACACACTTAAATCAATATTAGAAGATGTGCAGGGCCTATCACAGTAGAATTAAACTCTGGGTAGGAAGCAAATCTTGATTAATCATTAGTCATTTACAGGACAGGCTCACACTTCAATAATTAAGCTATCTTTTAAATAATTTACTAAACGTTAGCTATAGTAAATTGTTAAATGGGCATGTTTCCTATCCAGAATGTAGATGGCAAGAAATTGGTAGATTTTTAAAACTATTTATTAATCCAAATCAATAGAGGTAGATCATAAGCATTTCAGTTTAATGGACAATAAATTTTAAGTAAGGTATCTCAGTGCCAGAAAGCTTTGCCTCAACTTGGATCCAGACTCAATGACCTCTGCTATACAAGAGTGCATTAAGCCTCAACTAATGGTAATTTCTGGGTGAATTATATTCAGATTTAGAGAGGTGCTGCATATGTTTCTGCAGCACTGTCCTGTGGTGATCCTTTCCTTGCATTCTGCTTACTTTTTTTAAGGATATCACCAGTTACTAGTGAAATAGCTTTCTGATAAGAAAGCTAAAACGTGAAGACAAACACAAAATTGAAGTAACAGAATTAAAATGATGTCTGGCAAAGAGTACAACCAAATACCAGGTATGAACAGATGATGCACCACCCACATTTGCTATAAAAGTGCTCTATTCTGCGGTCACTTGCAGTACTAGCGGAAACTAGGAGGACTTGGATATCATTATTATTAACTCTGCTAATGGTATCAGCTGTGCCCAGTAGAAGGTGGGCTACCGGCTGGCCTAGGTCATTTTGACTTTCATGATGCAGAAACTTATTATCATCAGACCTAACTATTTGATTTACTCCTTTCTGTCTTCTAACCATGGCCCTCCAGAGGTTTACTTTTCTCCAATGGCCAGGAATTAAAAAAAAAAAAAAACCAAAAACCTCCATCTTCATCCTAAATTAAATGAAACTGCTATGGACTGTTTTATTTGCTTTTGTATCTTTTCTTTAATTTTAATAACTTCATACTGTTTATACTCAGTGGGTTGCCATGTAATTATGCCTAGGTAAAATGTAGATGTATACTGTATATATTTATTTTTATATATATTAATTAGATCTGGTTGTTCTGTCGTCAACTTTAATGTATAAATATTTTAATTAGAAACCTTTTTCTGATAAGAGTGAAGGTTTGTTGAACTTTAGTGGTTAAATTTTGCTTAACATTACCTCGTTGATTTTGTATTTAGTATACTTACATTTATTAGAAATTATCATAGTATTGTTAAATGATAATAATCCAAGTAGATGTGGTATATCTTTGTTTTTGTTGATTAATCTATGGAAAGCACCTTGAGTTTCATGTAAATGTATGATAAGGTGCTATATAAATACAGTTTTTATTATTAATTAATAATTTGCTGAGTATCAGTTGGGATATAGTTTACTACCTAATGCTCCTTTTCATTAGGTGTTTTCTGCATATCCTGCAATACATTTAAAACAAAAGCCATACTATCTCTAATCCTTGTTTGACCCAAGTTTGATATATGGAAATTCATAAAATTATTTTTTTCATCATCTCAATATTTTATGTGAAATTCTGCAACAATCTGATAGACTTTTGGATGTACAGATAATAAAACTGATACATGTATATATATTTCAGAGGGTTTATGTTGAGGTCTGTTATAATTAATTAACCGTTCAAACAATCTAGAACTGAACATCTTTTGAAATAAACAAGGTTAACTAAAGAGCCATGCTATCATAAAGGATGGCCAGAAGTGTCAGTATGTGCCATTTTGACTGAAGACCGCTTTGACTGAATATAAAATGTATATTGGTTAATTTGTTTAAAAACTGAATGCAACACATGTTTTAGTCAATGTCAATTCATAAACAGAAGCCTATATCATTTCCAGGCTTGGCAGAGGCCTAGGTCTCAGAAAATTTCTGTTGCTGAGATCTACATTTTCTATTCCATCTTCCTCATTTTTCTTTTATCTCAAACTCTGGTCAGTTATCAGGACTTGTGGTATTCCTCTGTCTTCTCAGCTTTCCTCTCATCTTCTTTTAACATTTTCTCATCCCCCACCACGCTCTCCCACTCAGATAAAAAAACATTTCTGCTGCTTATAACTTTTGACATAAGGCTGTCTTCAAGCCCTTGCCCTTTAATCAATCTGAGAACATGATTTATCACTTTGTGCTCCTCTTGATTGGGTCCTGATTTTTAGGACAATAATTTCTCTCTCTAGAAATCCCAGTTATCTGCACACATAATTCAAATTAGTGCATTGCCTGTACTGTATATATCACTTGTCATAAATGGTTTGCTGCCTGATTTTCTAATGATTTCCTTTGTTCTCTTTACATTTCTAAAACCCCAAGTATTTTTTACATATGCATTGGTAATATCCTAAAGTTTCTACCTTTTGGCAAGTTGTGTCATAATTTCTCTATCCTGTCCTGTAATATCCTATTTACTCCTCGGGTTTTCCTTTTGGATCTTTCTGCTCTTCCACTTTCTTCTTTTCACCAGTGATTGTTCTGTTTGGGTTTTGGCACAATTGCTGCAAACCTAGCTCTATCTTTAAGTTGGAAAACTCCTGAGTCTCTAACCTTTTACTTCTGGAATCCTGTTTCTACAACCTAATGCTTCTTAAGCTATCTGCTGCTAGAATTTTTTTTTAAATTTTATTGATTTTATTGTCATCATTCCATACAGTCAATTTTTACAAAAAAATAGGATTAAAAACAAATCAACCCCCACCTCTGAGAACAAGAGCATGGCCAACAGAGTAAAACTTAAAGCTGGCAAAAATAAATAAATTGATGAGTTTAATAGGCGGATAAAGGTAAATGGAGAAGGAAAGAAATGGGAAGAGAAGAGCTTATTCTAAAATATTATTGATTAGATCCTGCCAGGTTTTGAAAAGGTTCTGCACAGATCCTCTAACTGAGAATTTGATTTTTTCCAATTTCAAATAGTATACAACATCAGTTACCCACTGACTTAAAAGAGAAGAGTTAGGATTCTTCCTGTATCTGCTGCTAGAATTAATGCTGTGATTGGCTTGTTCATACTCATCTGAATGGGAGCTTTTCCTTTGTACAGCCGTGTCATCTCTCCTTGATGATTAACTTGTGCTATTTGGGGCTGTAGAATGGGAAGGGGGTGAGGTGCTTGGTGCTGTGGCATGAGTGTTTTATTTTGCATTGCCATATTCAAGGTTATGTTTGGTTTACTGTAACATGTATTTGCTGTTTACTTAATTAAATATTGATAACCCAAGAAGGAAAACACACAAAATACCCACATGCCAGAATCAAACTCCTCAACAATATGCAAAGGTTAATTTTGAAAACTACAACGATGACACATATAATCTTGTGGTTTTTGCCCCCATCTAAGGGATGACTCCAAACAGTCATTTCCTAGTAAACTACTTGAACCCAGGACTGGACCTAAAGGTAACCGCTGTGCCATCTGTGTCTGGGTGTCCATGGACTAGTTTTAAAAATTGCCATCTCTAATTCACCTGATTTGTTTGTTTCAGATCTCTTTAATATTCATATTTCCTACATGTTACTCCAAGAAATAGATTAATATTTTTATTTACTCACTTGTGAATTTACTTTATGTTGATTGGCCACATAAACATGTAATAGAAAGAAGAAAGGTCCTAAAGTAAAAACATTTTGTGAAAACATCTTACTTTGCGGAAGTGGAGCTACATATTACTAATAGAGAAGTGCATGATCCATGATTAAGAAATACTTAGTATATGATGCACAGTATTGCTCTTATAAATCTCCTCATTCATTGCAGCACCGCCTTTGAACCACAGTGCATTTGTTACTACTAGGAGTGTGATCTGACCCAACGTTTTGCTCACATCAGCAGAATGCATCTGGAGACCTGTTAATTCTTGATGGCCTTAGTAGATGAGTTTTTTATTGGTTCTTTAGTGTGATTTCTGCATTGTAAAGCATTAAAGGTTTTGTTGTCTTCTTATCAGAGTGTGTCTTTATTTTGACAGTAGCATTTTCCACATTCTTAACATGTACAAGATTACATACTTTATTATTGAGAAAGCTTGCTTTTCTTTCAGAATGATTATGTAGCAGTATGGATTCAAAAATACTGTTTCATCAAAAGCATATCCGTGAAAGTGTTCCTTTTTAATCCTTTTTGATTTAGAATTTATAAAAGTCCCAATGATAACACACTCTTTCTGTGACTTTAGAATAACCTTGTCTACTGACAACTAACAAGCCGGGCTTATGCCAGTGCTCTCCCAATCACTGCAAGAGATTGTCAGTATCACAATACAGACTTCCTGTAGTTTCTCAAGGTCATGTTCTTATAAACATGCATAGCCTCATGTAAAGAACAAACATCAAAAGCCAATCATGCCACAAGAACTTTGATCAAATTGTTCACAATCCTTGCACCTTGTGCGTTGACAGACATGTAGATAAACAGTGAAGCATGTTAATAATGTTAATTCACTTTCCTTAACCTGGCAGTTTACTTCTTATAGGAGAAACAGATATTATCATTGTACGTGCTTCAGTTAAATCTTATATAGCAGCCGACATATGAATAATTTTAGTTTCATCACTTGAAAATCCTTAGACTTGCAAAGAAGGATTTGGGCATATAGGTTGCCCATGGTAGTCAGAGCCATACGACTCTTAACAGGTACTCTGTATTTGGCATAAAAGTAAGTGGTTCATGAAAGACTGCTTACACTGTATTCCTTCCAGTGGAGTGTTCAAATGACTAATTTTGGAATATAATGTAAAACCTCATGACATTCTGCTGTTTTTATGGTAACAATCTTAAAAAATATTTAATTTCAACCTCTTCTGTATTGAGACAAGAATAAGATAGAGTGTTATTTGAAGTTTTGTTAAAATTTAACATATTCCAGTATTTCTTTTATTATTTGGTGTTCCAAAAAGAGTAATATTTATAAGAGGTCTTAAACTGCACAATCAGTACACTGTACCAGATGTTAATGTGTCACTTTTTCTGCTAGAGAAAATTTCATTTCTGTTTGTTTTTGTTTATTGAACAAGTGCATTAATCCTGTGTTATTTGCTAAATTAGGTCACCTTTACCTACTCACAGTGTTAAAGTGAGATTCACATTTCAGCATGTTACCATATGTTAAACAGTGCATTTTTAATGCAATATACAGTACGTCCTTTTTCACAGCACCTTAGCTTTCTATTTACTCAATGTCTCTAAAGTATGTATTTCTTCTTAAGACGTGTATGTAGGTTAACTGTAACTTGGCTTCACGTGGGTGAACCCTTGTATCTGAGTTAGCACTTCAGTGGAATACTGTCCCATCTACTGTATGGCTAGCTTCCACCTTTCTTCAGTTGCTTAATTTACTATAAGTAAAGGATTTAATAACTGAAAGTATGCAACAATAAATATATTGCTCAGTGTGCAGGTACCTTAGCATCATATATGTACTTACAAATCCGTGATCCTGTATGCTCCTGCTAATTGTATATTTCAAAAATTCTTAACAATTTATATGTAGTTTTTTTTTTCTCATCGCTGCAGTGTCCCCTATACCTGTAATAGATGTTATATAAAATCCTTATTTAATAGTGCCTCACAATCCACTATCAAAATAAACAACACTATTTTTGGATATTTAAAATGCAGTTTATCTTGGGATAAAGCAAATCATATGAGGTGATCAGCTTGATCTGAACAAGAACAACACCAATAGTGTGCTCTGATTTTTTTCTGGTAAAGTACTGGATATGTAAAATATCACAACTTTGAGTGTATAAAAATATGCTCTGTAAAAGCTCATACACTAATCATGGTGCAGGAGAGTGGCAAAGTGTTGCAGGTTGATTAGCATATGCAAGTGGAAATTTCACTGCAAGTTTTATACACATGCCAACACTACAAACCTATAATTTCAGAGTTTTAAAAAGTATCGGTCAAAGTGAATAAAAATTTAAAAAAAAAGCTATTGTAGTTTTGTATCTTGGCCTTTAGTAATCTGTACTCAAAGAGGAAATTGCAGGATTCTCTGACAAGTTATGAGGGGTGAAGAAAAACCTCAGAAACATATAAATAAGCCAAAGACATGCTTAGTATTAAAAAAACCACACTTTCTCCCAGCAACCAGTTTCTGTGCACTTCTGTATAAGAAAGAATAACATATAGGACAATGTGGTTGTCCCATGTTTGATTACCTTTCTTTTTTAATAGTTTACTACTGAAGTATTTGCATTGCTCTAAATGTTTCTACATTGCTTACTAAAAATATGTTAATTTATGCATGCACCAGTATCAGATCTAGCACATAATATTTATATTTGGGTTAAAGTAGTAAAAAAGTGACTAGACTAAGACGTTTAGTGTAAAACAAATGTTTACCTTCTCTTCAATCATCTAAATTCCCTAAAATTTTATATTAGCTGTGAACTTATCCACACGCAGGGGCACTACATAGGAGTCAGAAAGTGAGGTCGACTGAGATCTCTGTCAAGAGTAACTGAAAATAAGCTCATTTTCTTAAGTTGTGCTTTAGTGCCAATTTGCAGGAGTTCTGTTTTGTTGCAATTTAATTTTCAGGTTTTAATTTCACTGAGACAGATTGTGAGCTGAGAAAGTCCTGATGAAGTTTAACTTGTAGCATTGATATAGAGTTGAATATAATCTGCATAAAAATAGTACAGTCCAAAGCTACAATAATATGGCCAAGGGGAAGCATATAGGTACAGAAGAGCAGAGGTCCGAGGGCAGAGCCCTGAGAAACTCGTGTGAATGGCCCTGAGGTGGACCTGCTGTTGCCAAAGACTAACAAACTCTTGCCTATCAATCAGATAGGATTTAAACCACTGGAGGGCAGTGCCAAAGATACCCAGAATGTTCTCCATTCTGGACAATAGAATGTCATCTCTGACTGTGTCTAAAGCTGCACTGAAGTCTAACAGAATTAATAACATTAATTAGTCAAAGTGAACTTTATTGTCATCTCAACCATATACAAGTATACAGATAGACGAAATTGCGAAGCTCAGGGTCCACAGTGTAACAACATGACGTGCAAATAATAAATTAAAAATAGAATTAAAATTTTAATATAAAATTAAAACACAAACAAGACAAGACATTGTGCAAAGACAAGACAAAGAAGTAGCAGCAATACTGATGTGTAAGATATGTAATATAATAAATAAATAATAAATAATAGATATAGATAATATAGAAATTATCAGTGTATGATAATAGTTGTTTAAGACATGTGTAAACAATGACAGGTCAGAATGTTTCACAGCAGAAGGATATCAAGAGTGTCAAAATACTTAAAGGTCAGTATGAGATTTTCAGTTCTTTTCTACATGCACATTAGTCTTTGCAGGAAAGTGGCTCGCATGTATAAAAGTTCTGTTTTTAGAGGTGGTTGAGGCAGTGTGGAAGATCCCAGGGGGCAGCATGGTGTTAAGGAGTCTAACAGCTTGGGGATAAAAACTCTCCTGCAGCCTGGCAGATCTGGCTTTGATGCTGCAGTATCTTCTCTTGGATAGCAGAAGTGTGAAAAGTCCATGTGAGGGATGTAAGGGGTCCTGCACAATGCTGCAGGCCTTGCGGACAGTGCGTTTGTAAAATATGTCCTGTAGTGAAGGGAGAGGCACCCCAATAATGTTCTCTGCTGTCTTCACTATCCTTTGCAGGCGCTTGCGGTCGGATATGTTGCAGTTGCCATACCAGACAGTGATGCAGCTAGTCAGAACACTCTCAATGGTGCCTCTGTAGAACATGGTGAGGATGGAAGGGGGAAGACTTGCTCGCTTCAGCTGCCTCAGGAAGTGTAGTCTCTTCTGGGGTTTCTTGATTAGTGATGAGGTGTTATGTGTCCACGTAAGTTCCTCAGTTATGTGCACACCAAGGAACTTGGTACTCCTAACAGTCTCCACATCTAAACCGTTGATGCTGATTGGAATGTGGGCAGGATGTGATTTTCTGAAGTCCACGATTATCTCTTTTGTCTTGTCAACATTGAGAGATAGATTGTTGTTTATTACTTCAGTAAATTAATTGAATCAGGTACTAGGAGATATTTATCTCTTCTATTATGTGGTAATATGAACAGAAACTGAAACAGAAATAACAGTTTACATTCAATTAAAAGTAACTAGCCTCTTGCAAAAACTGTTCAGAAAGAAATAATACAAAACCTGCCTTGCAATAGGCAAGGTGGCAGATTTTTTTAATCTCCTAAATAATTAATACACTCCCAAATATTTAATATAATTTTTTCATTGCGGAATTTGATTTTTATACCATTTTCCTGGAATATAACTGGTGTGGTTCAGGGTCATAGAAGGCTGGAGACTGTCCCCAAAACACTACATGCAAGGCAACAAACAAAAACTTAACAAGGTACCAATTCACTGTTGGCCCCACCCACACACCCACAGCAGAGCAAATTTAGAGCCAATATCTAACCTAACTTGCAAAGCATCATGTGTTAGGAAAACTAGCATACATGAAGGAAAATCCATGGTAATAGATGAACAGGTTTAATATGATATAATACTAGGGGGCTTCGCCCCCTGCTTGCTTCGCTCGCCAACCCCCGGCCTGCGATACGTGGCAGCCACTTCGCATCTCTGCCACTCACTTATGTGGATTTCACTTTCACCAAATAACAAATCTTTTAATTCTCGCAGATAGGCCTCTTCATTGGGAAGAAACAATACTTTTCCCTGATGACAACACGAATTAGACGATCTACAAGTCTCTGACTTAAAGTTTAAAGCCAAACAATATCTACATCTGTCATATCACCTATGTCCATATATTCGATCACTTTTCGCTGGTCCGTTATTTCACCGAGTAGTAAATTTCGTTTGTTAGCGTTAATGCGATCTTTACTGTCAGTTTTTTGAGACTTTTGAATTTTAGTACTTTCATAATCTCTAACCTGCTCTGCACGTGTATCACGCCAATGTTTTTTAACCTCTTTACAACATTCTACTTTGTCTTCTATTCTTTGTCTTTTATTTATTTAAATCTCTTGGCACAAAGTCTCGTCTTGCAGGACTTGAAATTCTGTCTCTGAAAAAGTCTTGTCTCGTCTCAGGATTTTTTTATATAATAGAGAGATATATAGGAAGCACTCAATTAACAACTGAATACATACGGTGGTTCTAAGAGGGGCATATTTGAATAGAGAACTATTCAAGCATTGACACGGATAGTGTGTTGAAGCTGTCTACTTGATTGATCCTAGCTTATGCTTGTTCATATTAATGAATAGTCTGTGTGTTTAATTTTTGGGGGATAAAAAATGTTATTGTTTGACCAGTAAAAATAACCAAAATTTTCAAATAACAAAGTTTCATTAAAGTAATTTAGGAACACAGGGGAAATAGAGGAGTAAAACAGAGGCCCTAATAAAGAAAAAAGGACACTTTCAAAAGTAATAATAAAAGAATAAAACTTAGGATATGTAGGATTTTAGAGCCTCAACCTTTGCCCCCTACAGAATTACTGATATTGAAGAAAAAATTTTAATTCTTAAAGAAGACATTTCCAAGTGAATTAAATGAAAAATGAAAAATACGAAACAATCCAGAGCTGAACACTTATTAGTTCTGGACATTCTCATCTAAAAGAAACAATATGTCTAGCAGCTACAGTCCTTCTTTTGATAACAACTATAAGGAGTAAAAGAAACATCAACAAGGAGAAGAACTGAAGGAAACAAGCAAAATGTATAGTCTGGTGTACAAGAAAGCAAATTAGTAACTGCAGACCAAAAGGCCAACATGCTGGGAGACTTGCAGAATACATATAAAGTACCAATGACCAGAAATGACACAACGGATTAGATAGCCCATCAGAGACCCATTTTGTAATTCCATGTAAGAATAAGAAATGTTCTACGAGTAATTTATAGGAATGAATACTAATCTTTGGATTTTTTGGTACACCAGAACGCATTCCTGTTTACAAAGAGTAGATAGCTGAGATAGGTACAGTAGGACCCTTGATTGAGGAAACACAAGTAGTAGCTAGACTGAGATATAGTATATGTATAGGAAACAAATGGACAAGGGTGGGTCACATGTGGCTTAATTGAAATGCTCCATCCTCCCAGATATCAAAAGTGAAGGCCTGTGGTGTGTACAGTAGAACCCCTGTATCCACCAATTTGGTTTCCGTGGTTTTAATCATTTGCAGTTTTCTGTGGCCCGAAAATATTAAATGAACGATTCCAGAAATAAGCAATTTCTGTATTCCATGTGCAGCTTGCTGTGAAAACCCATTGTGTGGGAATGTGTCCATGTGTCTGATGTCATTTTTACCGTACTGATGCACAGTATAGTTAAACCAGCCTTTAGTCTCCAGAGTTTTCACTGCCTGTATTTAGTGCCATGTGTTTGCACTGTTATTGTAAAAATAAACCTTAATTTTCCTTAATAGTGGCCTTGAAGTGCCAAAGTACATTTAGTGATGCTCGAAGTTCTTAAAAGCCTAAGAGAAGCCAATAAGTGTTTCCCATCAGTAAAAATGCTGAACAGTGGAGAAGCCACTGAGTACGCACAATAGGCTACGATATTTTTTTAAGAACTAAATGTAAAAGTTTGTTTAAGCTGTGTGAATGTGTACAATGTTTTTCACTGCTCCATCATCCTTGAGGGGTAAGTTAAAATGTCAGAATCCCATTCATTTGGGTGTTGTTAGAACAAGAGCACACAAGTATAATAATGTACAATGCATTTCATTATTATTTAATGTTGATAATGTCATATTGTGCATAATGTATCAATTAAACTATATCATAGGTATACAGTAATTGTAAACTAAAACCAACTAATGTATAGGGTTTGCTACTGTCCGTGGCTTCAGGCGTCCGCACTCTTAAAAAGTATCACCGGAGGATATGGAGGTTCTACTATGTGTATGTTAAACACATTTGGTGCTTTAATACAAGTAGAGAAACCTTTATATTGTCAAGTATGTTTGCACATTACTGCCAATCAGTTGTCCTCTTCTATGACATTTGTGTAACCATCTGGTTACAATTTAAATTACTACTTATGTTAGCAGAGTGCTGATAAAAGGCTTCTTTATAAATAAAAAAAGAATATAATGCAAACTAAATTAATTCAGAAAACTAAGAAAATAAACTTGCAGTAAGACAATTTGCAATTTTGTGAAATATTTGTGAGGCTTGGTACCATTAGCCTCACTGGTATCAAGCTAAATGTAGCTGTATAATTAACACCATTGACACACATACAGTGTTCAGTATTCTTTTCAGCTACAATCCCCTTTTGTGACAGTTTATCAGCGGGTGCTAGTGTGTCATTAAACTATTCTAATTGTTATGTGTGTTTCCTTAAGCCTTCCAAAATAAGCTCAATTTAATGTCCACTTGTTTGGCTGGAATGAATTAACATTATACATGCTAATTGTTTGACATCTTGAGAAATAGCACTATAATAAATAGCAGTTGTATATAATACTAATAGAGAGCATCATTCAAGATGCAGATTAGATCAGAATGAATTTGGTCATCTTCCTTCATGTGTTTTATATCGTCACACATACATTTTAGAAATTATTTACTTAAAATAATTCAGGGAAGTAAAGAACATTATGTTGCTTAGCATAAAATTTTAAATAGGTATTCTTTTTTTATGTTTTTATCATTGAACAGTTTGCTTTGACTATGCATATTTTCTAGGCAATCAAAATAGAATTAAAGACATATTTTCTAATTTGAGAAGAATTCAGTATTGTTTACACCTGGCTGCATTTGCAAATTTAAACAACTGCTTATGGTTTAAGTGTGTTTTTATGAAGTTGGAGCATCTAGAGAACTATTGTTGTTTTGAAAAATATGCAGAATCCTCTAAATATTATTTTATTTGGGTGAGTGGATAGAAAGCAATGTTTTATTACAAATACAAATGTATAAAACTGTACTGACTTGAATGTTGCATGCTGCCTCCTCTCAAAACTGTCAGTCTGTGTGAGGTTCAAACATTCATAATTCAAAACCAATAGCCAAAAATGCAATAATTATAATGTTTATATTGGAAGAGTTTCACACTGAGCCTTTTGCAGATTTGTGACCTTCTATCCTTAAACTTATTCCATTCCCTTGTGCTTGAACAGTAAAATGAATGAGAGTTACTGAGTCACTTGCACCACTGGCACTGCTTATAGCAAGAAAGGCATGTCTTAATAGTATGTATGATAGAGGTGACTAATGTTAGATATAACCTGTAGACAAAATACAATTTAAAATGAATGCAGTATTAGTTCAGTGTAACATTCATCAAGGTATATGTTATTATGTATTGATACCTATCACTATTTATACTTGTTGCTTGGATTTTGGTCCACAATTCTAGTTTTCATAATGTTCCAAAATCCACTAAACATCTCCACGCATTAAAGGTTGGTGTCATATTGTTAGCCATTATTTTTTCTTTGTCCTTAAATGAATATTTTATTATTTCATACACATTACCTGCGACGGACCGGTGTCCTGTCCAGTGTTTATTCCTTCCCTATGCTAGCTACAATCAGCTCTGCCCCACCCAATCTGGGTTAAGTGGGTTAGAAAATCACATGGCATTATTTCATACACATGACCAGGTTAAGCCAGTTCAGGCTTACAGTGGAATGAAGCCTACTGTGACAGCACTGAGCACAAGGTGGGAAACAGCTCTGTCTAGGTTACTAGTTTATTGCAGGGCCTTCTCAGGCAAACACCAATATTGTGCAGAGCCAGTTTAGGATTGCCAATTTGTCGAACATCCACATCTTTGGGCATATGGAAGAAAAAAAAACAAAATACCTAGAAGCATAGAATTTGAACCAAGGGTACTGAATCGGTGAGGAAGAGGCACCATCCAGCGTTTCTCAAAAAAACTATGGGGTTGCAAAGGTCCTTGAAGACTGGTATTTGTTTACAAATTATAAAGAATAGGTTTTTAAGTTGAGTGGGTTTCCTTGGGAACCAGAAGGTAACTTAAAGCTGGTAAATACACTTTTTTTCCTTAAAAAATCGATCTAAAATGGTGTGTCTTAACAGTGGCCATGGGGTTTTAATCATCCCATATGTCATAAACAAAAAGAAACTCTAAAGGAGAGTTAGTTCATCCTTTGTGCATTTTGAAACTCATCCTGTACTTGTTCATCCCAGGCCATTAGTTTGTGTTGTCTCTAAAGTTGGGTCACTACTCAATAGCAGACTTGCACATTTTTCACTATTGTACTGTAACAATGTAATTGCTTATTCATCCCCAGAATATAATTTCTTATTCATCCCCATTCTGCAATGAGGTTATTCTCTTTGTATAAGGTAATTTTTGTAATCTAAAACCACACAATAAAAATCCATGTAACAGGCCTATTTACAGGACTCTGCATACATCATATTCTTATGCCTGTCAGTCTTAGTGTGCATACAATTCATTGTGTATTGTGCATGGAAAAAAGGACATGTCCTGCAAAAAAAATAAATAAAATCACTTCCTGAACTGCAGCTTCTGCCACCAGATTATGCATACTTCATTGAATGTGTACAATTAATTCATTTTCTAACACACTTTGTCCTGAACAGGGTCTCAGAAGCCTAACCCAGTAAGCATAGGGCGCAAGGCTGGAACAAACCTTGGACAGAGCACCAGTCCATCGCAGGGTGCAAGCACACACCCCGACCACACACTAAAACCAATTTAGTGTTGCCAATCCATCTGACCTGCATATCTTTGGACTGTGGGAGGAAACCATAGCACCCGGAGGAAACCCACGCAGACAACGGGAGAACTTGTAAACTCCCCCATGTGGGAGCTGCGGATTCTTTAGATAAAACTACCTAAACTGTTTCCCATTCATTCTCTATGGTAGTGCTAAACCACTACTGATGCAATCTATTTTTCGTCCACTTCCGTTTCAGGGGGCGCTGTTCTGCACTTTTCGTTGCTCTGCCCTGTGTGCCTGCCAACCACATCTGTGTTCATAGACAAGCTGGAGCGTTTTTCTTTTTTTTCTTAAGTAAACCATTAAGTTTAAAATATAGAATGCTGTAATTTCTGTTGATTAATACATGATTTCATTAATTATAGCCAATACTGTTATCTAGTGGCTTCTTTGATTGCCCTATTATATAGCGCTTTGCTTGTCTGCCTATTATACACTGCCTTCCCTATCTATCATTCTATCTAGTGTCTTTCACATCTTTCACATCACTGAGTTAAAAAATACATATACAGTATATATAAAATAAAAACTACAATATAGCTAATACTATTTTCTATCTGTCTAGTGCCTTTTCTGTCTCTCAATATATTGCCTTCCCTGTTTTTTATGTCAGTTTTAGATCTATCTATTATACAGTGATTCCCAATATATCTCTTTGTCTAGTGCCTTTCACATCTCTCTACTCTCATTGCCTGCTTTCCTGCCTGTGGCGTCTGATGATTAATACATGATTTAATTTATATTTCTGAAATAAATTGCTGAGTTTAAAAAATATATATCATAAATACAAAATATATATAAAATGAAACTAATATATAGGTAATACGGTTATCTATCCAGTGCCTTCTTTGTCTGTCTATTATGTAGCGCCTTTCCTTTCTATCTATCTATCTATCTATCTATCTATCTATCTATCTATCTATCTATCTATCTATCTATCTATCTATCTATCTATCTATCTATCTATCTATCTATCTATCTATCCCCTTCCCTGTTTTTTTCCTCCTGTCACTTTTATATCTATCTATTATACAGTGCCTTCCCTACTTATCTATCTAGTGACTTTGTCTGTCTATTATGCAGTGCTCTATCTGTCTGTATATGTCTTACAGAACTTAAAAATAAGAACGGTTATAAGGACACTTGTTCATGTTAATTGTAGTCTCAATTTTCAAAAGTAATATTTTAAAAAGAGCATCCCACAGAGTTTGTGAAATTAAAAACTAATAAATATCTCATGTTATTTAAATCGAGGCTTAAGTCCTTAAAAGAACTAAACATGAAAATGCCACGATTTGATTGACTTGACAGTACATACCAATTTATAAAAAGAAAAAAAAAAGCTTTCTCCCCACCAAGGAATCGAACCCGGGTCTTCACTTCAGATCAGTCCAGCTGCAATCTAATTGTCTGACCAATCTGTGTCAACTATACGCAACTGGCCCCTGCTGGAGGACATGGGATACAAATCCTATTTTCCTTACTGCAAGGTAGGAGCTCCACAATTGCGCCGCCATGCCGTCCATAATGTATGTAATACATTACAGTATTCAAATGTTCAGTTGGACTGATCAGATATTCACACATAATGTGCATACCTGGGAGTGAAAAGCCATTTCACAACTTATAATTAACCTGTCTGAAACTATTAAACTGCAAGAAAGAGGGTGACATTTGTGTGTGTCTGAGTGTGTGAATCATGGATGTTGCCTGTGCATTTGTGTGTTTCTGAGTGTGTATCATTTATAAATGAATTGATTTACATTTTCTGATAGTGGTTAAGATACACTCTTTAAACAAAAAAGTGTATTTGATGAAGAGTTCTTATAGGAGATACCATTAGAAATCATCATGTTCATTATTACTAGTTTTGTGCTCATGAAGTCATGCATTCAGGCAGGCTTTTCAAAGAGATACTGAGTTGGCAGAGTTGTTGATTAGAGGATTTGGCTAAACTGTGTGTGTCATCCTGTTTATATTGATAAGTGCTGAAATGTTAATGGCAATAACTTCACATAGTCTAATAAAGTGTTTGTGTTTAGTGATGTACAGTACATGTGGAAACTGCCAGCCAGTATCCGGAATTGTGGAATAACTCTGCTGTTAACAGTGGGATTTATTAATATATGCATTAGATTTATGTGACTCGGCTCTGCCTAGTTCCTTCATAGAATAACATCATTTTACTATCATTTACAGCAGTGCGCTAGAAAATCAGAATCACGATCAGAATTCACTTTATTGGACAGGTATACCAATATGTACTAGAAATTTGTCTGGATAGTATTGGTGAAGCATACAAGAACAACACAGAATACAAAAGACATATATGTGAAAATAAAATGTAAAATGATAAAAGTATAATGCAGCATACAAGGGAAATACAAAAATAAAGAGATTAAAATATCCAGGCAGCCTAGTGTGCAGGTATACATATACAGTTAGGTCCATAAATATTTGGACAGAGACAACTTTTTTCTAATTTTGGTTCTGTACATTACCACAATGAATTTTAAATGACACAACTCAGATGCAGCTGAAGTGCAGACTTTCAGCTTTAATTCAGTGGGGTGAACAAAACGATTGCATAAAAATGTGAGGCAACTAAAGCATTTTTTTAACACAATCCCTTCATTTCAGGGGCTCAAAATTAATTGGACAATTGACTCAAAGGCTATTTTATGGGCAGGTGTGGGCAGTCCGCCGTTATGTCATTATCAATTAAGCAGATAAAAGGCCTGGAGTTGATTTGAGGTGTGGTGCTTGCATGTGGAAGATTTTGCTGTGAACAGATAACATGCGGTCTAAGAGCTCTCCATGCAGGTGAAAGAAGCCATCCTTAAGCTGCAAAAACAGAAAAAACCCATCTGAGAAATTGCTACAATATTACAAGTGGCAAAATCTACAGTTTGGTACATCCTGAGAAAGAAAGCAAGCACTGGTGAACTCAGCAACGCAAAAAGACCTGGACATCCACGGAAGACAACAGTGGTGGATGATCGTAGAATCATTTCCATGGTGAAGAGAAACCCCTTTACAACAGCCAACCAAGTGAACAACACTCTCCAGGGGGTAGATCGATATCCAAGTCTACCATAAAGAGAAGACTGCATGAAAATAAATACAGAGGGTGCACTGCAAGGTGCAAACCACTCATAAGCCTCAAGAATAGAAAGGCTAGATTGGACTTTGCTAAAGAACATCTAAAAAAGCCAGCACAGTTCTGGAAAAACATTCTTTGGACAGATGAAACCAAGATCAACCTCTACCAGAATGATGGCAAGAAAAAAGTATGGAGAAGGCGTGGAACAGCTCATTATCCAAAGCATACCACATCATCTGTAAAACACGGTGGAGGCAGTGTGATGGCTTGGGCATGCATGGCTGCCAGTGGCACTGGGACACTAGTGTTTATTGATCATGTGACACAGGACAGAAGCAGCCGAATGAATTCTGAGGTGTTCAGAGACATACTGTCTGCTCAAATCCAGCTAAATCCAGTTATACTGATTGGGCGGCATTTCATGATACAGATGGACAATGACCCAAAACATACAGCCAAAGCAACCCAGGAGTTTATTAAAGCAAAGAAGTGGAAAATTCTTGAATGGCCAAGTCAGTCACCTGATCTTAACCCAATTGAGCATGCATTTCACTTGTTGAAGACTAAACTTCAGACAGAAAGGCCCACAAACAAACAGTAACTGAAACCCGCTGCAGTAAAGGCCTGGCAGAGCATTTAAAAGGAGGAAACCCAGCATCTGGTGATGTCCATGAGTTCAAGACTTCAGGCTGTCATTGCCAGCAAAAGGTTTTCAACCAAGTATTAGAAATTAACATTTTATTTCCAGCTATTTAATTTGTCCAATTTCTTTTGAGCCCCTGAAATGAAGGGATTGTGTTAAAAAAAATGCTTTAGTTGCCTCACATTTTTATGCAATCGTTTTGTTCACCCCACTGAATTACAGCTGAACGTCTGCACTTCAACTGCATCTGAGTTGTTTCATTTAAAATTCATTGTGGTAATGTACAGAACCAAAATTAGAAAAAAGTTGTCTCTGTCCAAATATTTATGGACCTAACTGTATATAACATGAATGGATTGATGTGTATAATAGATATTACAGCTCACTCTGTGGTAAAAAAGATGAATGGGAGCTTGTATCGGAATACACCTAACATTATTAAAAAAGCAGGCAGCAAAACATATGGGTAACATTTATTAAAAATAAACACACACACACTAAAGAAAGAATTACGAGAAGCATTACAGAAAATAAACAGAACCATTCAAAATACAAAATAAATACATTAATACTATAGTTGCTTCCTTCTCATACTATCCATATTGAATTATCATTCTATCAAAGATGTCCTTACCTATGATGAAGGTCTATGCTGGGGTACTGTAACAGAAAGTCTGCCCTATAGATGAATCTTGGGTCCACAAGGAACCATACAGATTTCATCCTGGCCATTGAACAGTGTATCCACTTTTGGTTCTTCTTTCAGGATCAAGAAAATTTGTTTTGTGAATATGGAAAATGCTCACAATTGTGTATCCTGGGTTATTTTGTGGTATGCTGTAGTGCTACTGCCCTGTTCCATTCAGTCCCTCTATTTGTGGAATGAAAGTAAAATTTGTATACTTGTCATTAAGTTAAGTCCATTTATTGTGGGTGCCTCACTTTCTCGGTTGTTTATGTTTTTCATTAAGACTGTGAACACTTAAGCAGATGAGTATTATGCAGCTGGGATTAAAATGTCCACCTCCATACTTGAGCTTAAGAAGTCAGTGTCTTTAAATGATAATGAGACTGACCAAGAAGTCAGTGCAATAGCAGTAGTTTTGTGGATAATGTCAGTAATTTATAATAAGTTCTTGGCCATAGCTTTCACTTACTAGTCTGTCGCCATTGCTGCGTATGTTCATGAACTCTGGGTAGTAACCAATGAATGAGATCACAACTAGAATTAGCCATGAAATTTGTTTTTTGTGCTGGGCTGTTCGGCTAACTGTCTGTGACAGAGTAAGGAGCCCAGAAATATGGGAGGATCTTATGAAAAGACCTTAGAACTGCTGTTTTTCTTATGTGAGAGGAACCAGATGAGGCGATACTGGCATGCAGTTAGAGTGGCCGATTAATGCCTTCCACAGCAGGTGCAAAGACAACCCCCCAGAGAAGGTCCAAGATCTGATAGAGAGCTTAATTAAATCTGTCAGCTGCCTTGGATCATCTCAGAATTCCTAGGATGTTATAGAATGATTCAGTTGGCTTAAGGAGGCCTGGTCAGTCCAGTTCAGCACTTTCCAACTTCAGCAGCATAAGCGGAACAAAAATAATGGTGATGATAATGTTAAATTAGACAAACTTAGTCTTTGAAGTTCCTTAATAGTATTTTGTTCTATGTTTATAGTTCCTGGTTTCAACTTGTGTTTTTCTGAATATAGTTATTGCTTCAAGGTTTGGCCATCACTTGTTTACTTAGAACTAGAACTTGATATAAGTTTTAACATCCTGCTGACTATTTTACATCTTTTTATATCCTGTTATGTCTACTAATGTCTTTGAATTGTTTCACTACCACCTTAGCTCCATGTTTTGTAGCAATCAGGCTGTCTAGCTCCTTCAGCTGCAGTTTGCTATCAAAGGGGAACACTGCATATGCACAAAAGATGAAATGGAAAACATCAGCAGGGAGCAAAAAGTTAGCAGCAGTGTGCAAGAAAAATGCTTGTTACTTTTTGTTTTGCATTTGAAATTAAAACAACATTTAGGAAAATAGAGCACACAATGCAACATCTCATAAAGTCTGGTTTTAAAAACAGCAGGAGTGAGGAAATGACACAGCATTAATACAGAGCTGAGTTCAAACCACATGTTTCAGTTCAGGTTATATTGTTACTGGCATGTGTTGTAAATCATAGCAGTAATTCAGGGCACCTGTACAATGCACTAATTAACTTGATCTGCCTCTCTTTAGGCTGTGCAAGAAAAACCCAATGAGGGTATCATGTAGGGAATGTATAAACGTCACACAGGCAGTGACTACACCTTGATTCAACCCCAACCCCCTGAAGCCGTGTAACAGAAGTACCAAACACTTTGCCATTAACAAAACAATAAACAACACACTAGTCTCATCTCATCTTCTCAAACGCTTTTCCCGGTGAAGGTACAAGGGCAGCACTTCAAGCCGGTCAGCCACAGACTCCAGCTCTGTTCCAGCTCAGATTACCATGAAATTCTTACGTGTTCCCAAATCAATCAAGAGATATAATCCCTCCAGAGTGTCATGGATCTGTTGCAGGGTCTCCACCCAGTGGGATGTGCCCGAGACAGCTCAAGCCAGGGGGGCATCCTTAAAACACGCCCAAACCACCTCAACTGGCTCTTCTTGATCAGGAGGAGCAGCATGTCTACTATGAAGCTTTCTGGAATTGCTGTGCTTTTCACCCTATCACAGAGCATCAGCCCAGCCATCATACGAAAATCCTTATTTACCTTACTCACAGCTCATGACCAGAGGTGAGGACAGTTGGAGAGGTTAGGGGTAGCATCCTTTCTTTATGCAGATGATGTTGCCTTCTTTGCTTCATCCGAATGTGACCTTTGGCATGAACTTGTGTGAATCACTGCCAAATGAGAAGCAGCTAGGATGAAGATCAGCACCTCCAAGTCTGAGGTCATGGTTTTCTCTTGGAAAAAGAGTAGATAGCACAATATAGTATTTTTCAACACTGCACTGCAAATTGCTACTGTTTGTAATGGAAGTGGGTTGAGGTGGGTCAAGTATTGGTTTGTGGCGGGTCACAACTCCAATGAGTGCACTCAATAACCATCCCCCACTTTGACCATCACCCTCCATTTACCAAGGGGAACCCCCTCTTGGGTGGATTGAGAAGACACTTACTTGGGGAAAAGTGGGTCACATCACCAAAATGTTTGAGAAACACTGCCCTAGTATATATAAACCGATCAGACACGGCTTTAAAACCACTGACAGGTAAAGTCAATAACATTGATTATCTTGTTAAAGTAGGTGATATAAATTAGGCAGCAAGTGAATAGTCAGTTCCTGAAGATGATGTGTTAAAAGCAGGAAAAATGGATAAGCATAAGGATCTGAGGAACTTTGACAAGGGCCAAATTGTAATGGTTCAACTGAGTCAGAGCCTTTCCAAAATGGAAGATGTTGTGGGGTGTTCCCAGTATGTAATGGTTAACAAAAGTGGTCCAAGAAAGGACAACTAGTGGCTCACTGATGTGCATGGTGAGTGAAGGCTAACCCGTCTTGTCTCTTCCCATAGAGCACAAATTGCTGAAAAGCTTAATCTTGGCCGTGAGAGAAAGGTGTCAGAGCACAGTGCATTACAGCTTTCTTCATATGGAGCTGTGCATCCAGAAAACAGTGCCAATGCTGACCTAAGTCCACCACTAAAAGCTCCTACAATGGGCATGTGAACATCAGAACTGGAACATGGAGCAATGGAAGAATCTGACCTGTTCTGATTTTTTTTAGATCATGTGGAAAGCTGGGTGTATGTATGTTATCATCCAGGGAAAGTGATGGCAACAGAACGCACTATGGGAAGAAGGCAAGATAGTGGAAGTGGTGTGATACTTCGGAGAATGTGATGAGGGGAAATCTCGAGTCCTGGCATACCCAGATGGCAGTGGCCTCTTTCAGCAGGGTAATACGTCCTGCCACATTCAAAAATGGTTCAAGAATGGTTTGAGAAAAATTACAAAGAATTCAACGAGTTGACTTGGCCTTCAAATTCCCCAGATCTCAATCTGATCAAGCATGATCAAACCAGTCTGTGGATGATGCAGTGGATTTAGGTCTGAGGTTTATTTACAAACACCTTTATAAGCCAGTGGCATATGTAAGGATCTTGTTTGTGAACTTTAGCTCTGCTTTCAATATAATTATCCCAGAGCTCTTGATAAGAAACTCACCCAGTTCAACCTGCATAGTTCAATCTGCCATTGGAACACTGACTTTCTTACAGAACAGTATGTGCACTTGGGCTCGCACACCTGACCCATTAACCCTTAGTATTGGTGCACCCAGGTATGTGTCCTTTCTGAACTACTCTTCTCACTTCTCTGACTGTACCTCTGGTGAATCCCACGTCAAACGTCTTAAATTTGTAGATGGCATAATACTAATAGACCTCATTTCAAACAATAATCAGTCCATATACAGGCAAGAGGTGGAAAATCTGACATTGTGGTGTAGCCATAATAATTTGGACATTAACATTCAAAAGACTCAGGAGATGGTCATAGATTTCAGGAAACAGTCACAAGCTCACCTATCACTTGCTATAAATGGCTCAGTCATTGGTATAAAAGAATCATTTATGTTTATGGGCACTGTGCTGTCACAAAACTTTAAGTGGGACAATAACATCACATGAATTATTAACAGAAAGCCCATTAGAGAATATCTTTTTGCATCAGCTAAGGAAATTCAATCTCCCTCAAGTAATATTGGTTCAATTCTACACAGCCATCATTGAGTCCATTCTGACCGCATCCATAACTGTCTGGTTGGGTAATGCCTCGGTTCAATCTAAGGCCAACTTCCAATGCATCATCAAAGCCTGTGAAAGGATCATAGGATGTAACTTACCACACATTGATATCCTATACGAGTTCAGGGTAAGGACGAGAGCCGCAACGATCACTGCTCATCCCACTCACCCAGGGCATCACCTGTTCCAAAGACTTCCCTCTGACAAATGTCTTTGTGCAGGGAAAGCTAAAACAACCTTCCACCTAAACAATTTTTATTCCATATTCAATTATTCTTACTAATCAGGTCTAAGCTTCTTCTCAGTATACAGTTAGGTCCATAAATATTTGGACAGAGACAACTTTTTTCTAATTTTGGTTCTGTACATTACCACAATGAATTTTAAATGAAACAACTCAACTTTCTTTAGTGTGTGTGTGTGTTTATTTTTAATAAATGTTACTCATATGTTTTGCTGCCTACTTTTTAAATAATGTTAGGTGTATTCCGATACAAGCTCCCATTCATCTTTTTTACCACAGAGTGAGCTGTAATATCTATTATACACATCAATCCATTCATGTTATATACAGTTAGGTCCATAAATATTTGGACAGAGACAACTTTTTTCTAATTTTGGTTCTGTACATTACCACAATGAATTTTAAATGAAACAACTCAGATGCAGTTGAAGTGCAGACTTTCAGCTGTAATTCAGTGGGGTGAACAAAACGATTGCATAAAAATGTGAGGCAACTAAAGCATTTTTTTTAACACAATCCCTTCATTTCAGGGGCTCAAAAGAAATTGGACAAATTAAATAGCTGGAAATAAAATGTTAATTTCTAATACTTGGTTGAAAACCCTTTGCTGGCAATGACAGCCTGAAGTCTTGAACTCATGGACATCACCAGATGCTGGGTTTCCTCCTTTTTAATGCTCTGCCAGGTCTTTACTACAGCGGCTTTCAGTTGCTGTTTGTTTGTGGGCCTTTCTGTCTGAAGTTTAGTCTTCAACAAGTGAAATGCATGCTCAATTTGGTTAAGATCAGGTGACTGACTTGGCCATTCAAGAATTTTCCACTTCTTTGCTTTAATAAACTCCTGGGTTGCTTTGGCTGTATGTTTTGGGTCATTGTCCTTCTGTATCATGAAACGCCGCCCAATCAATTTGACTGGATTTGAGCAGACAGTATGTCTCTGAACACCTCAGAATTCATTCAGCTGCTTCTGTCCTGTGTCACATCATCAATAAACACTAGTGTCCCAGTGTCACTGGCAGCCATACACGCCCAAGCCATCACACTGCCTCCACCGTGTTTTACAGATGATGTGGTATGCTTTGGACAATAAGCTGTTCCACGCCTTCTCCATACTTTTTTCTTGCCATCATTCTGGTAGAGGTTGATCTTGGTTTCATCTGTCCAAAGAATGTTTTTCCAGAACTGTGCTGGCTTTTTCAGATGTTCTTTAGCAAAGTCCAATCTAGCCTTTCTATTCTTGAGGCTTATGAGTGGCTTGCACCTTGCAGTGCACCCTCTGTATTTATTTTCATGCAGTCTTCTCTTTATGGTAGACTTAGATATCGATACACCTACCCCCTGGAAAGTGTTGTTCACTTGGTTGGCTGTTGTAAAGGGGTTTCTCTTCACCATGGAAATGATTCTGCAATCATCCACCACTGTTGTCTTCTGTGGACGTCCAGGTCTTTTTGCGTTGCTGAGTTCACCAGTGCTTGCTTTTTTTTCTCAGGATGTACCAAACTGTATACTTTGCCACTTGTAATATTGTATCAATTTCTCGGATGGGTTTTTTCTGTTTTCGCAGCTTACGGATGGCTTCTTTGACCTGTATGGAGAGCTCCTTAGACCGCATGTGGTCTGTTCACAGCAAAATCTTCCACATGCAAGCACCACACCTCAAATCAACTCCAGGCCTTTTATCTGCTTAATTGATAATGACATAACGACGGACTTGCCCACACCTGCCAATGAAATAGCTTTTGAGTCAATTATCCAATTACTTTTGAGCCCCTGAAATGAAGGGATTGTGTTAAAAAAATGCTTTAGTTGCCTCACATTTTTATGCAATCGTTTTTTTCACCCCACTGAATTAAAGCTGAAAGTCTGCACTTCAGCTGCATCTGAGTTGTTTCATTTAAAATTCATTGTGGTAATGTACAATACCAAAATTAGAAAAAAGTTGTTTCTGTCCAAATATTTATGGACCTAACTGTACATCTGCTTGTCTCTCCAATCTATTTAATCATTGTAGAGAGATGCAGTCTATCATGGTGTCAAAAACACATTTACAGTAAGTATTAGGATAAGATTTTCAAATAAAATTCCACCAACAAGCAGCACTATTGGTACAGTAACTGCCTATGCTGAAATTGCACATGACCTCCGGTGAAGAATATTTGGCACATTTGAAAAGATACAGGAAACTGAAAAAAAGAAGAGAGACCCAACACAATGAAAAAGTGGCATATTTGTTCACAGCCTATATAAATAAGAAAGTTAAAAATGTATAAGAGGAAATGTGTTAAATACACATAATAATCAGCATCCATTAACGTTTTTTCTTTTAGTAAAGTATTTTTGAGATTTTTTCAGGTAAGGAACACAGATGTTTTGAGGTAAGGTAGTTATGCTCACAAGTCATTGCTCAGAGTTGCATGTTGATTAGCAAATGCAAGTAAGAATTTAGCTGTACTCTGTGCATGTGACAATAAGGACCCTACAAACCTATGAAATGTTTAGGAAGCAATGACTATAGACTATAGAACTTATAGGTGATGTACTTCTGCTATGTGAATAACATTGTTTGGTTAAACATGGTGAAAAAAATAAAGAATATGTAGACAATCATTTGTTAACATGGCCCCATGTTCAGAATTACAGTTTGTTATAAAGTTTAATCCAAGCAGCCTCAATTATGCAGCCCTTTTAAATGTAGTCAGCCTTGATTTTATTCATCAACTAGATTATTTTTCGCCATCTTTTTTTTTCTCCTTTATAAGATTATAGTGTTTATTGATATCCAAAACAAAAAATAAACAAAACTTTAGGATGAACAGCATAAACGTGCACCCTTTATGACGTTGTTTTGCACTTTATGTAAAGAAAAAAATAATTCCCCTAAAGAAATTATAAGTCCAGTGTCATTTGAGGAATATTTATTTATAATTCAGGTCCTATAAATTACTCCCTGACTTGACAGCATGCTTTAATGTGTCTCAATTCTATAGACACATTTAAACTAGCATTCTATTCAGGGACATTTCCTACCTTATGGCTGTAATAATAGAGACTAGCTGCTAAGACCCAAACATATTCGTCAGTTAACCTATATTTTTGTATTACAGTTGTGTGTCTAATGAAGTTTATAAAATATAACATGGTGTATGTTCTTTTCAAGGATGCACCCAAGTTGTTGTGGTTTTTTTTAATACATTTATATAGATAAATTATAATATATAAAATATAAAAAGTTTCACTCTGTTTTTTCTTGTAGGCTGAGCATCCTGGAGCATCTTGTAGCATACTTAATGAATTAAAGTTTTAAAATGTCATCAGATGCTAGCCATATGCTGGAGGCTGCCTTGGAACAAATGGATGATATTATTGCAGGTGAGCCTTATGTTTATGTCTTTATAGGTAACCATTCTTCTGTGAAAAATACCATCATTGTTAAGAATCAGTAAACCTCACAGGTGGCGCAGTGGTAGTGCTGCTGCTTTGCAGTAAGGAGACTGTGGAAGATTGTGGGTTTGCTTCCTGGTTCCTCCATGTGTGGATAGCGCTTTGAGTACTGAGAAAAGCGCTATATAAATGTAATGAATTATTATTATTATTATTAAACTTTGGACATGTCACAGAAAAAAATATGTCTAGATAAATGTTTTCTGTTTATTTCCTGTGAATACTATTAACCTTTTTTTAAGGAACATAACCATGTGTGTGTTTTGAATTAGTTATTTTTATATCATTTTTATTATTTAATTTTAAGTGTAGGGTGGCATGGTGGCACTGTGGTAGCGCTGCTGCTTCGCAGTAAGGAGACATGGGTTCGCTTCCTGGGTCCTTCCTGAGTGGAGTTTGCATGTTCTCCCCGTGTCTGCGTGGGTTTCCTCCGGGTGCTCCGGTTTCCTCCCACAGTCCAAAGACATGCAGGTTAGGTGCATTGTTGATCCTAAATTGTCCCTAGTGTGCACTTGGTGTGTGGAGGTGTTTGTGTGTGTGTGCCCTGCCCAGGGTTTGTTTCCTGCCTTGAGCCCTGTGTTGGCTGAGATTGGCTCCAGCAGACCCCTAGGAACCCTGTAGTTAGGATTTAGCAGGTTGGATAATGGATGGATGGATGGATTTTAAGTGTATCAAACTGCCATTTTAGAGTCTCGGAAATTGGTGAATTTATTTAGCTGGGATAATACTGCACCTTTGCTAATAAAGTCTCCCAAGAAGACACTACACGTAATCTCGCAAAAGCTGTAATATAAAAGAGTAACTCTTCAACTGTCTGTCTGAAACTGCAAATTTAAATGATAAACATTGTTAGTCTTGAGCTCATAGTTTTAAGTATTACTGTTAATGACCCATAGCCTCCCACCTCTTCATTCAGTACATAGCCATAATATTTTATTTCTAGTGATACCTCATAATTTTGGTAAGGACTCCTGGCAATTATTGCTTTAATGTTTCTTATGGTTTAGCCTTTTCCCTTTAGGTTTAGATTTTGACTACAACTTCATTGTTTTAGAAACCTATTTTTGCTCTGGTTTCTCAACACACAAATCTCCTAGTCTGTTTTTAACAACATCTTTAAGGTGGCTGTGCCAGTAAACAACAGAAAAAGAAAAGCAAGCTGAGCAAGGTTGTGCTGCACTCTATCCAAGCTGTTTTGAGTATTTGTAACAGGCATAATTAACATGTATATTATTTGCTTCGGGCAGCACGGTGGCGCAGTGGTAGCGCTGCTGCCTCGCAGTTAGGAGACCTGGGTTCACTTCCCAGGTCCTCCCTCCGTGGAGTTTGCATGTTCTCCCCGTGTCTGTGTGGGTTTCCTCCGGGCGCTACGGTATCCTCCCACAGTCCAAAGACATGCAGGTTAGGTGGATTGGCGATTCTAAATTGGCCCTAGTGTGTGCTTGGTGTGTTTTGTGTGTGTCCTGCGGTGGGTTGGCACCCTGCCCGGGATTGGTTCCTGCCTTGTGCCCTGTGTTGGCTGGGATTGGCTCCAGCAGACCCCCGTGACCCTGTGTTCGGATTCAGTGGGTTGGAAAATGGATGGATGGATTATTTGCTTCATTATGTCTATACATTTATATTTGTGCATTACTAGTACTTATTATTTCAAATAAATGGCAGGGCTCCAGATATAACTTATTTTAAAAAACAAACTCTCCTAAAACAAATACTTTAATCACAAAATAAGTCATTATGGTTTCACAACATGCATTCAAAAATTTTTATGCAAAATAAATTAATTGTGGCAGTTAATTTTGCTATATTCCCAAATTCCTTGTGAGGCACTCTGCTGTGATCTTGGAAAACTCTTCTGCTTTGTAAATTATTTGTAAATTAACTTTGCTGTTTTATTATCCTTAGTCTTCTTAACAAAATGAAAAATAAAAAAATAACTTTATACAGTACAGTTTTTTATTATTTGATATATATCTGAACTAATGTCGTAAGCCATCAATTGGTCATTGTTTCTCTATTTTGGTCTTTTCTTTCTTTTGTTTGAAGAAACCCAACACTTTACAGATGGCTGTAGTTGAAATAATTAAAATGACTTGTTAGTGCTGGGCAGTATACCGGTTCACACCGAAAACCGTTTTTTATTTTTGCTATGATATGGATTTTTCTTATATCGCAACACCAGTTTAAATTGCCTAAACAACGTTCAGAATGTGGCGCTATGGGAAACTGTTTAAGGGGGACCTTTTTCACTGCTACACCGCTAAACACATGCAATGGAGTACATGCGTTAGTGGAAGTGTTGCGCGGGGGCTCTTTGTCACTGCTACACCGCTAAACAAAGATACAACGGAGTACATGTGTTAGTGGAGGAATTGCGCAGTGAAAATGGACAGAGAACATTCCGAAACTGAAGCTGTAGCAGACGATAAAGTTGAACATGATGACACAGAAGAACTTTTGCTGGAAAAAGGAGTCACGTCTGTTGTCTGGAGATACTTTAGATTTAAAAGTTTAGATATGGACCATTATGTTCAAATGTATGAATACTGTTTCTATACTACTAGATAATACTGCAAGCCAAGTTGTACTTGTTTTATTTTTTTCAAATAATGGGTACTGTGTAATAGTGTGACGACATGTTGACTTTATTCTGGACATTTCCACTTTAATCTCGACACTTATGACGAGAATAAAGTTGACATTTCTACTTTATTCTCATAATTTGTTATTAAAGTAGAACATTGTAAACTAAACTTCATCTTAAAATGAATATTTAATTTACTTGATTTTCTCAAACCCCGTCATAAGTTATGTAGCGCATTAAATGCTTTGTGTTAAGTGTTCCTGGAGCCATGTTAATCGCTACTGCTTCTTAAACTGACTTCCTCTTGCAGTAAGAGGAGGCGCTGGCAGCACACAGAATACATTAATTTCATGATATTCCTGTTCCCTAAACATTTAGAATGCTAAGATAAATACTTGATATAATTTTCATGATGAAATGCATTAAAGCATGTATTAATCATGTGGTGGCACGGTGGCGTGGAGGTTGCACTGCTGCCTCGCAGCAATGAGGTCCCGGGTGTTCCCTGCTTTGAATTTGCATGTTTTTCCGGTGGGTTTCAGTTTCCTTTCAACGTCATGTAGGGTGGCGGGTTTTGTTATGCTATATATATATAAGTATCTATCTATCTATCTATCTATTGACCCTGCTAGTGTATGTGTTGCTGATATTCACCCTGCGATATGCTGGCACCACGTTCAGGATTTCCTCCTGCTTTGCACACAATGCTTGCTGGGATGGGCACAACCCTGAATGGACGGCATAATTAAACATGTACTGTATATCAAAGATTTTTTTTAAAAGTTCTGAACACTCCGTGGTCTAAGTTTATAACTAGTTTTAATTTCACAAGGATGTTTATCTTGTGGCGGTTGGTTATGTGGAGAAAGAAAAAGGAAGGATGGGAACTGCGGGTTTGGTACGTCAGACAGACAGCACGCATGCAATAAAGAAAGCCCGCTCAGAAGAACATCCATTGAGTTCTGTGTTCGTGTCTTCGACCACCAGATCACGAACCCAACATTTACACAATATTTAAGTTAAACCTGTGCGATACCCATTCATACATCCAGTTTTTTGGAGCCTTGTCACACCTGCCATAAACTTCTTTACACTGAACGTACACCTGCGGACCCCTTACTGCGAGGGAGCAGCACTACCGCCACACTGTCGTGCATGTTTAATTCCTGCTTTAATGCATTTCATCATGAAAAATTATCTTAGCATTCTACATTTTCATGCAGGGATATCATGAAGTGAATGTATTCTGTGCGGCGATCGCTGCCTCTTAATGCAAGAGGAAGTCAGTTTAAGAGGCGCATAGTGATTAACAACTTGGTCGGAGAACACTTAACACGAAGCATTTAATGTGCTACATTAACTTATGACGGGGTTTTAGAAAATCTAGTAAATTAAACATTGATTTTAGGATGAAGTTTAGTTTACGACATTCTACTTTAATGACAAAATAAACTACGAGAATAAAGTGGAAATGTTGACTTTAATCTCAACATATAGTTTTTTTTTCTTCACTGTGTCCGTATTTTTTTTTCTTCACCGTGGCCCTAATATGCTTCTGTAGGGCTATACCACAAATAGCATTATAAATTCAAGTTGCAGTTTTATTACTTATGTATATAGTTTAGCTTGAAGCAAGGTCCATATTAATGCAGTTTGCCTTAATGATGGTTCAGTTGGTAAAGATGTCATCACCAAGTTGCACTTGTTTTATTTTATTTTAATTTGGTGAATACTGTGTAATGCACCTGGGCTTGAAGTCTTGGAAGTAATAGTATTATTACTGGAAGTTGCACTGTTATTTATTTTATTGTTATTATTTATTCGTTTAAATATTATGCTGTTTAATGATGGTAAAGTTGTTTAAAAAGTCACCTTAACGTGTTAGTGGACAGAGATTGTTAACATTAATAAAGTGTAGTTGGTTTACAAAAAGTATTTACTATTTATTCCCTTTTTAAGACATGTTCAGTGCAATACAACTTTTGATAAGCACCTCTGTATATTTTACTAAGTCTAAATGACTCTTTGGATGGTTGAAAATATGTTGTCAAAATTTTAGTTTAAGTTGTTTGCAAACATTGTTCAATAAAAAGGCTCCATATTTTGACTGCATCTGTCATGCAATGTGATTCCTTCTCTTCATTAGTGCCACCCCCTTGAAAACTGTCACTTTATGGGGCCATGCAAACCTGTATTAATACTTTTGTGCACATCAGAATGTTTTTTTGTACAATGTACAATTCTCATGACAGTGGAATAGGTTATTCTTAGCCAGTAATTGCAGTGGAAAATGTGGTTAACATCCACTCATGCATGGGAAAAAAATACCGTCCAATACCGTGAAACCAGTATAATTTTGAAAAATACCGTGATATAGAATTTTGGTCATACCGCCCAGCACTATGACTAGTACAGTTTGTCATGATATTCTTCTAGACTGTAATTCTTTGTGAACCTTGTATTTTGGATTTAACAGTTTTAAGCAGAAAATCCATGTTTACATTGGGTATCTGATTTTGCCCATACAATATGATAAAAGCAGAATGTTTACTAAAATCTGAGCAGTAGGTTTCTTTTTTTAGCATGATTTCAGATAAACCACCGTAAGACTTGTCTAGGAAGCAAACCTTGATTAACACTTTGGTATGGTTGCACTACTTCATTGTCACCTTTGTTATCACATTGTTACTTCATCGAAAAATTATATTTTTTCACCAATGTTGGTAACATCCTCTGGCCAGACATCATGACAGAAAACAAAAAAGGACTGAATGAAGTCCCACCCCTTTTGAATATCCCTGCTCTGCAGTTTCCCACATAAAATGAGCAAATCTCTTTTCATGCTCTTCTAGTGTAAATCAGTGGGACCTTAATCTTCATGCCATGAAATACGGTGTTATGTGCACTCCTGCATAAGGTCTGTAGTTTAGTCCAAGTTGTTTTCTCTGACTCAGTGTTCTGTCTGATTCAGTGTTCTGGCAGCATACTGAACTTTTTGGCAAAACCATGAGATGCATATAAAAAACAAAACAAAAAAACAAAAGGTACAAATGAAACAAAACTGAAGCCAAATACAGGAGTCAGTAATCGTGGTCTAGTGACAAACAAGGTCAAAACCGAAAGTACACATGACAAAAAAGAACACAATGACACAGTTTTGAGTTTTGGTATCTGCAATTCCGTTAAGGATTTGAATTCATAGCCTTCCTTTTATCCAGTTGTGTTGATTTCTTGTGGGTCTCTTTTTTTTCTTTTTTTATTAGTATTATTATTCCTGTCTCTTAACTTTGAAATAATACATAAACAACATCAAAAGAACACATTCTTTTTCTTTGCTGTTTTTGTCTATCTTCATTTGTAGTGATTTAACATTGTTAACACCTGTGATTTTTTTTTGTTGTTGTTGTCATTCTTATTAATATAACTACCATGTTTGCTGTTAGTACTATTATATTATTCACTATTGGAATTAGCATTGTTAGCATTATTATTAAAATAATTATTATTCACAGTATTATTATTTACTTAAGTAATTAAATGTATTGACTGTTTCATATTAGGCATTTTCACAATAATTAATGTAATTATTCCTTATACCAATTAATGATCACTATTGTCTTGGTCATGTTTTCTTAGGATTTCAGAGGACAGGTACTATGAAGAGTTTAAGCTTTGCTTCATTTGGGGAGGCAAGATTGGAGGAAATTTTAGTTTTGCCTGGGGAGGCAAGACTGGGGTGTGTGTGGGGTGTAGAACAATAAGTTGTATGTAGTGCCTTCAATGCCCATATTGGAAACATAATTGTTCAGTTAGCAGAATATTACAGTTGACAAAGGGATGAGACATTCATAAATGTAAAATCGCACAAAAAGTAAAAAAAAAAAATCTTGCTGGAAAAATCTAGCATAATGATGTTTTGTTTCCTTCATATGTTGAAGCAAACAATAATTTTTTTTTTTTTTTAAAGAGTTTTTAAGAATGATCAAAGGAAGACACCTAACGGCAAAAAACAGAAAAAAAGGTTAAAACAGAGAGATCTTCGCTCTTTCACCAAACTAAAACCAGAATCATAAATCAGTCAAAAATGTTCAAAGTTAAATTTCAGAACCAGAAAGACCTAAAAAATAAAATCATTTAAAAAGGATGAAAGTCAGAAAGGGTTTTGTATCCATGATGCTTGATAAAATTTGGCCGCTAAATCTGAGCTTTAAATCCTTGACTTAATGAGTTGACTTAATGAATGACTTAATCAAGGTCACGATGTCTGTGGACACTCTCCCATCAACCAAGGAATGCATCATAATAAGGGGATCCGCAAAATGGTGGTGCTCAAGAGAAGTAAAATTATGGCAAAATGGTCCAGAATTATTTATAGGAACAAAGGTCTGCACAATTTTTAAAAACTGACACTGCAATTAGATTCTAAGACTAGATAAACAACCATAATGAGTGCAAAAACATAATGGTATATTAAAAGAAAACATGCAAAAAAATGAATAACAAAATCCAAATTCATAACAAGAATTTTGACTGTTCAATTAATTTAATCAGTTGGAATGTTAAAGGTCTTAACCATTACCTTAAAAGAGGAACATGTTTGCTTCTGTTTTGAATTCCCCCCAGAGATTAATAAGGTTTATCTAATCTAATCAAATCTAATATTTGTACCATGAAACCAGATATATTTTTGCAAGCTACACATCTACCAGTGATCAGTCTCAGCAGAAAAAAAGAACTATTTCATTCCATATGAAAACAAGAAATCAAAAGAAACTTAAATAGATCTGGTCAACATCATATGCACTGAACCCAGGCAATACAAAATTTAGGACTAATGATCTTGTGAGTATTCTTTATATGTGCTTGCATAAGATCTTGAAATCAAAATATGTTAATTGTATACAGTAATCCCTCCTCCATCGCGGGGGTTGTGTTCTAGAGCCACCCGCGAAATAAGAAAATCCGCGAAGTAGAAACCATATGTTTATATGGTTATTTTTATATTGTCATGCTTGGGTCACAGATTTGTGCAGAAACACAGGAGGTTGTAGAGAGACAGGAACGTTATTCAAACACTGCAAACAAACATTTGTCTCTTTTTCAAAAGTTTAAACTGTGCTCCATGACAAGACAGAGATGACAGTTCTGTCTCACAATTAAAAGAATACAAACATATCTTCCTCTTCAAAGGAAACAGAGAGGAAAGCAAACAAATCAATAGGGCTGTTTGTTTTTAAGTATGCGAAGCACCGCCGGTACAAAGCTGTTGAAGGCGGCAGCTCACACCCCCTCCGTCAGGAGCAGGGAGAGAGAGAGAGAGAGAGAGAGAGAGAGACAGAGGAAAAACAAAGTCAAAAATCAATACGTGCCCTTTGAGCTTTTAAGTATGCGAAGCACCGTGCAGCATGGCGCTTCAGGAAGCAGCTGCACACAGAAGGTAGCAACGTGAAGATAATCTTTCAGCATTTTTAGACGAGCGTCTGTATCGTCTAGGTGTGCGAACAGCCCCCCTGCTCACACCCCCTACGTCAGGATCAGAGAAAGTCAGCGCAAGAGAGACAGAGAAAAGTAAGTTGGGTAGCTTCTCAGCCATCTGCCAATAGCGTCCCTTGTATGAAATCAACTGGGCAAACCAACTGAGGAAGCATGTACCAGAAATTAAAAGACCCATTGTCCTCAGAAATCCGCGAACCAGCAAAAAATCCACGATATATATTTAAATATGCTTACATATAAAATCCGCGATAGAGTGAAGCCGCGAAAGGCGAAGCGCGATATAGCGAGGGATCACTGTATTACGCCTTCTTTTAGATTTGGTCAACTATGGTGGCCACAACATAATACAAAGCTGCTGCAAGAACGATAGACTTTTTGAACTGCTATAACTATTGGACACATGCATATTGCTCTACTGTTCACTCTTCTCTACAGCATGTCATAGCTATCAGTGAATAGACTATTTCTTTATTGATAACAAATTTTTGCACCCTTTAAATCTTGTAAATTATATGCAGTCATTATCTAGGGCCATACTCCAGTTATTGTGGAATTCAAATGTCTAGGCTGTAAGAAGATTTTAGCTCAACAGATAGAAAAATAGAAATTGTAACCTTATAACATACTTCAGTTAAAATTTTTATCTGCTCTATATAATATTTTTCAGTTGCCAGATACTACTGAAATAATGGTCCAGCCCTTGAAACCTTGAACTGAGTTAAGATGGATGGATTGATGGGTGGATTACCAAACCAAGCACTGTTTTAATGTCAATCAATTTGCACTGACTATCAAAAGCACTTTATTCAATGTAACTACTTCTCTAAGTTTAGTTGCCTATCCAGTTGCACTATAACATAGGTTGTCAGCATCTTCCTTAATTATAACAGAATCAAGTGAAATAAAAAAATGAATACCTTTAAATAGTTAATTTAAAGCAGTCATAATGTAAAACAGGCTATAATACATGTAGTTGGTGGCTTGGAAAGGAAACACTGAATTTTTTTATGTTAGGGTGAATATAAATATTTTGGTCATGGAAGCTTAGAGTATAGAAAAGCTTTACTCTGTTCTTGGCTTTGGGTTATGGAAACATTGCCAGCTGTTTAAAACCACAATTGAATTAAAATAGATTAAGTCACTTAAATGCATTCAATATTACAACATTACATTTAAATAATTGAAATAGATTTGGGTTTTGTACACTGTTGTATGATATGGTACACTATTGCACTGTAATTGGCACTGTATTTGTTTATTATTAAAATGATTAGTAAGGTATTGAACTGTTTTGTGAACTGTTTCTTTGTTCTTGCCATGTGCCTGATGCCGTTGAGATATCCTCTGTCCCCAACAACTGAATGAACCCAGTTGAAGAATGTTTTGGCATGGAATGTCCAATTTATTTTAGCGTTTGGCACACCCATAGAATTGTGTAGACATTTGCATACATGGACAAACATGTAAGATGAGCCATTCAGGCAGTGAAACTCTTACCACCATAAGAAAATGAAGAATGAAATAGTAATATAGTAATAGTAATATATGGGAGAAAAGGAAAATCGTAAAATCAAAAATTCCCCTAACACTCTGCTCGACCCTGACACAAGTAGCAGTATGTATCTGCGCACAATTTTTCAAAGAAATTTTTCTTGAGGAACCAGTTCCCATCATACTTTGACCATGATCCTCTCTGTAATGTCAAAGTATATTTGCAGCTGAAAAGAAAACAGTAAGGGCTCGTTTATTCTTCACGCTTAGAATGGGTATGCACATGCATCATGGCTGCCACGCGTTCCCAGCGTTCATCTGACGCGTCCAATGAGCAGGTCCTCAGAAATTAACATGACACGTGTGCAAGTTGCAGTATCAGCAAAAAGTCACAGGACGCAGTGTGATAAAAGTAGGAATGTAATGTCAGAATCTCTGGTTACTATCTACTTGTGACAAAAAGCCGCTTTGCGGATCCTATGAGATCGATGTGCGCGCTTCGATGTTTGATGAATGGTTCGATGTGGTGAAGCAAAATGCCGACATACAAATGCATTTGTGGTGCTTTTATATTCAAGTGTCGCATATTCCCGATCGTAATGACACGACACATTTTAAAGGTCTCACATACCGTCTTCTGTGCCATCTTTTTTTTCTTGGGCTTCCTCCGGACCTGACAGCAGCGGCAAAGAGCAATAGAACGCCACACAGAACACATTAAATATATGATATTCCAACTCTGCACATTTAGGATCCTAAGATTTATACTTGATATCACTTTCATGATGAAATGCATTAAAGTGTGTATGTTAGATTTTACAGATAAATCATTAATTTTGTTTAAATAATGAATACTGTTAATAATTACACACATGGGGGTGACACGATGGCAGAGCAGTAGCACTGTTGTCTCGCAAGGAGTCACGTCGCTGGTATTCTCTGCCTGGAGTTTGCATGTTTTCCTTCTGGGTTTCCACAGTGTGCTCCGGTTTCCTTCCAAAGATATGCAGATTTGGTGACACTAAAATGACGCTAGTGTATGTGAGTGGTTGTAGTAACCTTGCGATGAGCTAATGCCCGTCCAGGGATTGTTTCAGCCTTGTGCCCAATGCTTGCTGGAATGGACAAATCCCTGGATTGATGGATTTAATCATTAAACATCCTTTTCAGAGATATTGTGGTAAGGTGTCCTCGAATTTAATGGGTGTTCCAGGCAATTCACAACACAGCGAAGCCAAACCTGTTCTCACCGTGATGATATCTCGCACTGCTACCTGGTAGATTCCTCCAAATTTCCGTAAACTACGCACGCAATTATAAACAGTAAAACGCTTGCGTAGCAGAAGTGTCTGTATAAACCTGGCCTAAGTCTGCTTTCAGCCAAAAACTTTCAAAGGAGACCAGTTGGAGGATCTTGCATTATTCAGAGATGTCCCAAGGGTATATAATTGCAAAAATATTAACTTTAAGAAAGTAGGTAGTGATGGCAGAGGAAAGGTGTTATAGATGCTGTTGGAAGTGAAAATGGAGCATAAAAGGCCTAGAAACAGAAGCACCAGTATGCAATATTTGTATTTTAATATGTCAGCTTAAAGGCCTGAGAAATATTTGAGGATCAGGAGCTTATTTTTTTTTTTTTGTCCATTAACAAGAGAATGGTATGGTCAGAGACCACAGTGAATTCTCAGTACCACATTTTATTTAAATTGGAATTATCTGCCTCTTCATAGTTAAGCCCAATTAAGCCCTTATAGCATATCATATCCCAAGCCCAGATAGACGGGGAGGGTTACGTCAGGAAGGGCATCCGGTGTAAAATTTTGCCAAATCAATATGCGGACGAGAATACAAATTTCCATACCGGATCAGTCGAGCTCCGGGTTAACAACGAATGCCACCAGTACTGTTAGTCAAAAGGGTGCTGGTGGAAATGGGGCTACTGTTGGCCGAAAGAGAAGAAGAGGGGGGAGATGTGTCCGGAGGCAGGAGGAGAGGAAGAACGTAAAGAGAGTGGAACTGAGGGTAGGAACTTTGAATGTTGGCAGTAAGACCGGTAAGAGGAGAGAGTTAGCCGATATGATAGAGAGAAGGAAGGTTGATATATTGTGCATGCAAGAGACTAAATGGAAGGGGAGTAAGGCTAGGTGGATCGGAGGTGGATTCAAATTGTTCTATCATGGTGTGGATAGGAGGAGAAATGGAGTAGGGATTATTCTGAAGGAACAGTATGTCAAGAGTGTTTTGGAGGTGAAAAGAGTGTCAGACAGAGTAATGATTATGAAGCTGGAAATTGGAGGTGTGATGATGAATGTTGTTATTACATATGCCCCGCAAGTTGGGTGTGCAATGGATGAGAAAGAAGATTTTTGGAGTGAGTTGGATGAAGTGATGAACAGTGTACCCAAGGGACAGAAAGTGGTGATTGGACAGAGGAGACGAGGAGGTGATGGGTAGGTATGGTGTCAAGGAGAGGAATGAAGAAGGTCAGAGGATAGTGGATTTTGCCAAAAGGATGGACATGGCTGTGTTGAATATGTATTTTAAGAAGAGGGAGGAACATAGGGTGATGTACAAGAGTAAAGGAAGCTGCACACAGGTAGATTACATCGTATGCAGAAGATTCAATCTGTAGGAGATTGAAGATTGCAAAGTGGTGGCAGGGGAAACTGTAGTTAAGCAGCATAGGATGGTGGTGTGTAGGATGATGTTGGAGATCAAGAAGAGGAAGAGAGTGAGGGCAGAGCCAAGGATCAAATGGTGGAATTTGAAAAAGGAAGGCTGCAAGGTTGAGTTTAGGGAGAAGGTGAGACAGGCACTGGGTGGTAGTGAAGATTTACTAGACAGCTGGGAAACTACATCAGATGTAGTAAGGGAGGCAGCAAGAAGACTGCTTGGCGTGACGTCTGGATAGAGGAAGGAGGAAAAGGAAACCTGGAGGTGGAATGGGGAAGTGCAGGAGAGTATACAGAGGAAGAGGATGGCAAAGAAGAAGTGGGATAGAGAGAGAAATGAAGAGATGCAGAAAGTAGACAAGAGTACAAGGAGATAAGGTGCAAGGTGAAGAGAGAGGTGGTGAAGGCTAAAGAAGAGGCATATGATGAGTTGTATGAGAGGTTGGAGACTAAGGAGGGAGAAAAGGACCTGTACCGATTGGCTAGACAGAGGGACCAAGCTGGGAAAGATGTGTAGCAGGTTAGGGTAATAAAGGATAAAGATAGAAACGTACTCATAAGCGAGGAGAGTGTGTTGAGCAGAAGGAAAGAGTACTTTGAGAGGCGTATGAATGAAGAGAATGAGAGAGAGAAGAGGTTAGATGATGTGGAGATAGTGAATCAGGAAGTACAACGAATTAGCAAAGAGGAAGTAAGGACAGCTATGAAGAGGATGAAGAATGGAAAAGCCGTTGGTCCAGATGACATACCTGTGGAAGCAGGAGGTGTTTAGGAGAGATGGCAGTGGAGTTTTTAACCAGATTGTTTAATGAATCTTGGAAAGTGAGAGGATGCCTGAGGAGTGGAGAAGAAGTGTACTGGTGCCGATATTTAAGAAAAAGGGGGATGTTCAGGATTATAGTAACTATGGGAAAGAGTAATGGAAGCTTGGTTAAGAAGTGAGGTGATGATTAGTGAGCAGCAGTATGGTTTCATGCCAATGAAAGAACACCACAGATGCGATGTTTGCTCTGAGGGTGTTGATGGAGAAGTATGGAGGCCAGAAGGAGTTGCATTGCGTCTTTGTGGACCTGGAGAAAGCAAGAACATGGCATTTTCTTCAGCAAATAATTGTTTCGGTGATGTTATCTTTCCTTTCTGATAATATATGCAGTATAGCAATCTATATCAGAGGAGATGGCTAAAAAAAGTTGCTGTGTGCTAGACTAAAGAAATGAAAGGAAAAAACCTAAAGTCTGTATTGACTGTGTATTTCTTTAGGGGCTTCTCATCAGGCCAGGGTGAGTATTCAAACATCATAATGGGATTAATCAAAAATGTGTGGGTGATGGTGTGCTCTATGATCACAATCCACAAATTTCTTAATAAGAAGCCCTGCCTTACTACTGACATAAGAAATTTACTGAAATTACTTATGCATCAATGCATATCAAAATTGTGAGATGGAAACATAAAAAGAAAGGCAGATAGACCTTTACAAAAAAGCAATAAAGTGGCTATGCATCAGTATGTTTCAGTAAACTAGAGATTGAAAGTAGCAGTTGTAATAATTACAAACTAAAGACTAATCCAATCTCATATATTTTCTCTCCTTAACACTAGAATTACCAAAGCCTACGAAAAATTTGTAAATCCAGCCCAGTTTAAATCCCTTCGCACCTCTCCGTCAGCGTCTTTTGTCTTGTAAATATGCATGCAGATCAAGACAAGCAGCCTACTATTCCATCCCCCCACTGCCACAGAACGGGCACAAAGTCCTCCCAGTTCAAGCCTCAATTATCTGGGAGTCAGGTACCTAGAGATGTATAGGGAAATAACAGATCGTTATTTGGAACACATGCATTTCACGTGTGTTCCATTTCTACAACAATCTATGTAAACACATTGTTAAAAGAGAAACATTTTTCATATTTTAGTAATAAATGACAGTGTAGTAATAAATACATACACTGTATAATGTGTGAAGCCTAAAGTCCAAAGATCAAATAAACACTTTCACAAAAGGGACAAGGATGATACAACAGCTTCTATGGCATAGTGGTAAGAACTGCTGACTTGTAATCAAGAGTCCCCTGGTTCGATCCTGATTGCCTCATATATTTGCCGTTTTAAGTAGTGAGCTGCTCTTATTGTTAATATTATACAATAAAAACATACATTTGATTTGCATCTGTAACAGTCGGTGTAAATTTGTAGTACTTGTAAAAGTTAGTGTGTTTTTTTTTCACTTTTATTCTTTCAGTCATAATCACGATACATACTACCCATAACCCCCCTCCCCCTCAGAAATCTGACGCTATTGGTTTTTATTTGAAATGGGGAATAACTGAAGATGTGAGTGGTGTTTTGAGACAATGGAACTGGACATTCTCTGATCTGGATGGATAAAAGCTGACACACAAACACTGGTGAATCTGCCTTCTTGGTATCTCATTGTCACTTGAATTTTTTTTATTCAGTTTTATTGAGTGTTCCTGCTCATGCTGAATTAGTATGCACCTTATGGTCCATGATTTCAAAGCCGCACTTGCAAAAAACAGAGACATAGGTATAGAGAGAGTTGAGAGATATACAGTAGCAGAGTTGAACTCAGATGATGACGAGGGTTCTACATCGGAGAAAGAATGCACGTTGCACTTTTGCCATCACTGTACTTTGTATATAAAAGCCAGATCGAATGTTATTTACCTATTTATCCTGATTTATTTACTTACTTCCTACAGCATAAAGTCACAAGTACACTGCAGAGCTTTCTGTGTTTGATCGACACAGGCATGTTCAAAAAATACATGTGTAATGCCATGACAAGTGCATGCTGACACTTAATTTCGCAAACAATGGCACGAGAATGCAGTCAGACTTCTTTTTTGGGCACATACACCGTCCAGATCTAAACACTAGCGTGAAGAGTCGCTTGCGTACTGAAGAGTCTATAGCTGCAGGTGGAAGCTGCAGTCGCTGTACTTTGTATATAAAAGCCAGATCAAATGTTATTTACCTCAATTTATTTCTTACTTCCTACAGCATAAACTCACAAGTAGACTGCAGAGCTTCCCGTGTACATATACAAAGTACAGCGACAGCAAAAGTGTGAAGTGCATTCTTTCTCCTATGTAGAATCCTCATCTTCATCTGAGTTCACCTCTGTTACAGCGCATCTTTATGTGAAAACAGCAGTTTCACATCGGGGGGAGCGTGAACTTGACTGGGAGAATAAAACTGAATAAAAAAAAAAAACAAAGCTATCCTTTACAAGTACCATAAATTTACACCGGATGTTACAGACTCAAATCAAATTTATGGTTTTATTCTAATAGAGTAAGAATAAGAGCAGTTCACTTCTCAAAACTGAGTCATCCGGGGTCGAACTCTTGACCTTTTGATTACCAGTCAGCAGTTATCACCGTTGCGCCACCAAAGCAGTCGTATTAAAGATGCGTCAATGTCGCACCCTATCGCGGGTTCTTTTTCTGCAGTTGCTGTATATTCTTGAGTAAAAGTGTACTTGTTTTGTTGTACTTGTATCTTTTGTGAAAGTGTTTATTTGATATTTGAACTTCACACATTATACGCTTCATGTCTACATTTTGTCAATTATTACTAAAACATGAAAAAGGTTTTTGTTTTAACGATGTGTTTACATATATTGTTGTAGACACGGAACACACATGAAATGCATGTGTTCCAAATAATGCTATAGTATTTACTTTATTCAACTCTAAGCACCTGACATGCAGGTAAACAGACATGAGTTGAGAAAACTTTGTGCGGCGGTGGGTGATGTGATAGCAAGCTGCTTGCTGCTTATCGACATATTTACAAGACAAAAGACGCTGATGGAGTGGTGCGAAGGGATATAAAGTGGGACGGATTTATGAGTTTTTTCGTAGGCTTCGGTAATTCTAGTGTTAATGAACTCAGTTGTGTATAGTCCTGCTTCAACTGTAATAAAAGGTAGCCTGTCATTTTATTGCCTATAGCACCACACTTTTTTGTTTCTAGGCATGATGTAACAAGGAGTATTAAACAATTTAATGTCTAAAAGGCTATTAATGATCTGTCTTTGGTGATGACTTTAAAATTTTGCTGAGAGGGTGAGCAGCTTTAAATTTCTTGGAGTGATCATCACAGAAGAAATGAAAAGGGCGCAACACAATTTGGGTATTGTTAAGAAAGCTCAACAGTGTCTCTGCTTCCTCAGAAATCTGAGGAAAACGTATTTCTACATTTGTTCCCACTTACTTCTGTAACTTCACTCCCACTTACTGCTGAAGATCATAAAGCCTTCCAGTGGGTGATGAAGGCGGCAAAGAATATTACCTGCACCTTACTTCATTTTCTTCAGGATGTATGCAACACTCACTACTTTATAAAGACAAATAGTATAAACAATGACCTCAGCTAACCTTCATGGTGATTTGTTTTCCATTTACCAGAAGGAAGGAGTAAGGGACCATTGGTATTCACACTATTAGATCCAGGGACAGTTTTTATCTGCAGATTGTAACATTTCTGAAAAGTCAATCATAATAAGTATTGTAACAAATATTGCAACATAAGAAACACTATCAGGGTTCCCACTCGTCCTGGAAAACCTGGAAAACCTGAAAATTTTGAGGGTTATTTTCCAGTCATTGAAATGACCTGGAAACTGATCGAAATGGCCAAATGTCCTGGAAATAATCTTTCTTGTCCTGGAATTTTATTTCTGTTTTCGCTTTTTAATTTTTCTGTTTGAAACAGCTTGCTGTTCGTAAGTCTAGATATGATGACAGCTGAGCTAGGTCGTGGCCTCTGCTGCGCAATGTCTCCACCTACTGAGACATGTATAGGCAATTATATTTATAAATGATTCTTTGACTGGTGGCTCATTTGATGGAGTATTGCCAAAGCCCCTCTTGCAGCATTGCAGAAATACCAGGATGCGATATGTCCAATACCTTGATGATGAAGAAAAGAAGAAAAAGGAAACTGAAAATGACAAGCAAAGAGAAGAGCTCTGAAATCACAAAAGTGGCAGCAAAGAGACAGAAAATAATCACTAGCATTGAGGCAATGCAAGAAGAAGCAGATGCAATGGCAGAGAAGGCTGAGAGAAAACAGGACTTTACACTGCTCACAAAATCTAATGCCTATCGTTAAAGTGTTGCTGAAAAAAAAAGAAAAAAAGAAAGAGGTCATCGGTCTGGATGCAGTTTTATCAGACCTCAAGGAGCAACACCAGCATTGTTTCTAAACCTAGGCCTACACCAGATGCCTTTTTCATAGGTTACACTACAGTGACTTATAGATTGTTTTTTTTTTTTCTAATATACTGGAGTTCAGGCTCTTATCCTTTGTTCCTAGTATTCTTTCTAGTTTAACCAAGTTTTCAACATAGCAAGGCTATCATGATTTAAAATGGATGTATTTTGCTTCTTTTCCCACAAAGATAAGTTTTTTATTATAATCTTTGTCGTTGACTTATGCAAATTCTACAGCTGCTGTATTCCCAGTAAAGCTACCAGTTGAAAGTTAACTATGACTTTGTTTTGTCGCGTGCCAATTGTTGCATATATTAGTGTTATAGGCATTATACACATGATATAGGCAATAAATTGGCTTTATGCAGTTTTGTTTAATACAAACATTGTACATAAATTTATTTGATACAAACAATGACATAATATGTAATATGCAAGTAACTTTTACTGAAATTAGGTCACTATGGTAGCCTATTTCATGGTGTCATCAACAGCTCTATACTGAACATTATGGAATTGCTCAGTATATGTCAGTGTTTGGATAGTTTTCCACAATCCAAGAGGCATTTATTTCTTTAAAAGAGTTTTGCAGTTTAAAACAGTGTATAACAAAAAGAGGTCAAACAACTCCATTATACATCAGTGCATTAATTGGTGTTGCCTTTATGTAATTTAGCATATCGGTGACACTAAGTCCCTACATAATCAAAGAGAAATTAAAATGGCGTTAAGCCTGCGACTAAAGTGTATGACTGTATGACCAGATCCTGTCATGAATTTCCAGAAAAAGCTCCTGGAAATGTCCTGGAAATGTCCTGGAAAATGATTCCTTAAAAAGAGTGGGAACCCTGCACTATATATATGATAAGTTGTTGACTAGTAGTGTCAACTAATCCAGATGAATTAGCCAGGCACTTGAAGCACTCTTTGTTTAATTATAGCTGCTGGATGGACAGAATTTGGCTTATATAATACTTGATTTATATATTTACATTATATATTACATATAATTTTGTGTAGTTAAGTATGTAGGTATATATTTATGTATGAATGTGTTTATATAATATAATGAATGTGTGATTTAGAATGTTAGATACTATGCATATGTTTTTTGTGTCTGTGTATGTGTGTTTGTTGGTATTGTACTATTGTCACCTTTCCTGAGAAAACAAATTTTATTATACTATGTACACAATATACTATGCACAAAATGACAGTAAACTTGAACCTGAACTTATCACAAGAACCAGGGAAGTCTGCAATTCCTTTTTCCCTCCACATTCAGTGTAAGCCTTTTTGGTGTTACATACAGTATTTGTTTGACATTCAAAATTATCAGTATTTGTATGCATAATCCTTGTAAATGGCTTCTAGCAGATAAAATTTAGATATGTGAAGAATGGCTGTAAAATGTTCCAGGTGTGTTTCCCAACAGTAAAATTTTATAATATACAAATAGCCATGTTTGTAGCAGAGTCTGTGGTTTTGGAAAAATCTGCATTGTATTAGCTATTAGACATATTCCATTACAAGCACTTTGAGCATGGGAAAAGTACTGTATAAATAAAATGTATAATTAATATTATTATTAAACATGTTTGAAAGATAAATTAATTCAATTTATTATCAAATGTGTAATGCAGACATAATTCATAATGCAAGAACAAGGATTATTGGTGGTGAAAACACAAAAGACAGTATGCACGGAACACATAACAGGAAAAGAAACCTTGGAAGGACTTTATTACCTGATAGATCCAATTGCATTAAGTGCAAATTAATGATGAATGTCATTGAAAAATAAACTGCAGCTTGAATTTGTGATGCTTATGATGTTTGTCAGAGCAGGGCATCTTTGGAAATTTGAAAGACAGTTTCCTGTGTTGCTCCCTTACATTACCTGATGAAGGTTGTTCAGCTACATATGGTTGTGCTTTTTTCATACAGTAGCATATTTCACTTTAACATGTGAGATTCCTTTCTCATATGCAATTTAGTTTCAGTCAGGAATGAATGCCTTGTTCATTCATTTGTAAAGTTGCCATGTATCCACAGATTATGGTATATTTAAGCATTTGTGTTACATTTTTAGGAGCTAACAGATTTTCTAGATCTTGCAAATAAACTGAGGAGAACTGCATTCAAAATAAAGACTTGCTACAATGTGTATCATATAGATCAATTTCACTTTTTAATAGTAATGTTAAAACACTGGTGAAATGTTTTACCTAGAAGAATGGAAAAACATGCTTACCTTGGTAAAATCACAAGATCACACCGAATTTATTAAAGAGAGATATTTAGTATCCAAACTTAACTGCTTGTATAATGTATTATGCCCAGGGGTTTCACTATCTATGAAAGCAGAAATTGAGTCAAATGGTGATATCTGTTTACCATATTGTACAAATGTGGGTTTTGGCCTATTATATAATCATACAAGTTCAGATTACTTCAGATTAGAATGTGGAACCAGGTAATGTTGTCCATTATCACCAATGCCATTAACAGTAACTACTGAATTGCTAGCTGTTCATCTCTGTAAGCAGTCATGGATAACAGATATCCGAAGGGAAGGGCTTGAACATAAAATGTTGCTTTACGCTGATGGTATGGTGCTTTATATGTCAAAAACACATCCATGCTATTACTATAAAACCTGCCATTATAATCTCATAAAATCTATGGATTCGCAATTAATTTGAATAAATGTGTGCTTTTTCTAATGAATTCTCTGGCATGTCAAACCATCTTGCTGATTTTATTACAGCAATTTAAATATCTATGACTAATTATTACAAGGAAACAAAGATATCTTTTAGTACAACCTTAGATGATGAAGTATGATGAATAACTTAAAACAAAATACTAAAGATGGTTCTCCCTCCATCTTTCTTAACTGGGTGCATCAATATTGCCAAAAGGAAGAACTTTTACAAAGCTCTTATACCTCTTTTGAAGCATTCCAATATCCATCAGTAAATCTATCTCTAAGCAATTAGACTCAGTTGTGATATTTACCTGGAACTCAAGTTGGCTACATGGCTGTACTCAGATCTGAAGCAGAATGTGTTGTGGTATCACTTAACCTTCAGTTATATTACTAGGCAACACATAGTAAAATACTGGAAATTAGCAGAATTGCATTAATCCACAACTTCTTGGTTAAGCAAAGGAAAGGAAATCATTTTCTAAATCTTATTTCTACCCTTTGCTCTGTGCTCATCAATTTACCAGCAGCCCAGTGGTTCACTTTTTATTAAAGATTTGGAACCAATGTAGGAGACTTTTTTTAATGTAGGGAAGCTCCTATCTGTTGCCCCTATGCAGGATAATCTCTTATTTCAGCCTTCTTCAACCTATGCAGTAATCAATATAAGGATCACATTCAAAATTGTGACATTTGGAGATGCATCTTTTAAACAATTAAATTCCAAATGTAATTTTTCGGGCGGCATGGTGGCGCAGTGGTAGCACTGCTGCCTCGCAGTTAGGAGACCCGGGTTCGCTTCCTGGGTCCTCCCTGCGTGGAGTTTGCATGTTCTCCCCGTGTCTGCGTGGGTTTCCTCCGGGCGCTCCGGTTTCCTCCCACAGTCCAAAGACATGCAGGTTAGGTGGATTGGTGATTCTAAATTGGCCCTAGTGTGCGCTTGGTGTGTGGGTGTGTTTGTGTGTGTCCTGCGGTGGGTTGGCACCCTGCCCAGGATTGGTTCCCTGCCTTGTGCCCTGTGTTGGCTGGGATTGGCTCCAGCAGACCCCCGTGACCCTGTGTTTGGATTCAGCGGGTTGGAAAATGGATGGATGGATGGATGTAATTTTTCCAGCAGTTCTTTTTCTTATATGTATAAGTTTGACACTTACAGTAATTGATAGCAACCTGCCCAACTACCATTATCTTTCACCTGTATAATCTGGATGAAGATTCAGACCACATATTTACAATGTATCAAAACATTTAAGGAATTTACCCTTAATTTTCATAGGGGGATTGACTGGAAATGGATCCGTCAATTAAAATACCAGAAAAAGAATAAATTTCAGCCATTTATAAAATACACTTTACTAAATTTATTGATCACATATATCTCATCTACAGTTGTGTAAAATGTACCCAGGGCAAGATCCATCATGTAAGTTGTGTTATCAAGTGCCTACATCATTAGGTCACATGTTTTTTTGAATAAAGAATTTTGATCAAAAAGTTTTGTACATCTCTTTGGCAGCCTTTGATTTAAAATTTCTCCTAATACCTTAAGAGCATTATTTGGAGTAATACCATATAGAAAAGAAATGTGCTATGAAAAATCGATTTTAGTATTCTGTACCACATGCCTTAAATGAAGACATATTTTGCTCAAATGGAAGAATCCCAATCCACACTCTCAAACTTACTAGGGAAGTAATGTTCTACAGTATATTATCTCAAATTAAAAAAAATTGATTTGGTCTTTTGTTCATAACTGGGTAAGAAAACATTAATGTGATTCCATTAATGTGAGCATTGGAAGTTAGTTCACTGAAATTTAACGGGAAACCTTACTTAAAGGTAGTTGAAGAACTGGAAAACATGGGGAACATACCAATTTACCTTATGTATTAAATTATTCATATGCTGGTTTTCCTCCATATACTGTACTCCACTTTTATTCCAGAATCCCTAAAGATGTATTTGCTCAATTGGCAACTCAAAAATGGCCTGGTGTGAGTGTATTTTCAGATGGACAGGTGCCTTTTTAAGGACTATTTTTTTGTCTTGCACCAAATGCTGCCCGAGACTGCCTCCAGCAACTCCTCAACCCTGAACTGGATTAAATGGTTCAAGAATGTTATGTTAATAAGAAGAGTGTTGTGTGTGATTATAGTTGCATTACATATGATAAGGGGCTCAAAATTTCATTCCATAGATGTACCTAAATATACCTTAGGAGGACTACCAGAGATTAATAAATGCTGAGACACAAGATAACCCCACACTGAGATCCATCACAGCCATTACTGGGGTATGGTGTGGTTGTTGGTTGCACAAAATGAATTAAGGACTGAGTCTTGAATAAAACTAAAATAAAGCAGTTGATATTACTTTTAAGCAGTCTAATTTACCTCTAGCTACTTGTGTATGTGTACAGAGATTAATGTTTTTTTTAACCTTACCATATAAGAACACTCATTTTAGATTGAGGAAAAACACAATGAGTCATCCCTCTGTGCATGAGCTTACCTGTCATTAGGAAAATGTCAGTAAAATCTATAAAAATATCCAAGTTTTAATTGCCATTTTAAACGTTACCAAGATAGGTTCTCTTTAAAAAATATTAGGCTATATTCCACAATGGTTCTAGTTCAATCCCGAGAGCTGATATACAGTATTGTCTGGCCCTAAGTAACTCACTTAAATTGCCAATGCCTTGTTTGTAGAAAGGCTTGAAGTTCTTGTATCACTGTGATTTGTATATTTGTAGAATTATTTCTGGATAAAAGCATAGTCTAAATAAAGCCATCTAGATTTCTATTTCCTAAAGCTCTTTATGCATTCATGAGAGGATGGGGTCCATTCTGACAGCATTGTCACAAGATAGCAAATATTCTGGACAGGATGCAAATTCGTTGCATGGTATTCTTGTACCAGATCAATTCAGAGTTGCCAATATAGAAGGGAAACCATTGAAAAACCCTGTGCAGGCACAAGAAAAATATAATAGTTCCATAGAGGCAGAGCTAATATTTAAGCCCAGTCTCCAGGATCTGTGTGACAGAAATGGCTACCATTGCAGTAGAGAGAGAAAGAGACCGGTTGGGACCTTGTACTTACAGTATACAACTCATTGTCGCACCCACCAAATGAACCTCCTTAGGATCCCAAATTAGAACCCGTGCGCAGCCATGCAAAGGGTGACTTCTCAGCATCACACTAGTTCAAATGGAATGGAACAGTGTGTGAGGTTTTTAACAGTGGCTGGAGTGCCAATTCTGCCACCAATCAAGTTTTCCCTGCAAGTTGGAGGACCTGCTTTTAGGGCTGGATGCAGGTTAACATCATACCCAGGACAGAGCAATGGCAGGTTAAGGGGCCAAATGAGTGGAATCACTTCTGGCATTTACAGAAATCGAATCAGCAACCTTCCGATTGCTGGCACAGAGCCACCACTCCGCCCTAGCATCATCTAAATATATAAATGTGAAAGTTGGGGGCCTATACCAAGGATAATTTTGTTTTATGAAAGAAAGTGGGATGTTGGTTTTGCGGTTGGGAATTTTGCAGCCAGAATTGGAAGGAATTTCTAAAACTGAGAGGGTGAACTGGTTTGTAAGGAAAGGCAGCTCAGTCTTAAAGTTTAGTCATGAGACTTTTATTTACTTTACTTTCCACATAACCTTAGAATTTTCCTTTATTTTTGCATTTGTGTGGTGTTTACTGTTTCAGTTTTATTTTTGTTTCCTTTCTTGTGGAGAAGAATATGCAGGCCTTGAATGCCAAAAGTAAGTTGGGGCGGGGAATGCATTTCTTGGTCTGGCATTCTTTGAGCAGGGCACGGAGTTGTTGAAGTATTACTGTATCAGTACAGAGAATTGAATTGTGTTTTGGTTCATATTCAAATCTGAGTATGACAAATGACAAAACACAAACAAAACTACTAATAAAATTCTGCTGCTCACAATTGATAAAGTGATTGTTAGAAATAATTACAGTAAATGAGAGACTGATGAAAATATAACAGCATACATTTAAAAATACTTTCCCGCATTTTCTTGGTTTTGGAAAACTGAAATGAATGCAAAAAAATTTAAATTATGCATATTGTCAGGTATACAGAGTACAGTGAAAATCTTACTTATGTATTTTAACAAAATGCATTATGTCACCCCTCTCCGGTGCTAAGATGACAGCAATAAACAGTGTTGTTTATTTTATTGGAGGTTATGACCTGCAAGATTAAATACTGAAAACATATAATTTAATCAATCCGAAATACCAAAAGATGCTTATTCACAAGGGAATTCTGTCTCTTAGACTATTCTTTCCAGGTATTAATACTTCATTCTGTTTCTTGTTTCATATTTTTTGTTATTTATTCTTGCTCCCTTGTGGTGTTTTTAGGTTTTACTTGTGTTTACTTGTGTCCTTTGCCCTGTGTATTATTTGTTTGCAGGGGAAGAATCTCGGATTAGTTTTCAGGCCACATGATCATACAGTCATTATGGTTGTAGTTATTGCTGGAGTACTTGCAGCTGTGTTCTCCAACTATGTTTGTGCTACTCCCTTTTTATTAGGGTTTACATTTTTATTTCTGTTCACTGGTTTGTGTCTTAGTTTTGGGTTGAAGGATTTATTATTGAATTATGGATTTTGAATGTTGGAGATTTATTATTCTTTTTTAGGTTTGTTTCATGATTGTTTTCTTCTTATTTTGATTTTTTTTCTTTTCATTTTTATTGTTTTTTTGTTTATTCTTCCCAATTCATTGTCTGTTATTACTGCTTAGTTAATTAGTGGATTTTTTTGTTCTTAATTATTTTGTTTAGTGTTTTAGGTTTTATTTTCATTATTGATTTTGTATTGAACTTTGAATTTTTTGAAATTTTACATTTTAATTATTTATTTTTTCTTAATAAACATCATGTGATGCCTTTCAGTGTGGCGGCATAAAGAAAAGCATTTTCTACCGTGAAGTATCCAAAAGATTTGGCTATTCCTGTGTATGAACGTATATTTTTCTCGTTTGAAGACTTTGAGTTTTTTAGTTAGCATTTTAAACATGATGACTGGACTGGTCAACTGTCTTTTGTGGTTTTGACTCCTGCCTGTTTTTTCAACATCTTCCGATTCTCATTAAAATCTTTTACTGTCTCGCCTTGAGTCAGTATAATTATGATTTATGCTTTAGTGAGCATGTCAAATGCACATATCACTGAAGAATGTACTACTTTAAAATACTGGTAGGCCTTATATCCATTTTGGATTAATAGGGAACTGAAGCCTATCCTCACGACATTGGGAACAAGGCAGGGCCTTTTACAAATTGGAAGCTATTGGGGGAAAAAATTAATACAAATACAGGAAGAATCTACAGAATCTGTAAGGATGTTGAATAGACTAGGATTATAACACAGTTTGCTAACCTGTCACCCACTATTAAAATAATTTTTAAACCAATGCAAAATAATAAATACAATTAGTGTAGTTAATAATACTTTATTGATCAATTACATCAATTAGACTTTTGGCACTAATTCTGGTTCAGATCAAAATTCTATCCCATTATGTTCTAGAGAGCAGAGAAAGAAGAAAGTTTAATGAAAAGTACCTAGACAGAGATACTAAAATATCCAGGTTAGCAACCTTTTAACCTGTTCAGGTAACTGAGGACAACTTTAAAATGTACCTGTTGTACGTATTGTATATTGTAAGTTGAGCAAGATATGTAAGAGGTACAATTTTCAGTTGAGTTACTATTTTACATAATTAAGGAAAAGTTTATCATGTAAAGGAGGATTTATTACTGCATGTATTGGAATACACTAGCAAAAAATACATAGATTTTAGGAAAAACGTTTATATTAACAATATTCTCTCAGTTAATATAAGGTGAAGATGTGACCAGTGGACCAGTTTAGATTAGTTTGGATTAGATTATACTTTATTTGTCCCCAAGGGGAAATTCAAAATTTTAACAGTTATTAAAGACACAGTAAGTTTACATTGGTTTTGATATCCTTATGCAATTATGAATTTTATTTATGTAACCTGTAGTGAAACTTTTAAAGAAACCTGATCAGATTTAATGTGAAATTTGAGCCTGATAACACAGAATAATATGCTTTTATGTAAATTAATCCTAAACACTGAAATTTAAAAATAATCATCTAATAAATTAGGGCGGCACGGTGGCACAGTGGGTAGCACTGCTGCCTCGCAGTTGGGAGACCTGGGGACCTGGGTTCGCTTCCCGGGTCCTTCCTGCGTGGAGTTTGCATGTTCTCCCCGGGTCTGTGTGGGTTTCCTCCGGGCGCTCCGGTTTCCTCCCACAGTCCAAAGACATGCAGGTTAGGTGGATTGGCGATTCTAAATTGGCCCTAGTGTGTGGGTGTGTTTGTGTGTGTCCTGCGGTGGGTTGGCACCCTGCCCGGGATTGGTTCCTGCCTTGTGCCCTGTGTTGGCTGGGATTGGCTCCAGCAGACCCCCGTGACCCTGTGTTCGGATTCAGCTGGTTGGAAAATGGATGGGTGGATCTAGTAAATTAGGTATGTATGGAAGAAGTAGGTGTGGTTCAGTAATATAAAATTCAGTGTCATTACACAAAAAAACAAACAACAAATATTTCCCTTGCATTTCTTCATTTATAAATTGTTTACCCAAGTTGGATGAGAGGTTTGATTGTAATGGCCAAAAAAGCTAATGATAAAAGACACCGTTGTTTCTTTCCATGCTGTATTGTTATTTACATGAGTTGAGGTTTGGAGTATACAAATATACCCATGCACATATTAAAGGCCAAAATCTAAACTTACATAATAAATGGAATTAAGTAACTCTCTGCTCTGTCAAAGATTTTTTCTGTATCCAATGACAGCTATAGCCCCTGAGAAATTGTTTATATATATGTATATGTACAGTACACCCCCAAAATTCGCAGGGGTTACGCCTCCGCAATTTTTATGGCTTTTTTCATGGCAATACTATACTGTAGAGAGAACAGGAAGCAACTGGAGAGGAAAATGTGGCTTGGGATGGTGAAAGTAGCCAATAGAATTTGAAACTGCATCTCCCAGCAGTCCCTGCAGTGGCTCTGATTGGTTTTCTGCTGAGGGTGCTGGGGCTGTTGAGGTCAAAGGATGTCAGCACGGCTTTTAAAAAGGGGGCCAGTGACTAAAAGCAATAAAAAAGGTTTTGTAATTTATGTTTCAAGTTCCTGTCTGTCTGCCTTCTTTTGGGTTACATTTACTTATTCGTTTTGTCCTGGATTGTTTTGTGTTTGGTGTCTGGATTGTCTGCCGTCGGCCTGTGTACATGAGTACTGTAAATGGATTCATGGCCATCCTGCAAAGAAACGAGCGCTCCTGAACCAGTCCACCTATCTTCACCATTTCAGGAACTAGCGGTAGGACTATCTGTACATTCCTATTCATGTGCAGATCTCTGGACTATCTATTTTCATCATTACATTTCATCCGTTGATGTTTTTCATGAACGTTTTTCGTGATTTACTGTATGTGTTTTGTTTGTGCTTTGTTGTATTTAATGTGTAATCGCATTATTTTAATTTATTTCATTTGTTTTCATTACATTCTTTATTTGCCGTTTGATTACCTGTTTGCCTTGTTTTTGTCTGTTTGTGAGTGTGTGCGGGTCGGGCCAAGGCTGGGTGTGTCCCTGGAATCTTCACCATAAAAATAAATAAATCGCCCTCTTCTCGACGGTGTGAATCTTAGCGGCACCGGACCTCTACAGCGTTATTCATTTCTCCTTGCTGCTGATTGACTGTGATGTATCTCTCCAGCTGAGTGTTCTTGTGTTTTCCATTTTGTTCCTCTTAACCCTTAAACCGCCACAACCGGCTATAGTCGTTTCCCAGTGCCATTTGCGAGCACCCAGGGGCTGATCAGTCAGTGCCGTACATTCGTTGAGCAGCCAGCTCATGACCACTGCCAGCCCCTTGTGAGCAGGGGGGTTGAACGCACCCCTAGAAGACACAGACGCTCCTCAAAAAAACCCTCTTAAAAAACGCTGATAGACTACCTTCACATTGCTCCCTTACTTGCTGGGCTTACTTGCGGCTGCTCTGTCGCGTGATATGCTTCTCGTGCGACACTAGGCTTACTTAAAAGCTTGAACATCACCTGTCCTTTTTGGCTGATTGCTTTGTTTCTCTCTCCTCCCCCAGACATCCTCTGCTCCTGTTGGGGGTCCCGCTTCTGTTGTGCTCCCCTATGATATTTGTCTATTCTTTAATCGATAACTAACTTCATACTGAGCTTGTTTTACTTCTGAAAGAGACATGTTTGTTTGAAGTGTTTGAATAAAGTTCCTGTCTCTACAATCTCCTATGTTTCTCTGCAATTCTGTGACCCAAGCCTGACATCCTGCAGTACTGCAGCCTCACTGTTCCTGGGACTGAGCCGCTGCACTAGACTAGCCTGCAAGCATCAGCGCTTACCTGTGTGTGCTTGCATGCAGCCAACTCAAGTGCAGTTGGCTCAGTGATTTACTGAATTTCATCCATGGTGTCAGTTTCACCTTGTACATATTGTTCCAGTAGTTTTTTTAATAGTTTTTACAGTTCATTAGCAGTGTGTAAATGATTAGTGTTGCAGTAATTGTGATGCTCTTTGCATGAAAAAAAATGTGTTCCATTAAAATTCCACTTTTTCTTTGTGAATTGTGACGTTTACTTAAAAAGTGCAGCAAAAAAGTATTTGGCATCCAGGGATGCATTAACCCCCAAGTATGTGGCAGTTTAAGGGTTAAAGCCTCAAGATGCCGCCGAAACGCCCTGTACCTTCTAAGGCTTCTGGCAATGAAAACGCGCTTGCATGAATTACACATGAATTACAGTACATATAGCGGTAACATCGATATTTTACATTCTAGCACTGCAGTAATGCCAGAGTGCCAAATATTTTTTACAGTGGCAGTTTAGCTTTTCCAAAATAACGCTTCATTTTTTAATGCTAAACTATCTCTCCTTTGAATGCAGCACAGTTAAATTTTAAACCATTATCTGTGACTGAAGAGTTACTTGACACATGAATAGTAATCATATTTGGAAGATGAGTAATAATCCAAGACACACACTGAATTTTAATTTTGAAATATGATCAGAATCTTATTTAAGTTGATTTGATTTATACCATATATGAAGACAATCTCTGCTCTGCATAGTAAAATAAGTGTATTTCTAAGAAATACCTTTCTTTGTGGTTTTTCACAATTCGCGGGTGCTCTAGGAACGTAACTCATGCAAATTTTGGTGGTGTATTTTATATGTGTAATATATATTGTCACAAAAGCCACAAAGAGCCATAGCAAGGTTTGGGGCAGCCACCCATATAATTGGTATCCTGGCTGCAAAATCGTCAGAACGTTACACGGCACTGATGTGCACAAAACCGAGTCCAAAACAGAACTGAGGGAATAGGGAAGAGGTGGAGGCTTTTAAAGGGGAAGACAGGAAATGAGATCAAAGGGGTCGGGCTCATGAAGGTCTTCAGGCATAGGCTCGAGCCCGGATGTGATATCACAGGGGCCGGAGCAGGCAAGGTCTTCGTCCATAGGCTCGGTCCCGGAAGTGACGTCAAGAGGACCAGGTGGAATCTTCCGTTAATGGTCTGCAGGCAAGAGAGAAAAAGAGTCAGTGCACTCAAGCCCTTTAGCTGCCTTCCATGTGCACGTGTGTGACAATATATACACAATGTTGAAAGGTTCAGAAGTTTGGTAGTTATTGTCTGCTTCATACAAATTCAGATTTGTCTTTATGGTTAAAAGTTCTTAATAAAGGAAAAAAGTTCCTTTTTGAAAAGAGCTTGCTGTTATATAAAGGAAGTCTTACACAGTGACTAAAATATCAAACATTAAACCACAAAATTGCTGTTCACTAATGATTGTGAATGAAGAGCTCATGAAACTTTAACAAAAAAAAAAAAAAGCTTGCATTCAAAAACTTAGACTGAACAACTCCAAAACTTACCTGAAATTCTAGGTAGATGTCACCACATAAAGCAGGCGTGACCAGACCAGAAACATTGCCAGGTTTGTACCTGCAACCAGAAAACATTCAGTCAGTCCTCAAAAAAGGGAAAAGGAAAACCATGGATGCTCCTGGCCTAAAGAATAATATTGATAATTTATTTTAAAAAGATTCAAAATAGACATTTAAAAAAAAACTACCAAATCCAAATAGCATAACCTTAAACAAGAACAAAAAATTCAAAACCAGAAAAATTGAATTAGAAATTGCATAAAGCAGTATTCTAAAGCCAAGAGTGAATTCCAGACAACATAAGTAACATCTAATTCATGTCTCTTAGGTCTTAAGCTTAGGCTGCTATAGATCTTTATAAAAAGCTGAGGATGCTATGTCAGGGGGCACTGCTTCTTTCAGCTCAACATATACTAGGACAGTAACTAACAGAATTAACATTAATGCAAGTTTATTAATAGATGAGACAATACTATTAAATAACTACAAAATACAAAAAGAAACAAAAACATATTCAGATATATAACACACAAAAGAGTTCATTAAAAAACTGGAACATACATGAATAAACAGTTGCAAAACTAAAGCCAGAGATGGGCCCTTGGTCAGACTAACTCACAGTCCTTGCGACTAACTAACCATGTGATTCTGAGCAGATATCTTAACCTGCTTGTCCTCTTGTTGTAGAAAAATATCTAAATGTTGCATAATTTCATATGTAAAGTGACATGGTTTAGTGTTCATTATAGGAAGTTGGTATTTAAGAAAAGTTTTATTTTTTTATTCATTAATATACAAAATAGTGTACATAATATTACCTAAGTAATAATTATAATGTTGTATGTATGAAATAATTTGGTTGTAGTTCTACTTCTAGTGGCCATGGTCTTTCTGCAAACATGGGTCTGTTCAATATCAGACATCTGATATCCAAACCAATTCCACACGATATAGATTTCACATTACTACCTTTCTTTGGAATTGCCTCATCAGCTACCAGAGAATCATTACTTGCCTCCATGTTCACTTAGCAGTACAGCTTAGCTAGCCAGCTACATGCTAGCCTAGCACACAAACTTGCTGGGAAGCAACACGAGCCAGAACGCAACTGTTTATGCATGGTTCACGTTCTTCCTGTATTGTTATAGTGCATATTAGCCCTGCATTATGCATTAACAATTGGAAATCTATATATATAAAATCCCTATGTGCGTCCAGGTGTCCGTGTGTGGGTGTCTTCTGGTGAAGTGCGCATGCGCGGGGAACGGTGATATGCGCGATATTACTGTCAGAGAAAGTTAGAGGCGTTTTACGGAAATACAAACCAGTATTACTGCGAGAGGAAATTAAAGGTACACAATACAGTGACGCATATTACAGCCACCTACAAGCCAGTATTACTGTCAGAGGAGATTAAAGGCATATTACCAACGCGCACGCCTGTATTACCGCCAGAGAAAATTAAAGGTATATTACGGACGTATATTACGGACGTACAAGCCAGCGGACGTACAAGACGGTATCCTTCAATAAGGGCGTGCACAAAAAGGCGAGCCTCAAAAGGACGACCTCAATTGGGCGCAGCGAATAAAGGCGCGCGTAAATAAAGATCTGCACCTGTTGCTCTTCACATATTCCAGAGCCATTTGAACTAAATTATCTATGCGCCCTTATTGAATAGAGCCGTACAAGACAGTATTACTGTCACAGAAAATTAAAGACACACAATACACTGCAGCAGCCCACGAAGAACGGTCAGCTCAGCAAGTAAACATCAACAAAAGAAAGGCTGAAAGAAAGAAAAATACGACCAACAAAAAGAATGAGGTCAAAGTCCCTTGCCATTTAATATAGACTGTTCCTACTAATGTTTATGCACTACTGTTCTAGCGCCCGTTATTGTAACGGGCTAAATGACTAGTATTTAATAATTTCCTTAACTATTGCGTAATTATTTAAATCATGATTTTCTTATTAGCAAATCTCTTTAAAATATAAATTCTAATTAATCAATTAAATCATTAAATTCTCCCAGCACTACTACAGCTCCAACATCCCTAAACTAGATTAAGAAAATTTAATGATGGATGGATGGATCAAAACAAAAAACATCCTCATTTTTACTTTTGTAACATGTCAATACAGAATTCATGATGATTTGAAACTTCAATTATGATATCGGTAATTTGAATTAAAGATAAGGTAGAAAATGATTACTGTTGGAAAAAAACAGATGCAATATTTGCTGCTTTTCCAAATCTGGATACTTCTGAATGTGATTTAAAGCATTCTGTCAGTTTTGCCTAGCCTTATTTTTGAAGGCACACTGCAGTATGCAAAGCTATGCTGTACCAAGTGTCATGAACAGGAAAGTCATCTCCGTATGATTAAGTGAGTTGCATTTCTAGGATGCAAGGGTATATACACTGTAAAATAATAAGGTCTGACTGTGTATTTTAGTTGTGGGTTTTGATGGCTTGTAATATGTGATTTATTTTTATATGATGGAAATTCTTTTATTTATCTCTTTTAGAAATACAGTAATTCAGTTTAGGTTTAATGCTAACGGTTTGTAAATAGCTGTCTGTTTTGTACCACAATTTTAATAAAAATGAAGAGCATTTTGGGTTATAAAGCACCATATAACCTTAGTTTAATCATTGTAGATTGTTTTTTTTTTCTGTCACTAAAATAGTCTCCTCTCCCTGTTATGCAATTGTATTAATACACAAATGAATAAGAAGCATGAATATGAGAACATATAGATTTTTTTATGTGGAAATGCTCTGTAAAATTGGATGACTGTGGGTTTTTGTCATAATATGTTTGTTTCTAAAGAAAATTTAATTGGAACCATAATAAATAAAAGTATCAATGTTGCAGTTGCCATAAATGTAATTCTATAATTTTTGGCTTTGTCAGCAGACTGAGATATCCTGTTTATTCATTTTTTGAAATACACTCATGTTAATTGCACACAAGCAAGACCCTGTGATTGATGGATGATGAAATATTTCCTGGGTGACACCGAAATGTGGGAGTAATCTGGGGGCAACATAAACTTCACTCAAACACTGATGCTGCCTAAAGTTAAAAAGAAAACGTGAAAACTAGGAGAAAAAAAATGTTTTGTGCATTTACTATAACAAAAGTAGCAATTTGTTTTAAAGTTTGTATTGATGTTTCCTCCCACAGTGTAAAGAAGATGAACTGACATTGAACTAACATTGTTAAATTGGCTGTAGTGTGTTGTAGGGTGTGTGTGTGTGTGTGTGTGTATGTGTGTGTGTGTGTTCACCCTGAGATAGGCTGGCACCCTATCGGATTGCTCCTGGCTTGTACCCAATTCTTGCTGAGATAGACTTTGGCTACCCTGCTCTGGATATGCAGATATGGAAAATGAATGAATGGATGGATGGGGGTATTGAATGAATTTCAGTGTTTCATAAAAAGCTTTTCTCTTACATTTTAAGGTGTGACCTACTGCCTGAGTAATTCCAGTTTAAAACCTAAGGCTGCCTTTTCAGTCCTCAACTTTGACTCACAGTGTTACTCTTTTCAGGTTACTTAACTTGCTTGTGTTTTACCCATTCAAAGCAATTATAAACAACTGTACTATAAGTATGTACTTGTAAAACACCCTGGGAGTGGTGCTCACTATAAAAACAAATTTTATAAAATAATGGTTAGTTGTGATTGTACATTTTTATGATATTCCATTAACCTGTTATATATAAAATGACAAGTAAACCACAGATGAAGAGTGTATTGCCTAGTGTATTCTACTGAGGACATCATCAGCTTTTACTTAATTAGGCCCAAAAGAGCAGTTTGAGCTAAATATACATTTCTACCTATAACAAAAAGGTAATTTAATACATAAAATGATATTATTATGACTTCCACATACAGCATTTAAATTAATGAGAAGCAGAAAAATGAAATTTTTACATTTATTCTTATACATAGACTTAGTAATGAGCAATAATATGCTCTTAAACCAAAAATTTTTTGAAACTCATACATCACATGTAACACTTGTCAAAGTGATGAATCCAGGTCAGGTATATAGAGCAGAACATAATCAGTATGCAAAAATATCTTTTGTTCATATCTGTCCTTGAGAGTTTTATGAGTTGCTGATCCATCAAGCAAATAAATAGTAAGTGCCTCAGTTTCATCTGGTTAAAAATAGGGGAAAGATGAGCAGAACTGCAGGATGTTCAGACACAAACAAAACATAAAAGATGTAATGTGTCTCAGATGTGAAAAAGTAACTGCCTTCTCTTGATAAATCCATTATTATGTGAGAACATAACCAGTCTTTGACCTAGCTTAGTTAATACTTTAAAGCCATGGCTAATAGTGCTTAGATTGATCATCAGGAATCCAATAAACTGCACATTGGAGGTAGCATAATATTTCAGAATATGCATTGTGACTCCATGATTTCTTGTAAACAAGCTAAACAAGATTAATAGACTTATTGTAATGATAGCTGTCCATTTGGTCTACTTCTTCTGGTTTTCATTAAATGGAAGAAGGTCTCTAGAACTGAAAGCTTAATAATGGCTGTCAGTAATGCAAATAATAGTCTACATTGCCAAGTACTACAGGTCTCCCAGTGATCATAATAGCATAGTTTATGCTATTTATCAGTTTTGAAGGTTGTCACCAGTCTAGAAAAATCTCAGAGAAAGTATAAGCTGTAACTTTTCCTCTGTCAGTCTATTTATTCCTTGTTTTTTGTTCATCTTTCATCAGTGCATTTTGGCTTATTTGCATAAGGCCCAGGAACACTAATGACTATTGTCACTGCGAAGTCAAAAGTTTTCGAACATCCTGCTGGATTTCTGATGTGTGGTGTTTTTCGATTCATAAAATATTGTGTGCCTTGTACAGCATGTTATTAAAGTTACAACAACTATATTAAAAATCAAAAATGTGATTTTTTTTTTTTAATTAAATGCAATTTTAACCATACTGTATGTTGTGGCAGGGGGCTGGGGGTCAGACCCAGCCATGACGCCTGGAAGGACCAGGATGCAGTCTATACGTCCCCTGGGACACGAGGGGGCAACCGCCCTGGATAGTGTGGGGACCACGGGGACGGAGTGTGGAGGCTCAATCCCATTGGCTCGTGGCCACCACCAGGGGGCACCCCAAGCCTCATAGAGCCCGGGAGATCTGCACTTCCGCCACATTTGGGAAGGTGAAGGAAGTACCTTCCAGGGACACCCGGAGTGCTTCCGGGTGCTCATGCAGCACTTCCGCCACACCAGGAAGTGTCGCCGGAAGGACATCAGCGAGCACCTGGAGCACATCCGGATGACTATAAAAGGGGCCGCCTTCCTACAGTCTGGGAGCGAGAGTCGGGTGGAAGAGGACAAAGCTCAGAGGACAGGAAGAAAGGCGGCCCACGGACGTTTGAAGGCCCAAGTGAGGGTGAAGGGTGCGGGAGCACTGTGTGCTGTGCGGGACTGTGTTGGGGACTTTATTGTAAATAAATGTGTGTTTTATAATAGTACCGGTGTCTGTCTGATGGTGCTCGGGCTAGCTCTCACAATGTGTAACAGTTGTCTCACAATTATAAATGGTATATAAGCCATGTAACACAAACAGCAAGCTTCTTTGTTTGAGTCAGACTGAGCATGCTGTAAATGTGATTGCAAGTCTCAAGTGAAGCTGGTGAAGGCTCTGGAAAACACAAGTTAATAGAACAAGATGTTAAGAAGTGGAGTTGTGCTTTATTAGAGGAAAAGAGGTGAAGGATAATAGCTGGGAGCATGTAAAAAAATAAACAGTAGAAAGCGGTAAGTTGGGCACAGTAACTATTGTCAAAATATATCACTAAATTAGCTACCGGTATCCATATCTTTGGGAATGAAGGAGATTTATGGAAGTACAGAAAAACAAGCGATGAGAAAACTGGACTTCTTTCAGTAATAAGAGTCTTAGAAATATAGAATATATTATGAAACTATTTGGATGCGCTTTTAATTAATGTGTTTATGTTTGAAAGGCTGTCCCTTTGAAAGCAATATTAAGCTGCTTGGATAGGCACTTTTTCACAGTAAATAAGGATTCACTTAGCAAAGCTTGTGCCCAGAGTATACGATAAGCATTCTGTATTCCGTAAAATAACAAAAGTTAATCAATCCTTAAACTATCACTCTTAACATTTTAGTGTGCACCACATTCATAGACATTTTACTAACATTTAACCTGAGCTTTTTTATTTTTCCTCTAATTTTTTTCTGGGTTCACTTGAATGTAGCCATCTTATCTTTTCAAACCCATTGAATTTATAGCAGTCTGAGCAGGCAGACCATTATTCAAAATTAGCCAAAATAACCATATCATCACCCATGGGTAAAAAGGTGAATAAGCTGCAGCCACACTGTCACCATCATAGTGTTGCATAGAGACCAGTCCACCTAAGGAATGAAAGCAAATTAAAAAGGTAGGAATCCATTGTGTCATGAGTTAGAACCTATGTGAAAAGGCTTATTGAACAGCCATTTAGCTCCTCCATATCCATAAAACTCACACCACGGTGCCGTGCCCTCAGAGTGACTGTCTTGTGGATCTATTTAACAGAACCTTATTTGTCTTGCTTTTTATCTTCATGGCAGAGCATCAGAAGGGCTGGGACCAACATCTCCCTGCCTTGCTATGCACTTATCACTCTGTTGTCTAGGAGTCCATTGGCTTCATACCTGCCATGTTGATATTTTTCCGGGAGCTACACACCACTGAGCCCGACATCAGCACAACTCCAGGGACCTATGTAAAAATCTTTAACCTCACTCCCATGAATAGGCATTTCTACCATGTTAAAGAATCTAAAGGGGAAAGATGCGCTTTGTAATTTTTTAGCTGCTGTTTTCTGAGATAATAATGTGTTTTACATTTCTCATCCCAACAGTCCCTGCTGGGTTTTATCCTGTAAACATTTTTTTTAATTATTATTTTTTAAACATTTCATTGATTATATTAAAATCAAATAACATTCCGTACAAGCAAGCCAAGTTTAACAAAACTAGGTTCGGAACAAATCATCCCCCACCCATGAGAAAGAGAGCTAGGCCAGCAGAGTAAAAACTAAACTAGTAAAAATAAGTAAATAGATAAATTAATAAATGATTAAAAATAGAATAAAAAAGAGGGGAGAGAATCTGCTTCCTCAATTTAAATGCTTATTCTAAAATGTTATTGATTAGATCCTGCCAGGTTTTGAAAAAAGTTTTGTACAGATCCTCTGAGTGAGAATTTATTTTTTTCCAATTTCAAATAGTATATAATATCAGTTACCCATTGACTTGAAAGAAATGGATTAGGATTCTTCCAGTTGAGTAAGATAAGTCTAGGTGCCAATAGTGTAGTAAAGGCAATTAGTTTGTTTGTCCTTCTCCACTCAAACACAGCTGTTAATGGATTAGGAGGGATTGTGTCACGAATGGTGTCTGAAAGGCATTTTAATTTACTCATGGCTTATTGCTCCCCCTTGTGGATGCAAAGAATTTTGCCATACTAGAAGGAGCAATGCAAAAAGAAGCACTTTTTTAAATGTACACTATATTTTGTGCAGTATGCTTTTATACAAGTACTGTTGACTAATAGGTAATATTGTTACAGGACATTATAATTATTTAGAAATATGAAGTATATTTGTGCATTTTCCATGATGTCATTTACCTGAACTGACTGTGAAATGAAAGAAATTAAGTATTTATTTTTGTTACACACCCTTTATCACCTTACAACAAACATTTCTGAAATGTAAAGCCACATTTTTTTTAAGCAGAACCACCACAAATACACCATCTAAATTTATGTAAACAGCTGAACAGCAATGAATCAGCACATATTCTTCAGTAACACCTCAGTTTGAACAGACAAAATAATTTACAGAGAAGAGTATATGTATAAACATCAAAAAAAGCAGGAAGACACTAAATTAGCTCCACATTCAGAAATGTGCCTCTGGTCAAACTTATGAGTATATTATTAATTAGCTATGAGTGAAAGTTCAGCACATATATATTTATTTTAAAATAATTGCTTTCACTACTCTCCTGTAATTCTTAGTTGAAATTCTGGCCTGTCAGGCTGTGTAAATACTACAGGCATGTATTTGAATCAAGTTAGTTGTTCTGACATGTACATAACTTATTGTTCCATGTTTTCTACACAGTGCCCCAAAATGGCCATTGACAGCATATTTCAGCAAGAATTCAATAATTTGTAAGTGCCATTTTTGTTCACAAGTATCTTAGGCATTCTCAGATGATAGAAAAAAAATAATGACACTATATAAACATATCATGAAACAGGGCCATAATAAATATACTATGTGGACAATGCAAGAGAGAAACAAATGAAGTATTTCATTAAGAAAGTAAGTCATTAATTCAGATTTAAATAGGTCAAATGATTGAATTTGTCTAATTGAAGTAGGCAAAAAATTCCAGAGTTTTGGTTTAAAATAATTAAAGGCACAGACTATGAAACTTTTTTATCTTGCAAAATAATAAAAGCACAAACTATGAAACTTCTGTATCTGTAATTTGGGATAGACAGAAGATGGACATCAACGTAATGTTCCTTGGTACGTAACTAATTAAATATGCTGAACAGGTCAGTGAACTTTCATGTAAGATAAAAAATCAACATTAAAATTGTAACCGTCAATGGGAAGTCGGTGAAAAAGACAGTACGTACCTGAGTAATAATCTCTCGTAATCGTGTGTGTGTCAATAGGCAAGATGCTGAATTTAGTGCCATCTGAAATTTGTGTAACAAACTTTTAAGAATAATGTAAAGGGTATTGTAGTAGTCCAGGCATAAAAAATAAAAGCATGAAAAATGGCCTCATCTGCAAAATAGTCTTAATAGGACTGGATATGGGAAATGTTGGGGTGATGCAATAGTCATGTTGCTCACTTGCAACAAGAAAACCAGGGTTCCATTTACTGCATATTCTCTCCATGTCAGCATGGGTTCTGTCTGGGTCCTTCAGTTTCCTCTCAAATCCCAAAAACATCAGGTGAGGTGGATTGGTGATGCTTATTGTGTGTGTGTGCGTGTGTGTGTACCTCCAATGGGCTGGTCAGGGGTTTGTTCTTATAACTGATGCTTGCTGGGATAGGCTTCAGCTTCCCCATAACCCTGTTCTGGATTAGTGGGTTTGGAAGACGAATGGATGGATGGATGAATTAGTGGATAGATGTAAAATGTTCCTAAGATGAAAATAAGTAGATTTGCAAACAATCTTTATATGACCATGGAGTGACAGTTTAGGATCAACACCCAGACTTCATAGATGCTGACATTTAAGGTATTATTTCATAAAGTAATTGAAGCTAAAGCTATGGAATTAAGATTAATTTTAGATAAGATTAAATTTGATTTTAGATTAGTTTCCAGTGTGCATCACTTTAGTCTTGTTTACATTTAAATGGAGAAAGTTCATCAGAACAGCTGCCCGAAAAAAAAATCAGCACAGGGATCATTACTAAGTGATAAAAAAATCTGGATATCATCACCGTAGATAAGAAACAGAAGACAAAACTGATAAATGATTTCCCCAAAGAAAATAAATATATTAATGTAAAATGGGGCAAAATGAGTCCAGAGGAACTCCACAGAAGAATGGACTAACATCCATCCATTTTCCAACCCGCTGAATCCGAACACAGGGTCACGGGAGTCTGCTGGAGCCAATCCCAGCCAACACAGGGCACAAGGCAGGAAACAATCCTGAACAGGGTGCCAACCCACCGCAGGACACACACAAACACACCCACACACCAAGCACATACTAGGGCCAATTTAGAATCGCCAATCCACCTAACCTGCATGTCTTTGGACTGTGGGAGGAAACCCACGCAGACACGGGGAGAACATGCAAACTCCACGCAGGGAGGACCCGGGAAGCGAACCCAGGTCTCCCAACAGCGAGGCAGCAGCGCTACCCACTGCACCACCGTGCCGCCCATGGACTAACATTGGATGTTAAATTGCTGATTTCAACAGATTGACCTTGTTTTGAACCTGGTGGTGAACAATTTCAAATGCAGCTGAGAGATCATGTCAGGTCAGGTTGGTGAGCATGGACTGGTATAGCGGGTTGCTGCACCAAACACATGACAAAACAGATCTCAAGAGCCCCAATCAGAGCCTCCATTGACTCTGCGAAGATCAAAGTTTCGTTAAAGTCAAGATAGGTGAATTTTTCTCGCCAACAGATGCCCCACAGCCGCTGGATCCCACGACCTTCCCCACCACTCTGTCCATGCAAGCATAGAACAGAGTAGGAGCAGGAAAACATCCCTAACGAACCCCAGAATCAACTGAGAAAAATGCAGAGGTTCTGCCTCCATTCTGCACAGCACTCACAGTACCAGTGGATAGGCTGAGAAGTCTTGCAAAAGTGGAACAGAGCAAAGACCACTGTCACAGTTGACAAGTAGGTCGTTTAAAACTTGGATTAAGGCTGCTTCGGTATTATGGGTCTTGCCTAAAGTCAGATTGAAACTGCTCATAAAGATCACTCGAATGCAAGTGACACTGTAGCTGTTGGGCAACAACTTCTTGCATGATTTTAGATAATAAAAGGCATATGAAAAACAGGTCTGTAATTTGAGGACACTGAAATCTCTGAATTTTCTTTTTTCAATAACTGAGAAATGACTGCTGTTATGAGGAACTACACCAAAGGCAAGTTACACATTTGTCAAATGTACAAGTACAGGGGCATATTTTTAAAAAGGAGGTGTGGATATGTTCCTCACAGTGTGCATCACAAAGTAAGGAACTCATCAAAGCTTCAGTGACAGAATCAGGTGAGACTTTCTTCCACTCCAGACAGAAATATGATTAAGAGTGCAGGTAGACAGTAATGAAAATGCATAACTTCACAAAAGTAGGTAAACATTAGTAAGATTCAAACAAAGTCTTTAATCCTATTGCACTACTTGTTATTATTTGTCAATATATAAACCTTTTTTAAATTAAAAGAAAATATATATATATATTTGGGAAAGACTTCCTGGGCTGACTAAAAATTCACAATTATTATGGAGCGTCTGATATTAAATGTAAAACATTAAATTCAAAAGTTGTCTTTTGAATTTAAATAATAAAAATCTGATAAAAATGGCTTTGTGCATTATGTAAGACTGAAAGTGAAAATGGCCAGGTTTAATACTACTTTGACTTGTGTAGTAAATAAATGAATCTTCAGAGTCTGTTTATAATCCTTCATTTGCAAATGGAGTCTTGATAAGGGAACATGTTGTCTGTGTATTGTCAGCACTATAAATCTGTAATCCTTTAGTATTAAACAAACAGAAGTAGTTTACATTCACAGTAATAGAATATTATTGGCCGGAAACTGCTGCTCTTATCTTAATTGCTGAAATGACTTGGGTCTGGTGGAAAGTGCAGCTATATATATGTAATTAAGGAAAAGGAAAGCAAATTTACAGTTGCATAAAATGATAAGATAACAAATAAGATTTTTTTTTCAAGCAGGCCCCTCAATTAGATTTAAAACAAAGATGGTGTGGGTGTGTCTTTCCTTACACCTATTCTAACTAAGACAGGTTCATGCTGCAACACAGATTTAGAATAATCGAGTTCACAAAACGGAAGGATGAATAAACAATATTGGTATTTATTATTCAGTAATTAATTCTAGGGCTGAGTGAAAAGGTTTCAAATTAATATTATGACACCTTGCGGTGGGCTGGCGCCCTGCCCGGGGTTTGTTTCCTGCCTTGTTCCCTGTGTTGGCTGGGATTGGCTCCAGCAGACCCCGGTGACCCTGTAGTTAGGATATAGCGGGTTGGATAATGAATGGATGAATATTATAATAATTTTAACACTTCTAAATCAATTACAATATATGATAATTACAAGGAAAAATAGTGCATAATTTTTTAATAACTATATTTCAAAAATGCCATATTTTTAACAGTGTTTAGTTGTCACGGCACCCAAATATCTAAAATTGTGTATTACATCATATGTTGAAAAGTTATGTTTTAAATATGCCAAACTGTTAAAGATTCAGACATCTCGTTCTCAGTGTCATAATTTGTGGAAATACAAAAGTAATGTTTATTTAACATTTATTTAACATTCTAACATGCTGCACAATGCCTTTTTAAAGTTTTGAACAAACTGAATATTTGTGAAATGCAAACTAAATCTATGTTTAAATATTTATAGGTTTATAGAGATGCTACAAGGTTTTTTTAGGGCTGATACTGATCACCGATTTCATGTTATTAGAATTGGCAAATTCCACAACCAATTCTGATTTGTTATCCTGGAGCTTAGTGTAAAAAATTAAGGATAAGGACAACCACCCATGTAGGTGCCTTATGTTCAATATTACATTTTTTTTACTTAAACTGGAGACCTCATGTGTTACCTCTTCATTTTTTAACAAAATGAAATTCTGTACTCTTATTTTTCAATTACCATAAAAGTACTTTTAAAAAATAAGAATTACACTAAAACATGCTTTTTTAAACTAATAATACTAATGCTAATACTCTTGCTGTAAAAGAAAAGAAACATTCTTGTCATAATTACAAGCCATAATTCTAATAAAATGTTACATTTATCAAGAAGGTACAAGGCTAATAAGTCATAAAATTGACACATTTGCCTCTTAAGATAGCTTGTTGCTTATTAAGCAGTGAGAGCAAATTCTTTTTTATCAGTTCTTTTTCTAATTAAGAGTGAGAGTTGCTGTACAAGCTCGCTCACTGTCCATACTCAGACAAGGAGTGCCCGTTTTAATTACGGAACGAAATGAAAAGGTCTGAACACCTTCTCTTTTAATTCCTGCTAAGGATGTACCTCTCTTTTCTTACACACTCTTGTTCCTCACCATGTACAGGATGACTCCTCAGATTCCCTTTTCTCAGTTTATTACTCCACTTTCTTTAATATAAAAACAGATATTCTTGGGTTCACTCTGTCCTAAACTCTGCTCCTAAATCTCTGTTCACAGAAGGTTTGGCGGCCAAATGACTAGTGTGATTCCTCACGTACCATAGTACTTTATGTAAAAAGCTAAATCAACATATATCTTAGAAAAGTAGGTTCTGAAAAATACTGTTTTTTTATTGATCACTGATCAAGTCATTTGGGGTGAAAATAGGCAGATTGATTAGAGCATCACTAGTTTACAGGGTCATTACTGTCACAATTGTGTACCTTGAAATTATTACCTGCATGTGTAAATAGCGAGGCAAAAGTTGCTTGTGTTACATTTGGTCGGAGCAGTGGTCTTTCCTTAGAGCATTTTTTAAGAGCTGCTGAAAACAAAGAGAGTTTTTATCAAACATACCATTATGAGAAAAATTATTTCACTGAAAGTGTCTTACTGTCGGTATCAGTAAATATTCGGTATATCACCCATTCATAATTAATGAAATTTTGTTACTGTCCAATTAATTGTATTTTGTTATTTTTTATCATGGTTTGAAAGTGTCTTGCTGTAGGCATCCGCAAATATTCGGCATATTGCTCATCCCTAATTAATAGTATTTTGCTACTGTCTAATTAATTAATTGTATTTTGTTTATTTCTATAATGGTTTGAAAATGCCTTTAAAGAAGTTTTGTTGCATAGCAGGATTAGTTCTACAGGACAGCAGTGACTACCAGAATTATTGCAACTGATTTTTCAATCAGTATAGGAGTTGAATTTAATTATCCAGTTTCTGGTGTCTGGTACTGAGATTTGTTTTTCTTTTTCTTCTAAAATATAACAGTATAAACATTACATTATTGTTTTATATCAAGTCTGTCACATTAACTCTTGTCATTGATTTTCTGCTGAAATGGCATTCACGTAAAAATAATAAAGAGCTAAATCTAATTGGGGCCCAGGAGCTGCAAGGTGACATATTAAACTTCTCCTGCACAATAGTATTGACCATTACGGTAAATTTAAATTTTAAAAAGTAAGGAAGCAGACTGTTTTGAAGGAACACAAAAACAATAGAATACATAATGGCTTTATTAACCAAAATGTTGGGAAAGTAAACATATATTAGTAGTAGAAGATTATGAGAAAGTGAATTTATTTCTCTTTGTTTAGGTTCCAAGGCTGTAACGGAATATACCAACAGCATGTTCGATATTGGTTCACCAGGGTACTTAGGCTCCTTGCAAGTCTTGCAGCTTGTTGAAGAACTGAAAATGGCTTTGCAATTTCTGTCCAATGGTGAGGAAAAGGAGTCTTTAAGAGATCAAATTCCAGAGGCTACCATTCTGTATTTAACTGAATGGTTAGAACGGGGCACGGTATGTATTAAAATAAATAAACAAATAAAATTATACATGTTGATAATTGAATAAAGAAACTCTACAAACATCCCATTGCGAAAGGGGCCTTTGCACCACTGAATGAAATCTATTGAATTATGTCAAGATGCTAGTTAGCAGATGGCAAGTCTAAACAGTGTCAAGTGGTGTTTTGCTTTGCAAAAATGAGAATACCCAACATCAAAGCTGCTATAAGTGTTTGGTCCTATAAGGGAGGGTCAGTACTTGGCAGTAATATGACCTGATAACATTAGTTTCAGTTAACTTTTGAGCTCTCCATTTAATGTTTTTTGTATATAAGAAAATCAAGCATGTTTGATATTTTTGGTCTTTTTGGTACTATATTTCTGGCAACAATTAGCAAATGTCAACTTAACATACATAACTGACATAAGTTATTTTGATCCATTCCACACTATCTGCCAGTTCAATCTAAATAGTGTTTTTTTTTTCAAAACCATGGGAAACTAGTGTTTAAAACACTGAACTGCACAGTCACTTGCTTTTATTTTCTCACATGTTTAGACTTCCTCCATCACTCTCTGATGAGAAGTAATACAAATGTCAAGCTCACCCCACTGCACTCTTTATGGTGGAACTCAATATTTATGGTCAAAATACAACTAATGGTTGGCCCTACCCCATCATTTTCCCTGTTGGTGACAGTAAGGCACCTACATCAGGAGACATTTTGACTCTGTGGTCTGTCCTGTACCTGTACTCTAGATAAACAGCATCTGCAGTCACTAAAAAAGAAGATCCAGGGTCACCTGGAGTACTTCCAGGAACCCATGCAACACTTCCGCCACACCCAGGAGTGCTGCCGGAAGCTAATGGAAGCACACCTTTCTTCATGTTTTATTAAAATTCACTACCCTTGAATCATTTTTTTAGAACTTTATAGCTACACATAATACATATATAACATATTAGTTTTGTTCAGTTAATAATGCCTTTAGCTTGAACCTTAAACACGTAGTTAGTAATTGTTAAGTACGGTAATCACCATCTTTTGTTAATTTCTTGTCTTTATCTGTGTTATATATAGTATCATGATAATGTATACATCTATTTGACTAAAACTGGCAGAGGCAGCACTTTAAGTAAATGTTTTGCTGTTTTTTAAGAACAACACATTATTGTCTGCAAAAACTAAAGCATTAGTATAAAAGATTTAAAACTTTATATTATTGAATTAAAAGACAGACTTACTGATCAATACAGAGAAACAAAGCCAAATTGTACTGAAAAGGAAAAACAGAAAATTAGACCAGTTAAAGGCCATTATTGTTATCCCAGCCAGAGGCCTTTTGAGATAAGAAATGTTCCACAATAGAAACAGATGGTAAATAGGGCTGACACATAACTATAACAGTGAAAGCAACATATCCCTATTTAGTCTACCAGGAAAAAATGGCTTTGAACATAAGAGTCTCAATTTGCCTTTAGTGCTTTATATTTGATCATAAGTGCATTTGCATGCTAAACTGTTCATCAAGTGTAGTTGTTCTAGAGTGGTTCTGAAAACTTTGCTCCAAACTATTGTTTGCTAAAGTCTGCTTTGCATCTCTTTCATTTTTACACTCTGTAGAAACATCAGAGTATTGGATGTAAAAATAAACTGGAACAGTCCCTACAGAAGCAGTATTTTGGACATTAACTAACTATAGATGATTAATTATGGAGATTCACCTTGATATTTATAATATTTTTTTTTTGTTGTTGCTTTCAATTTAATAAGATGTCACACAGCCACTTATGTCTGAGTGTCACTACCAATGTAATTTTTGTCCTTCTGTGTCTTGCGTAATAGACTGCATAAACATTTTGTCTTATGATCCTTTCTTGGTGTTAAATTGTGAAGATTATTAATTATTGCATTGCTATACTTATTAGTAATAATAGTCCTAACATTAATACAATTAAAGAAGTAACTTGAAAGGTCCAAAAGTTTTGGAAAAGTGACCTTGAAGATATAAATATACACAGTAATATTTGCTTGGGTTTTTTAACATCAATGAGAAGTTAAAAAGACACTTGTAGCTTTCCCTGTTTGACAAGTAACTTTAAAGAAATGTTTTATACTCTTATTGATCCTGAAAGTTAAGGACTCTCTTAAAAAAAGTAACATACATTGACTTCATGGATGGTGGGCAGCATATTTTTTAAGGTTAGTTCATCCTAAATGTTTTTCATAATTTAAAATTTTTATTTAATCTACATCTCCATCTACAAGGTGGTACCACTGTGCCCAAAACTGCAGAAACAGAACTGCCAAACATGATTCTGGGTTTAACTAAAAGCTGTTTATTTCTCCTAAGGACACTTACAATAATCACCCATCAAAAGATCAATAATTAAATACAATAATTCTGTCAATTTTCCCTCGTTCCTGAGGGTCTCACTTTCTACCTCACATTGGGGAGTCAGAGTTAGGGTGCAGCGGGCTTATTTTCATGTAAAACCTGAGACTGCTTCCGGTGTCACCACACGGCCAGTTGGGAGCACTTCTGGGTCACGTGGAAACCAGTATTGTCCTCCCACAACAGCTCTGGTTGTACCGAAGGAGCCTAACAGGGTTGCACCTCCACATTCCAATTGCCATATAATCCTGTGGGTGTCCTGATTGGTATCTGCCTTGAGGAACACTGCCACCTTCCATTTGGGGTATCAACTGTAATCTGTGTTGAGCCAGTCCTTCCATTATAGACAGATCCCAGCCATGATGAAGATTACAGAACGTTCTGGTTCGGCACTGTCTCCATTCTAGTTGTCCTTTTCATTAAGGCATCCAGCCCGGGCGAGATTCCTTTCATTCCTCTTGGACATTGCTTTCATTCCTCTTGGGCATTTACAGTCTACAGTGTATATATATATATATATATATATATATATATATATATATATATATATATATATATATATATAATGCAAAGATAACTGACTGACTCGACTCACTCACTCAATCTTCAAAAACACTATTTCTTATTAGTTAAATAGCTGGAATTTGGCAGAATTGTACAACTAGGGCTGTAGGTATCCAGTAAGAAAGGATATGTCAATATATTAATATTTAGGGGTAAAAAATAAAAACCCTACAATACAAAAATTAAAAATCACAAAATCTCAAAAATATTCTGACTGATTTGATTGAAATTTGGTGACGTTCTAGAAAAAAGAAAATTAACCAACCCATGTTTTTGTTTATTTGTTGATATTTGTCACTAGTAATGCTATATAGTAAGTGGGCTATTTTAAGGCACCCCATCTATTTTTCCAGACGAGTGAATAAACTAAGGTGGTGTGAGAAGTCAATAGCCTGATATGATATGTGGCTTGAGCTGTTAAATGGAAGAAGGTTGGTTCACCCAGGCTGAAGTAAGATATGCTGTACACCTCAAGTCCAGCTGCCATGGAGGCAGAGACAAAGGAGTATTCCTCTCCCCCAAAACAGCAAGCAATGACCGATGGTGCTTGCGCAGCTCAGAAGAAAATGTGGGGATGGACATTGTGGTTTAAGCTTTTATGCAGAATAAATTCTGCTAAGACTATAATAGGAGAGACTTGTTTAACTCCATTTCAATTCCTGGGAGCTTTATGCCATTGTGTACTGGTATTTGCCATGGGTGCTAGATCCCCAGCCTGTATGTGCATGTACACTCATGCACAATTTAAGGGGAAAACTTTCTACAATTGCAAAGCAAATTACATGCTTCCATTAGGTCAGATTATCTTGGGGCATAATGTGAGCTACCACAGCTATGCTGAAGACACACAACTGTATTTATCAATAGCGCCTGATGACCCTGACTATGTTGATTCACTGACACAATGTCTTACAAGTGTTTCTGAATGGATGAGTAGTAATTTTCTCAAACTAAATAAAGAGAAAACTGAAATTTTAGTGATTGGCAATAGTGGATATAATGAGGTTATTAGAAATAAACTTGATGCATTAGGATTAAAAGTTAAGGAGGAAAAGAATTTAGGGGTAACTGTTGACTGTGACCTGAATTTTAAATCACATATTAATCAGATCACTAGGGCAGCGTTTTTTTCACTTAAGAAATCTAGCAAAAGTTACACCTGTTATATCACTGAAAGATGCTGAGAAATTAGTTCACGCTTTTGTTTTCAGTCGACTAGATTACTGTAACACTCTCCTCTCAGGACTACCCAAAAAAGAAATAAATCGATTGCAACTAGTGCAAAATGCAGCTGCTAGAATCTTAACTAGGAAAAGAAAATCTGAGCACATCTCTCCAGTTTTGATGTCACTACATTGGTCACCTGTGTCATTCAGGATTGACTTTAAAATACTGCTTATGGTTTATAAAGCCTTAAATAATCTCACTCCATCTTATATTTCGGAATGTCTGACACCTTACACTCCAAATTGTAACCTTAGATCTTCAAATGAGTGTTTGCTTAGAATTCCAAGAGCTAAACTTAAAAGAAGTGGTGAGGTGTCTTCATCTGTTATGCACCTAAAATCTGGAATAGCTTGCCAATAGGAACTCACCAGGCAAATACAGTGGAGCACTTTAAAACACTGCTGAAAAACACATTACTTTAACATGGCTTTCTCATAACTTCATTTTAGTTTAATCCTGACGCTCTGTATATTCAATTAATTATCATTATTATTCATGGTGGCTCCAAAATCCGTACTAACCCCTACTCTCTCTTCTGTTCTTTTTCCGGTTTTCTGTGGTGGCGATCTGTGCCACCACCACCTAATCAAAGCATCATGATGTCCCTACATTGATGGATTAAAGACCAGAAGTTCACGTGACCGTTATCATCAAGTCCTTCCATGAGAACCCTGTATACCATGAGGACTGATTGATGTCATTTATGTTAGGTAGAATGCCTAGAGGGGGCTGGGCGGTCTCATGGCCTGGAACCCCTGCAGATTTTATTTTTTCTCCAGCCGTCTGGAGTTTATTTTGTTTTCTGTCCTCCCTGGCCATCAGACCTTACTTTTATTCTATGTTAATTAATTTTCTCTTATTTTAATTCTTTTTTTGTCTTTTTTTTTCTCTTTCTTCATCATGTAAAGCACTTTGAGCTACATTATTTGTATGAAAATGTGCTATATAAATAAATGTTGTTGTTGTTGGAAGGGCACTAATGGAATGAGAGGATATGTGCAAAATTTAGTTAAGCAGTTCTGGAATAGGCTGCATAGGAGGTTTAGTACAGGCCAAGATTACATTTTCTTGGAAGGTATCAGACAGTAATATTGATAACATTTATAACTACCATGAAATTAATAGCTTAAGGTAAATTGACACAAATAATGGAAAAAACAATAGACTAAAATTCCCTTGAATTATTGTTAGACATGAGTTAGACATATGTTTGCTTCACAGTGGTTATGAGCCACACCTTTGTGAGAATATTTGAATTCAAATCAAAAGCTACAAGATTCACAATAGAAGTTTGTAACTGATTTTCAAAAGCAAACAACAGTGTCAATATACATCTTTGTAATAATATAAAACATACAGATTTACATGGGAAAGTTATAGTAAAAGATACATTTTTGTATTTGTTTCACCCCCTACTCGTATAAGCCTTCCAAGACTTGCTACAGAGAAGCATCCCCACAGCATGAATCTGCTACCACCATGCCTCATGACGGGGATGGTATGTTTTTCATAATGTGTAAAGCCTGGCTTAGTTTGATCTCATCACACCATAAAAACATCTTCCAGCCAACTTTAGAATCTTCCGTGTGCCTTCTGGCAGAGAGAAGCTAAGATGTCAGGTGCATTTTTTTAACAGTGGCTTTCTCTTTGCCACTCTCCCATAAAGCTGCGACTGGTTAAGTACCCAGGCAACACTTGTATGCACAGTCTCTCCAGTCTCACTCTGTAGCTTGTAACTCATTTAGAGTTATCATAAGTCTCTTGGCAGACTCCCTAATTAGGCACAGTCAGTTTTTTTTTTGTGGATGGTCTGCCCTAGACAGATTTTTAGCTGTGCTATGCTCTCTCCATAGATACACATTGAGCCAAAGTACACAATAATGCTGTGCTAACTTATTGGAGATTACCTGCATGGTCAAGAAGGGATAAGAAAAACTCCATGAGCCATAAATACTCTTAATTCCCTCTAGATGTTCATGCAGTCATGGATGCAGACTGGTGCGGGTGCAGTTGTGGACAGAGAATGCGCACCCTGTTGTTCCGTGATGTAGAATTATTCCAGTCCTGCGCACTGGCCTTCACTTCAAACGCGTCCATGTTTTGTTGTCTAGCCCATGCACATTCAACATACACAGGACCAGGCAGACACAAAAATCTAGAGGCACATTTTCACAGACAATTGCATCCACGTGACATAACTGCTGATGACCGTCACGGCTATTCAGATGTACAAAGTATACACGGGCCACAAGAATTTAGGAATGAAACAGCATAAGATGGTGTAAAATCTATAGAAGCCATATAGCTCCTGCATGTAACTTTCAGGGTCATGGTCACATGAGAATAACGGATAATGAGGAAAGTAAAAACACAAATGCCAAAACACAGCCTGACATGATTAGCATCTGTGTGCCATTCCAAGTTAGAAAATGTGCTCATGGTATAACATTTAGGTGCACTCAAGGGTCATGCAAGCACTGTAGCCCTCAATGGAGGTGGATTCTAGAACCATCCCAATCCATTTCATGTTTGCAGGTGCCAAAGGCTTTGTCACTAGATTAGGGCAAAAGGCTGAAAACAGGACTGGACAGGACTGTAGCCTGTCACAGAGACCTGTTAGTATCACAGCACAACACAAAGGCTCAGACGCAAGTATACAATGAACAAAACAGTTTTATTTGTGGGAAACTCTGTCCCAATCATTTCCCACAACACAATCACAGTCCAAAATAGCACACAGCAATACTTTGTCTCTGTTTTCTTCTCTCTCTCACTCTTTATCATTGCCTTCTCTGCTTCTCCCAGCAAGCTTCGTCCTCCTTCCATCTATCTCTGGCCTCTGAGCTATGGTGGCAGGCAGCTCCTTTTATTTTAGCCCCGGAAGTTCTTAAGATGTTCCCAAGGCTTGGCCTGGGAGCATTTCCGGGAAAGGATGGAGCCCCAGATAGTAGGGCTCCACAGTCCCCGCAGCACCCCCTGGTGGCAGCCACAGAACCAACAGGGCTAAGTCAACAAACTCCAAGTGACATGATCCGTGGTGATGCCTCAACTCAAGGAGGCTGCCATCTAGTGCCCTGAGGAAGGCAGAGCCTTGTGCAAGGTGCCTCCCCTATTCTTCCACACTGTGGGTGTCCCAGCCGGGTAAGCATCCCAGGTGGCACCCTTCACAATAAATATATATGTATATTTATATGTAATATATATATATATATATATATATACATAAATATATAATTTACTGAAAATGCATTTGATGTTTTCTTTTGTTTTTAATAATCCTGCAGTTTGTGTACCTCTGCGTACTTGTAACTCTATACCACTTCCACGTCCTCCCTTTTGTCTTAATGACTAAAGACAAAAAGTGAAACTGGATCAGACACTAATTAACTGATTGCAAAATTATTCAAATCAGTATTTTGTAAGTACACCTTTGGCAGCCACTCTAGCCTTCAATCCCTGTGTACATATCTTTATCGGCTTTGCACATCTAGACACTGCAATTTTCCTGTATTCTTTGCAAAACTGCTCAGGCTCTGTCAGGTTGCATAGGGATTGTCAATGTATAGCCTTTTTCACCTCCAGTAGCAAATTAATAAAGTATATGAAAAAATCTAATTCTCATTTGGATTGAGGACTTTGCTCATATTTATCAAGTGTCTCAGAATTATTCTTTGGAATTGCAATAAAAGTCTTGACTAGGATAAGGATGTGTTCTACCTCAGACTAGGACATCAGAAGTAGTTCTGAAGCTTCCTACACCCGCTTCCAGCTATGAGTATTCATTTATCACGAATCACAGCATTCTGAGCTGCAAAATGGCACACATGATAATGTTTTGTATTTTTCTGATATCAAGTCTTCACCACAAAGATGATGATAAATAATAATAATATTTCAAGTAGTATAAGAACCACAACAAAAACATAAGGTAGGATATTGGCAGCATCAAAAATAATGCTGTTATGAGAAACAAGATGGAGAGACAGAGAGACACACCAAATGAGAGTAAAGTCCAATAACAGGCACGTTTATTTAACAATGAATGATCCATAGCCATACTTTCAGAAGAATCGCCTTCTCGTTGTTATGGTTACAGGGAAGGACTTATAAAATAACAGAGACTGAAATTACGCGGCTGTTCTTTTGCTCAATCATCCACTGTTCCTGACCTTCTTCCAGAGTCGTGTGTCATTTCTCTCTCTCTGTGATCCCTCCTCATTTTCTGCGCAGCTCTGTTTCTAGTGCCCTAGGAGTCTTTAGGAGACTCTGCATGCCTTCCTGGACTTTCCCGGGCTTGTTCCAAGGGTTTTTGCAATGCAGAACTCTGCAGACCTGTATGACATTTTACTGTCAATCACAAATCCAGGCCTGCTTATTTTCAGGGAAATATGCTGGCTACTACAATATAGTTTGCATCCATGTCCACCTGCATGTTGATAACCGTGATATTGCTTGTGATTCACATATGCATGCTCATCCACACATGGGGAAATAATCTTCATGTGCCTGCTGCCAATCGCACCAACAACTCCAAGAAAACCAATGATTTGCATGAATGAAGCTTGCTCACGTGGAGTGTTGTAAAGACATTCAAAGTTATTGCAAAATTCAAGAAATGGTTGGTTGTGATATACCCAAATCCTTACTATTGCAAAGCTGCATTTCCCCCAGTCCAAACAACATAATGTTGCCAACACTTTAATTTTGGCTGACAGTATATGGCTTCTTCTTGTAGATGTAGCAATCATATTACATGCAAGATTTGTTTTGAATATTATTCTATTTCTGTCAAATTGATATCTTTTTATGAGTTCATTGTCTTATAGCATTTCCAAAACATGTGTGTGCTGATCTCTGTCTGAACGCCATCTTGAATGGCACGAACTCGCAAGTTAAGACTGCTCACAAACTCTTAAATCCTGGTGAAGTTAGGAGTAATTTCCTAAATTAGGAAAATTGATAAAACACTTACTCCTACTCCTTAGAGTAGGGCAAAATTTGTGTCACTCAGACCTACTCTTACATGTGATAAATGCAGGCACTGGACTCTGACTTGGCCCCTCCAGGACATTAAAACTGTTTTTAAGCCATTCCTGTGTGGCTTTTACTTTTTGTTCGGGGTAATTGTTTTCCTGGAATACAAATTTTCTCTCAAGACACAGGTTGGTTGCAGACTGCATGAGGTTTTTCTCCAGGATTTTGCTGCATTCATTTTACCCTCTACCTTTACAAGCTCTGCAGGGCCTGCTGCAGAGAAGCATCCCCACAGAATGAAACTGCCACCATCATGCTTCTTTGTGAAGATGGTCTGTTTTTGATAATGTGCAGTATTTGGCTTATGCCAAACCCGATGTTTAGTCTATTGACCAAAAAGCTCAATTTTGGTGTTGTCACACCATGGAGCCTTCTTTCGGCTGACTTTAAAGATTCCTATGTGTCATCTGGCAAACTCTAGTTGAGATGTCATTTTTTTTATAGTGCCTTTCTCTTTGTCACTGACCCATTGAGCTGTAACTGGGGGCGAACCATTCTCAGCCACTGTAGCCTATTCTCCTTCAGAGTTCTCATAGGTCTCTTGGTGGTCTCATGTTTGTTCAATCACTCAGTTCTTAAGGACAGCCTGCTGTAGGGGTATATACTGTAGCTGAGCAATACTCTTACCATTTCTTAATGATTGATTTAACTGGACTCCAAGGGATATTAGGTGATGGATATTTTCTTGTATGCATCCCATGACTTGTGCTTTTTAGTCACATCTTCACAGAGTTGTTTGGAGTACTTCTTTGTCTTCATTGTTTAGGTTAGGCTATGATATTGACTCACCACAAATTAGTCATTCCAGATACAAGACCATTTATACTACAGTCAGTTGAAACCCTTTGACGACAGACAAATGATCTCCATTTAACTAATTATGTGACTTCTAAAACAATTGGCTACACTAGTGATGATTTAGGTGTGTCATATTAACAGGAGTGAATACTTATGCAATCATTTATTTTGTGTTTTATGTTTGTAATTAATTTAGGCCACTTTGTAGAGTTTTGTTTCCACTTTTTTTACTTTATTTTAAGTCATTTTATGTTGTTCAGTGTCAAAACAGTCAAATTAACTATTTTGTATTTCAGTGTTATATAAAAAAAATGTGAAAATGTCCAAGGCGGTGAATACTTGTTATAGATGCTATACTATATGATGATGCAGTTGGGACTCATTATGTTGTGTACTGATAAAAATGAATTTTTTTCTCTTGCTCATTCTCGTTTACTGAGACACAATGAAAAGAAAGGTGCGCTTGGTTTCCTTTTTTCTTTTTCTTTCCATTAGAACATTATAACATTGGAAAAATCTAGACAAAAAAGGGCCTTTCAACAAAGCTCACCAGTCCTATCCAATTAATTTTTCCATAAAAACATAAAGTCTAGTTTCGAAACTCCCTAAAGTCTTACTGTCTACCACGCTACTTGGTAGTTTATTCCAAGTGTCTATGGTTCTCTGTGTAAAGGAAAACTTTCTAATGTTCGTGTGAAATTTACCCTTAACAAGTTTCCAACTGTGTCCCCGTGTTTTTGATGATCTCATTTTAAAATAATAGTCTCGATCCACTGTAATAATTCTCTTTGTAATTTTAAACACTTGAATCATGTCACCTCTTAATCTTTGGCTTAAACTGAAAAGGCTCAGCTCTTTTAATCTTTTTTCATAATTCATCCCCTGTAGCCCTGTAATGAGCCTAGTCACTCTTCTCTATCGCTGCAATGTCTTTTTTGTAGCCTGGAGACCAAAACTGTACACAGTACTCCAGACGAGGCCTCACAAGTGTATTATAAAACCTGAGCATAACCTCCTCAGACATGTACTCCTCACATCATGTTATATAACCTAACATTCTGTTTGCCATCTTAATGGCTTCTAAACACTGTCTGGAAGTTGATAGTGTACAGTCCACTTCAACTCCTAAATCCTTCTCATAAGGTGTACTTTTGATTTTCAGACCTCTCATTGTGCTTTCAAATCTAACATTTTTACTTTCTATGTGTAATACTTTATATTTACTAACATTAAACTTCATCTGCCACAAATCTGCCAAAGCCTGTCCATCCATCCATCCATCCATTGTCTCCCGCTTATCCGAGGTCGGGTCGCGGGGGCAGCAGCTTGAGCAGAGATGCTCAGACTTCCCTCTCCCCGGCCACTTCTTCTAGCCCTTCCGGGAGAATCCCAAGGCGTTCCCAGGCCAGTCGAGAGACATAGTCCCTCCAGCGTGTTCTGGGTCTTCCCCGGGGCCTCCTCCCGGTTGGACGTGCCCGGAACACCTCACCAGGGAGGCGTCCAGGAGGCATCCTGATCAGATGCCCGAGCCACCTCATCTGACTCCTCTCGATGCGGAGGAGCAGCGGCTCTACTCTGAGCCCCTCCCGGATGACTGAGCTTCTCACCCTATCTTTAAGGGAAAGCCCAGACACCCTGCGGAGGAAACTCATTTCAGCCGCTTGTATTCGCGATCTCGTTCTTTCGGTCACTACCCATAGCTCATGACCATAGGTGAGGGTAGGAACATAGATCGACTGGTAAATTGAGAGCTTCGCCTTGCGGCTCAGCTCCTTTTTCACCACGACAGACCGATGCAACGCCCGCATTACTGCGGATGCCGCACCGATCCGCCTGTCGATCTCACGCTCCATTCTTCCCTCACTCGTGAACAAGACCCCGAGATACTTGAACTCCTCCACTTGGGGCAGGATCTCGCTACCAACCCTGAGAGGGCACTCCACCCTTTTCCGGTTGAGGACCATGGTCTCGGATTTGGAGGTGCTGATTCTCATCCCAGCCGCTTCACACTCGGCTGTGAACCGATCCAGAGAGAGCTGAAGATCACGGCCTGATGAAGCAAACAGGACAACATCATCTGCAAAAAGCAGTAACCCAATCCTGAGCCCACCAAACCGGACCCCCTCAACACCCTGGCTGCGCCTAGAAATTCTGTCCATAAAAGTTATGAACAGAATCGGTGACAAAGGGCAGCCCTGGTGGAGTCCAACTCTCACTGGAAACGGGTTCGACTTACTGCCGGCAATGCGGACCAAGCTCTGGCACTGATCGTACAGGGACTGAACAGCCCTTATCAGGGGGGCCGGTACCCCATACTCTCGGAGTACCCCCCACAGGATTCCCCGAGGGACACGGTCGAATGCCTTTTCTAAGTCCACAAAACACATGTAGACTGGTTGGGCAAACTCCCATGCACCCTCCAGGACCCTGCTAAGGGTATAGAGCTGGTCCACTGTTCCGCGACCAGGACGAAAACCACACTGTTCCTCCTGAATCCGAGGCTCGACTATCCGACGGACCCTCCTCTCCAGGACCCCTGAATAGACTTTTCCAGGGAGGCTGAGGAGTGTGATCCCTCTGTAGTTGGAACACACCCTCCGATCCCCCTTCTTAAAGAGGGGGACCACCACCCCGGTCTGCCAATCCAGAGGCACTGTCCCTGATGTCCATGCGATGTTGCAGAGGCGTGTCAGCCAAGACAGTCCTACAACATCCAGAGCCTTGAGGAACTCCGGGCGTATCTCATCCACCCCCGGGGCCCTGCCACCAAGGAGTTTTTTGACCACCTCGGTGACCTCAGTCCCAGAGATGGGGGAGCCCACCTCCGAGTCCCCAGGCTCTGCTTCCTCATTGGAAGGCATGTTAATGGGATTGAGGAGGTCTTCAAAGTATTCCCCCCACCGACCCACAACGTCCCGAGTCGAGGTCAGCAGCGCACCATCCCCACCATATACAGTGTTGACACTGCACTGCTTCCCCTTCCTGAGACGCCGGATGGTGGACCAGAATCTCCTCGAAGCCGTCCGAAAGTCATTCTCCATGGCCTCCCCAAACTCCTCCCACGCCCGAGTTTTTGCCTCAGCAACCACCAAAGCCGCATTCCGCTTGGCCTGCCGGTACCTATCAGCTGCCTCCGGGGTCCCACAGGACAAAAGGGTCCCGTAGGACTCCTTCTTCAGCTTGACGGCATCCTTCACCGCCGGTGTCCACCAGCGGGTTTGGGGATTGCCGCCACGACAGGCACCGACCACCTTACGGCCACAGCTCCGGTCAGCTGCCTCAACAATAGAGGCACGGAACATGGCCCATTCGGACTCAATGTCCCCCACCTCCCTCGGGATGTGGTCGAAGTTCTGCCGGAGGTGGGAGTTGAAGCTACTTCTGACAGGGGGCTCTGCCAGACGTTCCCAGCAGACCCTCACAACACGTTTGGGCCTACCACGCCTGACCGGCATCCTCCCCCACCATCGAAGCCAACTCACCACCAGGTGGTGATCAGTTGACAGCTCCGCCCCTCTCTTCACCCGAGTGTCCAAGACATGTGGCCGCAAGTCCGACGACACGACCACAAAGTCGATCATCGAACTGAGGCCTAGGGTGTCCTGGTGCCAAGTGCACATATGAAAACCCCTATGCTTGAACATGGTGTTCGTTATGGACAATCCGTGACGAGCACAGAAGTCCAATAACAAAACACCGTTTGGGTTCAGATCGGGGGGGCCATTCCTCCCAATCACGCCCTTCCAGGTCTCACTGTCATTGCCCACGTGAGCATTGAAGTCTCCCAGCAGAACGAGGGAGTCCCCAGAAGGTATGCCCTCTAGCACCCCCTCCAGGGACTCCAAAAAGGGTGGGTACTCCGAACTGCTGTTCGGTGCATACGCACAAACAACAGTTAGGACCCGTCCCCCCACCCGAAGGCGAAGGGAGACTACCCTCTCGTCCACCGGGGTAAACCCCAATGTACAGGCTCCAAGTTGGGGGGCAATAAGTATACCCACACCTGCTCGGCGCCTCTCACTGGGGGCAACTCCAGAGTGGTAGAGAGTCCAGCCCCTCTCAAGGAGATTGGTTCCAGAGTCCAAGCTGTGCGTCGAGGTGAGCCCGACTATATCTAGCCGGAACCTCTCAACTTCGCGCACTAGCTCAGGCTCCTTCCCCTTCAGAGAGGTGACATTCCATGTCCCAAGAGCCAGTTTCTGTAGCCGAGGATCGGACCGCCAAGGTCCCCGCCTTCGGCCACCACCCAACTCACACTGCACCCGACCTCCTTGGCCCCTCCCATAGGTGGTGAGCCCATGGGAAGGGGGACCCACGTTGCCTCTTCGGGCTGTGCCCGGCCGAGCCCCATGGGTGCAGGCCCGGCCACCAGGCGCTCGCCATCGAGCCCCACCTCCAGGCCTGGCTCCAGAGTGGGGCCCCGGTGACCCGCGTCCGGGCAAGGGAAAACGCCGTCCAAAATGGTTTTTCTTCATAGGAGGTTTGTTTAACCGCTCTTTGTCTCATCCCTCACCTAGGACCAGTTTGCCTTGGGTGGCCCTACCAGGGGCATAAAGCCCCGGACAACAGAGCTCCTAGGATCATTGGGACACGCAAACCCCTCCACCACGATAAGGTGACGGTTAAAGGAGGGGGCCAAAGCCTGTATGTTGTCCAAGTCCCTCTGTAACGATGTGATGGATTGCAGATTAGCTGCCATTCCACCTATCTTCTGCAAACTTAACCAGCTTTTTACTTATATTCCTATCTAAATCATTTATATATACAGTACTGTGCAAAAGTTTTAGGCAGGTGTGAAAAAATGCTGTAAACAAAGAATGCTTTCAAAAATGGAAGTGTTAATCATTTATTTTCATCAATCAACAAAATGCAGTGAATGAACAAAAGAGAAATCTAAATCAAATCAATATTTGGTGTGACCACCCTTTGCCTTCAAAACAGCATCAATTCTTCTAGGTATACTTGCACACAGTTTTTGAAGGAACTCGGCTGGTAGGTTGTTCCAAACATCTTGGAGAACTAACCACAGATCTTCTGTGGATGTAGGCTTCCTCACATCCTTCTGTCTCTTCATGTAATCCCAGACACACTCGATGATGTTGAGATCAGGGCTCTGTGGGGGCCATACCATCACTTCCAGGACTTCTTGTTCTTCTTTACGCTTAAGATAGTTCTTAATGATTTTGGCTGTATGTTTGGGGTCGTTGTACTGCTGCAGAACAAATTTGGGGCCAATCACATGCCTCCCTGATGGTATTGCATGATGGATAAGTATCTGCCTGTATTTCTCAGCATTGAGAACACCATTAATCCTGACCAAATCTCCAACTCCATTTGCAGAAATGCAGCCCCAAACGTTCACTGCTTCACTGTTGCCTGCAGACACTCATTATTGTACCGCTCTCCAGCCCTTCGACGAACACACTGCCTTCTGCTACAGCCAAATATTTCAAATTTTGACTCATCAGTCCAGAGCACCTGCTGCCATTTTTCTGCACCCCATTTCCTATGTTTTCGTGCATACTTGAGTCGCTTGGTCTTGTTTCCACGTCGAAGGTATGGCTTTTTGGCTGCAACTCTTCCATGAAGACCACCTCTGGCCAGACAGTAGATGGGTGTACCTGGGTCCCACTGGTTTCTGCCAGTTCTGAGCTGATTGCACTGCTGGACATCTTCTGATTTCGAAGGGTAATAAGCTTGATGTGTCTTTCATCTGCTGCACTAAGTTTCCTTGGCCGACCACTGCGTCTACGATCCTCAACGTTGCCCATTTCTTTGTGCTTCTTCAAAAGAGCTTGAACAGCACATCTTGAAACCCCAGTCTGCTTTGAAATCTTTGTCTGGGAGAGACCTTGCTGATGCAGTATAACTACCTTGTGTCTTGTTGCTGTGCTCAATCTTGCCATGACATGAAACTGTCTTCCACAACCTCACCTTGGTAGCAGAGTTTGGCTGTTCCTCACCCAGTTTTAAGCCTCCTACACAGCTGTTTGTTTCAGTTAATGACTGTGTTTCAACCTACGTGTGACATTGATGATCATTAGCACCTGTTTGGCATAATTGGTTGATCACACACCTGACTATAATCCTACAAAATCCCTGACTTTGTGCAAGTGTAACTATAAGAATTGATGCTGGTTTGAAGGCAAAAGGTAGTAACACCAAATATTGATTTGATTTAGATTTTTCTTTTGTTCACTCACTTTGCATTTTGTAAATTGATGACAAACAATCATTATTTATATTTTTGAAAGCATTCTTTGTTTACAGCATATATATTTTAAAAAGAGCAGCAGCCCTAGCACTGACCCCTGTGGAACACCACTCTTAAAATCGGCCAATTCTGATAAGGTTTCTTGCACCATCACCCTCTGCTTCCTGTGTCTCAGCCAATTCTGCACCCATGTAAAAACATTACCCTGAACTCCCAGTTCTTTTAGTTTGATGCCCAACATATCTTGTGGCACCTTATAAAATACTTTCTGAAAGTTAAGATGAATAATATCATATGCTCCACTTTGATCATATCCTTTTATTGCTTCCTCATATAATTCCAGCATGTTAGTATAACATGACCTCTATTTTCTGAACCCATGTTGACTATTCAGTAAAACTCCTATACTTGCCATGTACTGCTCAATCTTATCCTTAACAATTTCTTCACATTGGAATTGTTAGTTTTATACGCCTTATACAGCTGTTTTTTCCTTTGCAGCTTCTTTTTTAACTCTTTATTAACCCACTGCAGAGTTTTTTTTTTTAATTTCCTATTAATTCCAAATTTAGGTATGTACCTGTCCTGTATTACATGTAAAACATTTTTAAACCTGTTCCACTGCTCCTTGGCTGTCCGCAAACTTAAAAACTCAACCCAGTCCATCCTCCTTAGACATTGTCGCATTTGCACAAAATTTTCCCTACAAACGTTAAACTTAACAGTTTTTAGTGTTTGCATCCACATTCTTACAAAGCACTGAGAGTTGTATTATGTTATGGTCACTTGACACTAGTGGTTCAATCATATCTACATCCCCAATTCTATCCTGATTATTACAAAAAAAACTAAATCTTGACAGACTTCACCCCACGTTGGTGCTTTAACATACTGAGTTAAAGAAATGATCACTGATTACTTCTAAAACCTTGTGCCCTTGTGCTCTGCTATTTCCAAGTTTAGACCAGTTAATATTTGGGAAGCTAAAGCCCACCATCTCTATAACAGCCCAGTGTAAATTTTCCTTTTTAATATTACTAAAAACATGTGTGTTGAAATTACTGACTGCTTTGGGTGATATATAACAAACTCCTAAAATAAGGCCTCTATAACTAATGCTTTCCAGGCAAGGCCACATGTCCTCACTAAGATGGGGTTCATCATCCAACCGAATAGGACTTTCGTTTAAATTCTGTTTGACATACACAGCAACCCTACCTCCTTCTCTGTTCTACCTGTCCTTCATAAAAATGTGTATCCCTCTGTGTTATACTCATCCCCATCATTGTTTTTAGCCAGGTTTCTGTTATTGCTATAATATAATTATTTTCTGTTACATACAACTTTAACTCACTTGTTTTATTTTTGAAGCATTAAGGCAAGCTAATCTTAATGTGTCACTCCTTTTACTTTTACATTTAAATGTTGGGTTAGATTTTACATTACTATACATTTTCATTTTTTATTTATTTTATTACTTCTGTTAATGTAAAGACATTTTCATTTGTCACATTCAACTGCCGCTCCACTAATGCTGAGGTTTTCGTGACTTTTCTTAGTTAGAAGAACCAGCCCATTCCTTTATGCAACTTCTTTGTTATTGCTGATCATCAGCAGAATTATGGGGGAGTCACCTTTGTCTTTAATTGTGTGGTTTGTTACTATATTTAGCTGTACAGTCACTGGTGAAAACTAAGTGCAGTCGAAGGCTGAAGAAGCTTTCTTGTGGTTCATTTATTTGAAATCTATGTGGTCCATCTTTTATTGGTTGGCTTTGTGATAGCCCCATAAAAGTCATTAATTAAAAGTTAGTCTTCTTGTTAGTAAATAATATACCAGTATAAATACTCCTTCAGAATTATTGTTTAAAGATATTGTGAAGGGCCTTAAGGGAGAGTGTCAACCTATGATCTGTTAATTTGATGAGTAACCTGGAATGGGTCTATGTATGCAAGAGAGCATAGTCAGTATGAATCAACAGAGACCTTTCATATCACTTCACATCAGTTGAATAGTAGTCATTCGGGCATGTTGTCTTGAATTACCTGACAGCTTAATTTTATTTTTGCGCATAGGTGCAACAAACTGTGAAAGAATGAAAATACAAATAGAAGTATTGGATGATCTGCAAAGCGTTTTTAAAGTTTGGAGGTAATCTTTTTCTGCGGTATCTGATTTGGGTTTTACATTCTTAAAGAACTTGATTACATCACATTTGCTATATGGTATTTCAAACCTCCTTCTCCAAGAATTTATACAGCACCTGAGTATTTATTGTTCAGTTCCATGTAACATTGATGAAACAGCAGTCCAATTTTTGAGTTTGATGCAAATAGCATGTTATAGCATTGTGCCAAAAAACTCATTTTGAAAGCCCTCTGGTCTTTGTTTAGAATTGGTACTTGTTTTGGATTGACATCATTGATATATTCATCCGTCTATCCATCCATTTTCTGAACCCGCTTATCCAGAGAAGTATTGCAAAGCCTAGCCCAGCAAGCATCAGCCGCAAAACAGGAACAAACTCTGGACAGAGTACTAGTTTATCACACTAGCGCCAAATTAGCCTCTCTAGTCCACCTAAGCTGTATTTCTTTGGACTATGGGAAGAAACTGGATCACCTGAAGGAAACCCATGTGGACACAGAGAGAACAGGCAAGCTCCATGCAGAGACAGCAGTGCTACTATTGTGCTACCCCTCATTGATATATTGAAATATGTTATTTACTGGCTCTGTCATAGGTTCTCTTTCTGCGTGTTCTCAACCCAATTTTCACTACCAGTATGTGTTGTGCAGCAGGCCAGGCATTACAGGGTATTATGTTGTTCTGTTCCTTAGGTCTTGCTTCCATGCAATTTGACTCGTAACTATAAACTTTACAGTATTCAGGTCATTTGGCCATATAATGATGGTGTGAATGGCCAGCTATCCTGTATAACTGTAATCCATTTCATGATCACAGGAGCCTATTGTAGCATCTTTGAGTGCAAGGAAGGAGCCAGCCTTTGACTGAACACTGTACACTGTGAATTAAATGTCATATGTTTCACTTGTTACCTTCAAAGCCAAGCTGTTTGCAAAATAAATCCAAATGAACTTTCAGAAAGTAATGTTCTGACACTCCTATAAACCTATTCAGAACTGGGATGCCAGAGCCTCTCCCAGCAGTACTGAGTGCAAGGCAGGAACCAAAACTAGATCAGTCCATTGCAGACCCACCTCAGCACACACTCACACAGGGTCAATTTAGAATTACCAACATTCACATTTTTGTTGTGTGGCAGAAAACATGGGAATATCCGGAGACAAAGTGAAGGTAAAGGCCATGAAGAAAACAAGTGGAATTGTGCTGGACAATTTTTTAACCATACATTAATATATATCATATATTAATACATTTCAAATGTCAGTAGTATTTCTCCGTTGAGCACAGTTTTAGGTTTACTGAGTGAGTTGGGGGGTTGTTTATTTGCATGGCTTGAGCCATTAAAGTTCAACAAGTACTTTGTAAGAACTGCAGTCTTCGTGCTTGTACATATTAGAGGGCACAGATGTAGGTATGTATACTGTATGAATGTGCCCTGTGATAGACTAATGTCTTGGGTTGCATTGTGCCTTGGCCATTTGAGATGTTGGAATAGGCACAGGTCCTGTAGCTCTGAGCAGGGTTAATTTGGTTTGGTAATGAGTGTATTGATAGATGGATGGAGTTTGCCACCCCCACTTCCTTTAAAAGAATGGAGTCTGATATGTATGCATAACCAGGTATGTAAAAAATATTATTGTTCATAACCCATGCATTTACCTCATATAGTCTTCCTTACCAGTTCTAGTTGTATTGATTTCTGTTAGTTGTGGGGCTGCCCTCCATGCTTATGCAGTACTTGCTCGATAAACCACTGGGAGTCACTGTCCAACAGATTACACTTCTTCCTAGCTGGACATTAACCACACGCACTTTCAGAAATCTTACCTCTGTCTTTGACCTAAGTGTGTACATTTTGTATCTCATGGAACATGCTTTTTAAAAAATATTCAGCAGAGCCCCTGTACAGCTGTTAATAGGATGCAGAACCATTTTAAAGTTTCCAGTCAACCTAACCAACACAGCATGAATGTCTTCAGGATATTGGAGGAAACCCAGAATAATGGATCCAGGTACAAGAAGAATGGATAAAAGCCACCCAGGCAGTGACCAGATCAGGATTCATGTCTGAGTTTCTGGCAACAATACTATCTGTTCAACCACTGAATCACCCAGACTGAAGGGCTGCAGGGCATTAAGTTTCTTACTTAAATTTAAAATCATGCATTAAGCATAACTGTTGATTAAGACAGCGTATGCTATAGTGTTCTTGCTTGAGTTGTTTTCGCTTATATAAGGGCCACACCAATTGGAGTGATTCACACTTCTTCACTCCTGCTTAATAGTAAACAAAAACTTGTAGATGCAGTATAAAGAAACTCTCTGGATTCTAAAGATGTACATTCATGATAGTTTAAGGTTCCTGCTTCTATCATTTTTGCAAAATGATTGGAAATTTATCAGAAATCCTTACTTTTTGAACACATTTCAGGGAGCTGTGTGCATAGTTTAAAAACTGTTACTGAAGTTAGACAGGAAGTAGGGTCTTTTGCTAATGAGTTCCAGCCAGTCTTTAAACAGAATGCAGAAGCAGTCCCTCTGATTAATGGATCCTTTTGTGAGGAGCACGAATGCAGTAGTTTAGATTTACTTACTTTTTAGAAGGGGAAAAGTCACCTAAGCAAAGCTAAGTTTAGACTTATATAAAGCCTTCAGTTTTATTGTGAACAGCTTTCTGAAAAAATCCAGCTGGCATGATTTATTTTCAAAGACGGCAGTATGATATTAGAGCTTGTCACTTAACGTTGTGTTCTGCACTAAAAAACAGATGCTCAGTGGCACGGATCAGACAGCACTTTGAGTTGTTCGTTTATACAGTTGGTTTTTTTCGTCAGGAGGTCGTCTGGAGCAAGCTTAAAGTAAAAAGCAAATTTTAAAAATCCACAGAGTAAACTGGATCCTGCATCTGCGCTGCTGTAGTCATGAAAGCTGTGGACTTGAATTATATCTTCTTCTGAAAAGTCTTTCCCTAACACTTTGATGAAAGACAAGGCAGCTATGGGCCTAAAGAATGGAGAATAGTATTGATTTTTACAAGCACTTTACTTGGCTGAAAAGGGTAAGTGTAAGGATATATGCTGAATTGTTCTTATTATATTCTGAAGTAAATCCAGTAATGAAAATAGAAATGAAAACAAAAAAATAGATTGCTGTAGATTTTTGTAGTTGTTGTTTTTCCATTTATCCAAATGCTATATTAATGAAAAGTCTATAATGACAGTTTCATTTAATGTAGTTTCTTCCTCATGCTTAATAGCACAGAATTGTTTGCTGATTATTGTGATCCTAAGTGCCACCGTGAAATAGTAATAAATGTATGCACATCAGCCATCCAGGCCCATTCTAGTTAGGAGAGATTAGGTGTTTAAGGAGTAATAGTTAATCTTTAACTTTCTGATTGTAGTAGAAATTGCCCCCCTTTCATGTGAAAAATAAGTCTGTAAAATATAGCAATTGTTTAACAGTATGGCATAGTTTGAAATAATTATGGCAATGGAGCAATAATAAAAGTTTCGTACTATTGATATGGTTATTAGTTGAAAATTTAGGGTTACCCAGTTGTGAAATTATGCATCTTTGTAAACTGTGCTTTTCTTTCCCCTACTGTTGCTGTTGTGTAGTTTCCTCATTATCTCCCCTAAAAATAAGGTTATGTTTGTAAATTTTAAATATTATACAAGAAGACCGATTTTTTTGATAATTGATTTCTTTGCATCCTTTCACCCTGCTACTCTCTACCCCCACGCACCTTGGAGGTGATAAGTATTTTTTTCTCCAGAAAAAATATAAAAAGATTGACTCAAAGCTTTGATATGTTGTCAGTTGTAGTTTCGCTTTTAGTCAGTTTGTTAATTTTCTCATTTGTAATACTAAGCATGTGGAGAAATGTCATTATGTTCAAGGAATAAATGCAGAGATATTACAGGTAAAGTGGGCTGCTATCAAAGTACTTGATCATCCAGTTAATTACGTTTCTAATTCTGCATGTTCCGCCTAATTCTGAAGCTTATGAGCTTTGACCAGTCTGCAGACGAAGCACTTATTTTATATAACTGTAGTTTACTGTTTTAGAGCTCACATCTTTTGTTATTTTTATCCACTATCAGATTTTGATTTATTTTTGGTATTTTCATGGTACCATTTAATAAAATATTTTTTAATAACAGTTACATGTAATTACACTTAATTGATTACAGATTGATCAAGATCAGCACAGTCCTATGTTATCAATTTTTTACATATTAATGATTTTAATTTCATTTTTGTAACATATACCTTAGTAATTTAATGCATTTCAACTTACAAATACTTTTTACTTACAACTTCATATACTTAAATATAAGTTAACTAATCAAAAAGTAAATGCACCATTTACTGAAAACTAGCATTTAGACCTATATTGTACAACAAGAAAAAATATTCTTAAAATTTTTAACGGCCTTTGTTACAATTGCAGAAGCGTTCATATCTGTGTGTAAAAATGTAAGAATTATATTACCATTAAAATTTGTCATTGAAATTAAGAAAGGTGTTGCTAAGTGCTTATAAATCTCAGAAAATGCAGGTATTCTTTAGTTCTAAGTGCAGTATGTCTTACGTTGGACTAACAGCCTGTTCACTGTATGTGTGAAATTTGAATGTTCCCCCTGTGTCTGTGTGGACTTCCTTCAGATACATTCATGTATATCTCCTGCTTGTGGTTTGTGTGGCAGGTTAATTGTGTCCATCCATTATCCAACCCACTATATCCTAACTACAGGGTCACTGGGGTCTGCTGGAGCCAATCCCAGCCAACACAGTGCGCAAGGCAGGAAACAAACCTCAGGCAAGGTGCCAGCCCACCGCAGGACGCGCACACACACACACACCCACACACCAAGCACACACTAGGGACAATTTAGAATCACCAGTGCACCTAACCTGCATGTGTTTGGACTGTGGCAGGAAACTGGAGTACCCAGAGGAAACCCATGCAGACACGGGGAGAACATGCAAACTCCATGCAGGGAGGACCCAGGAAGTGAACCTACCCACTGTGCCGCCGGTTAATTGTGTGGTTAATGTAAATTGGCTATTGTAAATAAAAGCATGATTGTGCCCTATCAACAAATCAAGGATTGGTTTCCAGCCTTGTGCCAAATGATGCCCAAATAGTTAGTTTGAAGATGGATGGATAGATATTTAGGTGTACTACTGCAGAAAAAAATGTACTGTGTAGCTCTAAATTGGAAAACACTAAAAAGGATCATATTTTATGATTTTGTTCACTTATAATTCTCTCTGCATTGTCTCTGTTCTAACCCAAACCTTGAACTTCCTGGCTGAAGTCAGTGACTTAACTTTAGGGGCTTCACAGTAAATTGACTTGTATTTTATCAACATTCTGCAATGCTAAAACAGTTTGAAAATTATTCATTCACACTTTTGTTCACCTAGCCAGATGAAAAAAGCAGAGTTTTTTTTTTTTTGTTACTGTGTGCATGTAAAGATGGTGTGGTTTTCTGAAGTTGTTCTGGAATAGAGACATTGGGCTCTATAAACAAAAACATCATATTAAAGCAGAGGTTTCCTGCATTAAAGATAATTCTCTACGAAGTGTTGAGAATTTAAAGGGTTAAGGGAAATTCCAATTCTACAGCTTGCCTGATGGGAGAAAGAGGCCTCTGGTGCTTCATGTTTTTTCATTTATGACCATAGAGGGATTCATGGCACACAGACTAAGATGTGCATTGTCATCTTTCATTATGTGTTTGTCTATTGGGAATTTGTAGATTTTTATGCTGTGTTTCCTCCCACTGCTATTTTTTTTGGTAATCTAGTCAGTGTTTGATTTCTTTTGGAACTTAAATTTTACAGTTTGTCAAAAATAATTAAACAATTAATTTAAAATATTTAGGCAATTCCCTTAAACTAAAACTTTATGCTACCTCACAGGTGTCGGACTCCTGTCCTCGAGGGCCGCAGTGGTTGCATGTTTTCATTCTAACCATCTTCTTCATTAGTGAGCCGTTTTTACTGCTAATTAATTTCTTTTGCTTTAGTTTTAATTAACTTGACTCAGGCCCCTTAATTGTCTCTTTTTGCTTAATTAGTAGCCAAACAATAATGAGACATCAAACAAGCCGCCACATGACCAGCTCACCTGTGCCCATCACAAAATATCTGAAAATAAAGAAAGGCGAAGGTCTCAGTAAGGTTGATCTCTCAGGTCACCAAAACATTTTGGCAATGTTCTTTGAAAAAACAGAAAAATCAGCAAATTTGGAAATATCTGCTGTGGCAGAATGAGAGCAGCAACAAGCCATTGAATTAAATAACGGGCTTAATTAACAGCAAGAATCAGCTTCTCATTAAGAGAGTGTTTGGAGTGAAACTGGTTTGAAATCCCAGTTTAGCTGGTCATCTGTTGGCTCGTTTCACTTCTCATTTCTGTTTGGCTGCCATTTAATGAAGAAACAAATCAATTCAGAGGACTGAATCCTTAAAAACAGGGCTATTGAAATGAAGGGAAAATGAGTTAATTAGCAGTGAAAACTGGTCACTGATTAGGAAAAGGGCTAGAACTAAAACCTGTAGCCATTGCGGCCCTCCAGGCCCGGAGTTCGACACCCCTGTTCTACCTGATTGTTCTAAAAACACCAACCTGCAACAGACATTAACACTAAACTGTAAGCTGTCAGTCAAACCAGTTTCCAGGTCAGAAACTAGTTTCTGTGTTTAATAGAACTTCTTGTTTAATTAGTTTGCTCATTTCAAATTTTAAATGTAAGAACTACTTTTGTAACATTGATTAAAAAGTGATGCATTTCTGTCATAACATTTTGTATATATGAAGTATGTCATATTTCAGTTTCATCATCTCCTGGACAAGAGCTTGTTTCTTAATTTTGCAAGTTATCAGTGTACAAACAGTGTTGCACAGTGTATAACAAGCTGTCTCAAATGCTTAATTGACATTAGAGTCTTTTAAAACTTATTTTAAAAGAAGTGCCAAAAGAAACTTTCAAGAGATCCATTCTTCATGAATATAAGATAAACACTGTATCTCTGGGAGTGGTGTGCTGTAAATTAACAATGACATGTTTTGGGTAACTTGAACTAGACAATACAGATAAAATGGATGCAGTAGTGGATGTGTAAGGAAACAGGTTTCACCAACTGTTATAGAAATAGTGCGAGTTTATAAACAAAGTATATGCATTACCTAATAACAAGTGAAACAATTCGTCATTCAACCCACACCTTATTTTTTATTTTTTAAATTACTTTTCTACAGAAGTAATTTCACTTGTAAATACAGTTCAATAACATTCTTTACATGTTGACAGAATGGAGGACATCTTTCTATTCAGTTTCAACAAGTGTCAGAATGGTACTGAAAATATCATTACATTTAATTTGAAAATGCTGGCCCTTTTAATTAACTCATTTATAATTAAAGCAAAATGAAAATGTTCAACTCTAAATTTCACATAATATGCAATTTCTGTAGCAGTCATGCAGATCTTTCCTTAGTAGTTGTTCTAGTTAATATTTTTCTATGTACAATAAATCATCAATTCATTGAACCAACATAATCCAATTTAGAATGTGGGAGCTTGAGCCTAACCTGCCAGTTAATGGCTACAATGTGCTCAGATAAACACACATACCTACACATCAAGCTACCATAATGTCACTTGTTAAACTAGCATACACATCTTTGGAATTTGGAAAAAACATTAGCCTTCTTGATCTCTAAACACTCAGTTTACATGAATTTAATTTTGGTTGGGTGTGTTTCCCAAAAAACGTTATAAGGTACCTTCACCGTTTTATGACTGATGATAAAGTACTTCTTTGTTAACCTTGCTGCTAAAGTTACAATATATGATGTACCATCATAAGTCAATTGAAAAACAATCAATTGATAACACCTTCGTAGTGGACTCCTCACTATCAACTTCCACACAGTGTTCAAAAGCCATTAAGAAGCCTACGAGAATGTTAGGTTATTTAGTGCCCTGATGTGTAGAATACAAGTCAAAGGAGGTAATGCACAAGCTTTATATCACACAGGTGGGTCCTCACCTGGAGCACATTGTGCAGTTTTGGTCTCCAGGCTACATAAAGGATGTTGATGTACCTGAAAAAGTCATGAGAAAAGTGACTAAGCCTATTCCAAGGCTAAATGCTATGAGCTATAAGGAAAGATTAAAATAGCGAAGCCTATTCAGTTTAGGGAAAAGGAGATTAAGGAGAGGCATGAATGAAATGTTTAAAATTATGAATGGCATTAGAACAGTGGTTCGAGACTGTCACTTTAAACTGAGTTCATCAGGAACATGGAGACAGTCTGGAACTTGTTCAGGGTAAATTTCACAGAAACATTAGGAAGTTGATCTTCATACAGAAAACCATAGACACATTGAATAAGTTACCAAGTAGTGTGGTAGACAATAGGCAGGGACCTTGAAAAACTAGACTTTGATATTACTTAGTGGGGGGTAGGTTAAGTGAATAGGACTGGTGAAATTTGTTGGGAAGAATGGCCTAGTCTCGTCTAAATATTTCTAATGTTCTTTCATTGTGTGATGACATTTTTAGTCCTTCAGTGGAATAAATTTGTGAAAAGTAACATGAAGTAAATATGCCATCATAATTTAATTACCAATTAAGAAAAATAAACACAAATTGGACATCTATGGTTTGAATAAAAATGCAAAAGAAATAATTGATACAAAGAAAGCTTGTAAAAGAAAACCTTACTTTTCTAATGAACAACTTGTTCTTCTGTCCTTTACAACTGCAACAATAAACCAAAATGAGGTGAGATAGAAAAAAGAATAAGTACTTGCACATCACAACTTAATTTTTGTCTCTTTTATAAGTACAGACACTACCTGAACAACGTTGTGGCAATTTGTAAATTCTGTAGTATATACAGGTGCTGGTCATAAAATTAGAATATCATGACAAAGTTGATTTATTTCAGTAATTCCATTCAAAATGTGAAACTTGTATATTAGATTCATTCATTACACACAGACTGATGTATTTCAAATGTTTATTTCTTTTAATGTTGATGATTATAACTGACAACTAATGAAAGTCCCAAATTCAGTATCTCGGAAAATTAGAATATCAATTAAGACCAAAGCAAAAAAAGGATTTTTAGAAATGTTGGCCAACTGAAAGGTATGAACATGAAAAGTATGAGCATGTACAGCACTCAATATTTAGTTGGGGCTCCTTTGGCCTGGATTACTGCAGCAATGCGGTGTGGCATGGAGTCGATCAGTCTGTGGCACTGCTCAGGTGTTATGAGAGCCCATGTTGCTCTGATAGTGGCCTTCAGCTCTTCTGAATTGTTGGGTCTGGCATATTGCATCTTCCTCTTCACAATACCCCATATATTTTCTATGGGGTTAAGGTCAGGCGAGTTTGCTGGCCAATCAAGAACAGGGATACCATGGTCATTAAACCAGGTACTGGTAGCTTTGGCACTGTGTGCAGGTGCCAAGTCCTGTTGGAAAATGAAATCTGCATCTCCATAAATTTTGTCAGCAGCAGGAAGCATGAATGGCTCTAAAACTTCCTGGTAGACGGCTGCGTTGACCTTGGACCTCAGAAAACACAATGGACCAACACCAGCAGATGACATGGCACCCCAAACCATCACTGACTGTGGAAACTTTACACTGGACCTCATGCAATGTGGATTCTGTGCCTCTCCTCTCTTCCTCCAGACTCTGGGACCTTGATTTCCAAAGGAAATGCAAAATTTACTTTCATCAGAGAACATAACTTTGGACCACTCAGCAGCAGTCCAAAGGCGAGACGCTTCTGACGCTGTCTCTTGTTCAAGAGTGGCTTGACAGAAGGAATGCGACAGCTGAAACCCATGTCTTGCATGCGTCTGTGCGTGGTGGTTCTTGAAGCACTGACTCCAGCTGCAGTCCACTCTTTGTGAATCTCCCCCACATTTGTGAATGGGTTTTGTTTCACAATCCTCTCCAGGGTGCGGTTATCCCTATTACTTGTACACTTTTTTCTACCACATCTTGTCCTTCCCTTCGCCTCTCTATTAATGTGCTTGGACACAGAGCTCTGTGAACAGCCAGCCTCTTTAGCAATGACCTTTTGTGCAAGGTGTCAATGGTCGTCTTTTGGACAACAAGTCAGCAGTCTTCCCCATGATTGTGTAGCCTACAGAACTAGACTGATAGACCATTTAAAGGCTTTTGCAGGTGTTTTGAGTTAATTAGCTGATTAGAGTGTGGCACCAGGTGTCTTCAATATTGAACCTTTTCACAATATTCTAATTTTCTGAGATACTGAATTTGGGACTTTCATTAGTTGTCAGTTATAATCATCAAAATTAAAAGAAGTAAACATTTGATTAAACATCAGTCTGTGTGTAATGAATGAATCTAATATACAAGTTTCACTTTTTGAATGGAATTACTGAAATAAATCAACTTTGTCATGATATTCTAATTTTATGACTAGCACCTGTATATTGCATTTTATAGAACTATGAATAATTATATTATCTCTCCACTCTCTCCACACTTTCTTTCCGCTTCTTCCTGTAACCAGTTACAATACAGAAAGTGTCACTACTAAAGTAAATCTAGCTTTAGCCTTGGTACACAAATTCTTTAAAACTTTAATATTTCAACATTATCAATATAATGTTTTAGTTATTAACAGTAGAAATCGTATTAATTATCTTAACCAATTTGTCTATAACAACAACATTTATTTATATAGCACATTTTCATACAAATAATGCAGCTCAAAGTGCTTTACATGATGAAGAAAGAGAAAAAAGACAAAGTAAGAATTAAAATAAGACAACACTAATTAACGTAGAAAAAAAAGTAAGGTCCGATGGCCAGGGAGGACAGAAAAAACAAAAAAAAAAACTCCAGACGGCTGGAGAAAAAAAATAAAATCTGCAGGGGTTCCAGGCCACGAGACTGCCCAGCCCCCACTAGGCATTCTACCTAACATAAATGACATCAATCAGTCCTCATTGTATTCAGGGTTCTCATGGAAGAACTTGATGATGACGGTCATGTGGACTTCTGGCCTTTAATCCATCAATGTAGGGACATCACAGTGCTTTGATCAGGTGGTGGTGGCGCAGGTCGCCACCCCAGAAACCCTGAAAAAGAACAGAAGAGAAAGTAGGGGTTAGTACGGATTTTGGAGCCACCATGAATAATGATGATAATTAATTGAATATACAGAGCATTAGGATTAAACTAAGATGAAGCAATGAGAAAGCCATGTTAAAGTAATGTGTTTTCAGCAGTGTTTTAAAGTGCTCCACTGTATTAGCCTGGCGAATTCCTATTGGCAAGCTGTTCCAGATTTTAGGTGGATAACAGCAGAAGGCCGCCTCACCACTTCTTTTAAGTTTAGCTCTTGGAATTCTAAGCAGACACTCATTTGATGATCTAAGGTTACAATTTGGAGTGTAAGGTGTAAGACATTCTTAAATATAAGATGGCGCGAGATTATTTAAAGCTTTGTATAAAATAAATAGACAAATACATTAATTTTATTGCAAATATTATATAATCTCACGTATAAATCTTAGCATTCTAAATGTTAAGAGAGCTGTCATGATGTGAATTTAATGAAGTCTTTCTGTCAACTGTTGGCTGTTGCTATAAACAGCACAAAAGGTACCTGGTTTAGGAAGTACTTAAAGTAGTATGGTGTCAATAATCCAAATAAATCTTTGATGTGTTAATGTTGTATAATCTTGCTTGAAGAAGGGGCCTGAGTTGCCTCGAAAGCTTGCATATTGTAATCTTTTTAGTTAGCCAATAAAAGGTGTCATTTTGCTTGGCTTTTCTCTGTTGTATAACAATAAAATCTGAATACTTTTATAGGGACAATAACTCCATATGCCCCTGCAGTTTTTCCTCAGTTGTCTCCTCATTTGGTCAACAGTTATGGACAGCCCATACTGATGGATACAGGTAGACTCCTCACTGGCCATAATAGTTGAAGTGGTAGGAGCAAAATACATACAAGAAGTTGTTGATGTATTAGAAATTGTGTGGGGGGACTGGTCATTGGGAGAAGGGGGCAGTGGAAAGGAAAATCCACTAAAAAATTTGTTCAGGGTGTTAGCTTTGCCCGTGTTCCCTTCCAGTAGTACCTGTACCCTGGATTTTTTGTTACAGTAATTTTAGCTAGTCCTTTACAAATATCTTTCATGTTATTGGTAGTTCAAAGAATTTTTTTAATTGTTGCAGTTCATTCATTCCAAAAGTACAACTTGTTTCAAAGCAAATTTTAAAGTATACATCATACATTATTTTATTTTAATTTGATGCCCTAATATGAAATTCAAATACAATAACATAAAATTATTGGTTTTGATTCAAAGATTTGACAAATAAAAAAAGGTCCTTAATTTGTTACAACTGAGATATAGTACTTCATCAGTACTGGTAGTGGAATAAACAAATGCTGGTTTATCTCTGCAATTAAAGATACAGAGGTTTTTTTTCCTAATTTCTTACCAATTTCATTGTCAGTAATACTAGTAACAGAACTTTCACACTTACATTAATATGAACATAGTCTTAATATAATGGTTTCCAAATTCAAGCCACTTGATTTTGATCCATTAGTTTCCTTAACTGGGTACTGATAGTAATGTTCATTACACAGTCTGTTTATTTAGATGACTTGTTTTAATTTTGTTTTACCATACTTGAATATGCATGTGTGTGTGTGTGTGTGTGTTTCACCTTGCGATGGGCTGGTGCGATGATTGCGGTGATAGGCTCCAGCTGCACTGCAACCCTGCGCCGGATAAATACGTTTAGAAAATAAATGGATGAATGGAATTTTTCTACAAATAAATGCTGATTGTAATTAAAAAATGAGAATAACTTCTTATTATCAACTTACCTTGTACAAAAGAAATGGCCATAGAAGTCTACAGAACCAAGGCTTTGACCACAAGTAGTCTAAAATAGTAACATGATTCTGAAAATGATTAAGAAAAATGTAATTGTTTGGATGTAAAAATTTCTAATTAATATCTGCCTTTCTTACACCAGTGTATGTCTAGCTTCTCTAATGTTTAGTACATGTAAATGACACTCTATTGTTCTTATGCTGTAACTGTACCAATATGAGAAATAAACAGAGAAAACATCTGCATTATACAAATGAGCTGACTATTTTCTTGTAAGATGAAAGAGCCTTGCATTTATTATGAATGTGTATAATTCTTTTGTGATAGCTGTCATGGTAAAGGAGTAGCAATAATCATTTTGAAGTGTGATAAAATGTGGTTTATCTTAGGTTTTACCAAGCCTATATTGACCTTGCAGTGACAAGTGACATTTCTAATCTGCCTCTGCCTGTGGTACATTCCATCATTTGTGCCTAATAATGTATGATCTTAACTGACAGCAGCAATTCCCCTTAGCCTCAAATAAAAACTGCTGACAAGCTTAACTAATTTCTAATGATAATGAGTTGTCACTTCAGTTTCTTTCAAAACATAGAGTAGTATGACATTTTAGATCAGTGGTCCTTAACAACTAAAGCTTATTAAATTCTATGTATAAGCAAAATCCTCCAAGTTTACAGTTTTTATGTAGGTAAAAACATCTACATATATAGTATTTCTGTCAAAAATGAAATGGAGTGAACAAATGTTTGGTTTTTTTTTAACTGCAAAGTGATCTGTCCATAGGCTATTAACATTTTTCAGTTTTGAATGACACGTTTTAATACATTAAGTGATAAAATTATTTTGTAGTAAATACAGGAGAACTTCACTGTGCAGGTTATTTAAGAGTAATTACTTAGAAATTCTGCAGTGATGTGAAATGGTTTGAAATGCACATTTTGGTAAAGCATTTTTGATCAAAATACTGTATTACTTAGGTTATTTTTATTGCATAATGCGAAAGTGTGCCAGCTGGCAATAGGTTTTAGGGGCAAGTGTACAAGCATCATGGCACAGGGCAGAAAAACCCCTTCGTGACAAGAAAATAAAAACTATGTATGCCAATGTAGGCAGATAGGCGCTACAGAAGACCTTTTCATCTGTTCTTCTTCAGAAGTTCATCAGGTAGGGGAACTAGTTCAAGAAAGATAGAGGGATAGCCTGGGAGGAAACTTGTAATATTCACCCAGCAGAGCAGTGGATACATAAACATGCAGAATGACTTTCCCTATCCTTAAAGGTCAGAGGTAAACTAAGGAAGACTGTGGAAAGTTTCAATATTTATTTGATTTGTATATGCCTTTGGTGGGGGAGAAAAAACAAGTTGCATCCTTAAGGCCATTTCACATTACTAATCTTTTCCAGTGATTTTCAGTCATAGACTTCATTTACGTATCTTGGCAATTTGGGGGCAGTCAATGCCCACTCCCACTTAAGCTGTAATATAGTATGACATGCATAGAAATTCAGGTCAACTAATCTGCGACTCAACCCAACAAAATCAAGATTTTATCTTAAATTGAAGGGGCAGGCTCTGAGTACATAAAAACTGACTATCAATTAATGCTCATCTGGAAGTACAATGTATATAATAAATATGACAATATTTTCGACATCACAAAGAGAAGAGAGTCTCATCTACCTGATATCTTCAGTTTTATGTACCATGATAGAATAGAATATATTTTAAAAAAAGGGGGCAGAAGTTGTGGCTGAATTCACCATCCCTCTAAACCAGCGGTCCTCGATCACAGTCCTAGAGGGCCGCAGTGGCTGCAGGTTTTTGTTCCAACTCAGTTGCTTAATAAGAAGCACTTATTGCTCAAGTAGCACTTCTGCTTCACTTTAGTTGTCTTGCTCGTTAAGATTTTGAACCCTTATTGCTTATTTTAGTCTTAAACAGCTGTATTCTTGGTTTTTAATTGCTCCTAAATTAGCAATAACATGCAAGTGACAAAAGGGACCAGCATTTATCCATTTAGCTTGTTACCATTTACACCTGTGTGTATTTATCATGCACTATTGGGTTTAATTAAATACTTGGAAGGAAAGTGAAGATAAAAAAATGAAGGACTGAGAATTACTCATCCATTTTAAGCTTCATATCCTTTGGATGATATCCTTAGAAAAAAGGAAGAAAATCTAAGATATGAGAATGACCTGACATAGCAGAGTTAAAGCACTAACGGGCCATGAAATTAAATTATTGGCAAGAATTGCTTTCTAATTAAGCAAGTGGCTTAGAAAAAAAACCTGCAGCCACTGCGGCCCTCCAGGACTGTGATTTGAGGACCCCTGCTCTAAACCATTCACACTGGGTAGGACAGACTAGCATTACCCATTTTTGCTATGCCGGGAACACAATAATAGGGACCTCTATGGAATGCAGCCTCTGCTCTTTACACCCTAGAGATGTCTTCTCATGGCACCAGTTAAACATTCTGCTTGAGCAAAGAGCAATACCTCAACTGTAACATTGATGTACAAAACATTGCACCAGTTGTCAACCAAAGCATGTGCTTACAGTAAGTGCTCCCAAGAAGCCAATAGCAAGACATCAACTGCTTACTTTGTACTTTGCACACCCCAGATCTGTGCACTTTCTATTAAACTCACTGTTTGGCCTTATCATAACTTGTGTTCTCTTTAGCAGAGACCCTGTTGCCTATTGTTTTTTTATTTGTGAATTTCCCCTAGGGATTAATAAAGTATCTATCTATCTGTCTATTGGGTATTGGGTATTGTGACCGTAACAAAGGCTGGAGCAATCCCCTTTAGTCCAAAGGGCAAATAATGCCTAGAATAGAAGAATGGATGACCGTCTGTAAAACAGTTGGACGAATGGGTCATTAGTCCAAAAAAGCAAGTGCAGAAGCAGTAAAGAGACTATGTACATAAAAGCCACGTGTTCATCTTGCTAAAAATGGGAGCTGAATAATTACCAGGTACTCAGCAGGGTAAAACTTTGTTAGCAACCAAGGACATTGTATATAAAAACATTGAAAAGAAAACTGTAATACCGCTCACCAACCATAAGGTGCAACTGGCTGCTGTGGAAAGAACATCTGCCTGAACAGTGGTGACACCAGCAAGGAGAAAGTATGTAATCCAGTTGTATAACAAATAAGCCATAAGTCACTGAAGGAACCGGGAGGGTTTCAGGAAGGTTATGTGAGGCATGGAATTATGTGCACATACGCCTGCTGGTGAAAATGTGCATGCAAATGAAGATGCGCTTTTATAAAGACCTCTTTAAAGATTGGCTATGATGGACAGACGAAAGCTGGGATTGGCCAGTTAGACTGTGTCCTTAATTTAAAACAGATGACCAGTTAATAAATGTCGTCTGGCAAAAATAGGAGTGGGAGCTGCAGAGTCAGTGTGATTATTTTTTAACTAGGGGGCTCCGCCCCCTGCTCGCTTCACTCGCCAACCCCTGGTGTTGGTACACCCGAAATACATTGATGGATGGTATGAGATATATTGGGAGTGTAAAAGGTGTAGATGACAAACAAAGGAAGTAAAGACCCATAGCATGGCACATTAGAAAGATATATTGGAATATTTCTTTTATACACAACATTTGTAGTAAAGATGGTTATGTTGACCTTGAATGAGTTCTCCTTGGTAATGGAGTATCTTGTAACTTTAACTGTAATGTCAGATGAACGCCGAACTCTTGAGAAGGCTACATAAAGTTGTTGGGTTCCATCAGGACATAAATGCAGGACAATAATCGCGGTCAAATGGAGGCTCACCATCTTACTTTGAAAGACAATTGCAGACTTCATTAACGATGGAAGATTGTATCGTCTTGGAATCGTGTTCTTTGTCCTATCCATAGTTACTAACCGAGGAATGCTAAACGTCCATCCGGACCATGGGCCGTAGCCGCAAAAAGACTACTGCGCAGGCGCACCAAGAAATGAGGCGGCGCGAGAGGCGGACAAGACCACAGAAAAAAGGAGTGAGCACAGAAAAAAGGAGTGAAACGCAGGCGCGACGCACACAGCGCCGGCACGAGCAAAACACACCCCCCCCCCCCACACACACACACACAAGCAACGGACCGGGACACACACAAAGAGGACGATTCAACAAGCCCCTGGCACACAAAAAACAAGAGCCCGCAAACCCCCCCCCCCCACACACACACAAGCAACGGACGTACTGCAAGAACAAACAAGTCATGAATTCACGATCACAGGTACAAAACGATACCGCTCGGATAACGGGACCAAACACAATTCACACTATGCAGCATAGGTGGATCTCATTAAAATAAGGCACTATTAACCGTTCAACCGCAGAAAAGGCTCCATATTAACAGTGAGTGCAATACTCCTTATTACTTATCCTGATTCTAGAAGAAAAAATGTCTCGGCTCCAAAAACGCAAAGCTCAACTAAAGCTTCTAACTGACGATGTACCTAAAAGTAAAAACTTTATGAACTGCATTAGATCCTACAATAGTTCATTTGCTTTTGCATCTACCGGAGTAAATATCAGGCCAACAAAAGGCAATGTCCCATACTGCTTTCGCATATGTGCACAAATACTGCATCGCATTGGAACAGTGCACCCTGAAACAAATCAACAACGCAAATATGCACAAATCTGCATCCTAGATCCACATGACGCAATCTATCAATCAAAGTGCTGCATCGCAACAGGCACGGATTCAAAACGAAACACCTCCCGTCTCAGACATACGTTAACGGCAAGAAAGGCTACAACGGGCTTTCTCACACAGCACAGGCAAATCGAATACAGCTCCAAAACAAACACATCCCAAATACTACACATGCAACGACATAGCAAACGAAACGTACACAAAAACGACGATTCAGACACACGACCACAGTAACATAAATAACAAATGACACACAAAGCCCCATTTCTAAATGAACCGTCCGTATTAAACATACGTCATCTCAACACGTTCACAATATGCAGCATAGGTAGATCTCATTACAATGAGGCACTATTAACCGTTCAACCGCAGAAAAGGCTCCATATTAACAGTGAGTGCGATCCTCCTTATTACTTATCCATATTTCTCACGTCAAGAACAAACAAGTCATGAATTCACGATCACAGGTACAAAACGATACCGCTCGGATAACGGGACCAAACACAATTCACACTATGCAGCATAGGTGGATCTCATTACAATAAGGCTCTATTAACCGTTCAACCGCAGAAAAGGCTCCATATTAACAGTGAGTGCAATACTCCTTATTACTTATCCATAATTCGAGAAGAAAAAATGTCTTGGCTCCAAAAACGCAAAGCTCAACTAAAGCTTCTAACTAACGATGTACCTAAAAGTAAAAACTTTATGAACTGCATTAGATCCTACAATAGTTCATTTGCTTTTGCATCTACCGGAGTAAATATCAGGCCACCAAAAGGCAATTGCCCATACTGCTTTCGCATATGTGCACAATACTGCATCGCATTGGAACAGTGCACCCTGAAACAAATCAACAACGCAAATATGCACAAATCTACATCCTAGATCCACATGACGCAATCTATCAATCAAAGTGCTGCATCGCAACAGGCATGGATTCAAAACGAAACACCTTCCCGTCTCAGACATACGTTAACGGCAAGGAAGGCTACAACGGGCTTCTCACACAGCATAGGCAAATCGAATACAGATCCAAAACAACACGTCCCAAATACTACACATGCAACAACGCGCCTCTCAAACAGCACAAGCAAAACATACACCAGGAAAATTCATTCGGATTAATGAATGTCATTTGCAATCACTGTCATTCAGTTCACTTCCCTGAAGAAACAACTGGCAATACATTTACACGTTGTTGTCAAAAGGGTCAAATTAGACTGCCTCCTTTACATTCATATCCTGAATATCTACAGAAGCTTCTAACTAACGATGTACCTGAAAGTGAAATCTTTATAACTGCATTAGATCCTACAAATCGGTATCCACTATGAACATTAACGGTGGCACTGCACGTGACATCCGTCTTGCAAAACTGTTAATTATTGATGAATGTACAATGGCATCCAGTCACTTACTCAACACCATTCATTAAACTTCTACAAACGTTTATGAATAATAATATTCGCTTTGGAGTGAAGGTACTTTTATTAGGAGGAGATTTTAGACAGTGCTTAGCTATTCTTCCACATGCCATGCGCTCAGCTATTGTTCAGTGCACCTTAAAATACGCAGACAATTGGCATTGCTTTCAAAAGATACAGTTAGTAAAAAAGATACGATGTCCAGAACCAGATCATAACAATTGCTTATTACAACTGGGAGATGGTACACTCACCAATACAGATGGACTTCACCCACATATTATTACAATTCCTCAAGCCTTTATCTGCGAAGACTTAGTTACAGACAGATTTGGAAAGAATCTCATTAGACCAAATGCCCCTTTTAACAAAACGCACTATATTATGTCCAAAAAATAGTAATGTGGAAAACATAAATACACAAGTCATTCCATTACTTCCTGGAGAGACACAACTCTTTCTAAGCTCTGACAAACTTGACTCTGATCACAACAATAACCATCTTAAATGACCTTACAAGTTCTGACCTGGAATTACCTTTTACACTTAAACGGCGTGTACAAAGAAATTTTCCAATAAACCTTTACACTGTGTCACACAGTTTATTGTTTGCTTTCTATTTGCATCATCTACACCTTCACACTATTCTATATCTCATTCATACATCACGCTCTTTGTCATTCCCAACACCAGGGGTTGGCGAGCGAAGCGAGCAGGGGGCGGAGCCCCTAGTTAACACTAAAGCAATTGTAGTTGGCGCTACACCTTCTGCATCTGCTTTTGTATTGGCCTCCCTTTCAACTCATGTAGCATCTTTTAGACTTAGCTAATGGGTGATTGTTTATGACTTCAGCGACGTTTCTCATTATCAGCTCTGTGCATTGCTTGTTTTCAGGAAGGTTCATTCGTTGATAGATTGCGTCATCTGGATCTAACACGTAGATTTGTGCATATTTGCGTTCGTGATGTGGTTCAGGGTGCACTGTTCAATCCGATGTAATATTTGTCCACATACGCGAAAGCAGTATGGGCCATTGCCAGCTGGTGGCCAGATATTTACCGCGGTAGATGCAAAAGCAAATGAACTATTGTAGGATCTAATGCAGTCCATATGCCTGCTTTGCAGACGCGCGTTGTAGGCGCCTGCGTTCATTGATTTTATCTAGGCGGGCTTGTTTTTGTATCTCCGTCAGTTGTGGTCTTTCGTTTTGAACCCATGCCTGCTTTGCTTCCACAGTTTCAGATACGCGTTGTAGGCGTCTATGTTCATTGTATTTGTCCATGCGGGCTCGCTTTGTAGCTCCATTAGTCGAGCTGTTTGGTTTTGGAGCCGAGACAGTTTTGCTTCTGCAGTTTCAGACGCACGTTGTAGGCGCCTACGTATCCATGCGGGCTCGTTTTTGTAGCTCCGTTATTTGAGCTGGATCGTTTTGGAGCCGTGACCGGACTCCATTAGTTATCCGTTGTCTACCGTTAGTAATATGGATAATTGCACTTACTGTTATACGGAGCGTTTTCTGTGGTTATACTGTTAATAATGCATCACTCTAATTTGATCCACATATGCTATATGGTTTGGACGTGTGAGGATGCTGAACGTCTAATACGGAGAGTTCGTTTATTCTTATTACCCCGGACCATGCTGTGTAGTGTGGACGTTTAGTTCAGAAGCGCGTTGTAGGCTCCTGCCTTTGCGTACTTTCTCGCCTTCCGTACTATCTTTGTGGACCTTTGCGGACTCCGTGTAGTGTCTTCCGTTTGACTCTGGGGTGCAGTGCAGAATCCTCCTTTCTGTGTGGCTGTGTTGTTAGTCGTTAGCTATGGGGCATTGTTGCTTCATGTCTTATTTACGTTAGTTGAGCTGTTTCGTTTTTGAGCCATGACTCCTTCGTTCGCGGTGGATCAGACTTCGCTTGCGGTTTTATGAGACGCGCGCTGTAGGCGCTGCGCACTATGTCTCCTGGTCCATCGCCGTGTACCTGGGTCCGTGCCTTCCGGTTTACCATTCTGGTTAGTAATATGGATTTTGTGATCATTCCTTGTATATCCAGCAGAATCACTGATGGTTTGAATCTTTTTCTGCATTTTGGGTGTTGTTTTATTTTTGTGCTTATTTTTTCAATTTTTTTTTTTGATGACTGTCTTTTTATCGTCCTGAACCGGGTTGTTTGTAGGAGGAAGAAGTTTTTGTTTTGTTTGCTTGTTTTTCTACACCTTTATTTTTTGAGTCACTGTAAATACTGTACTGTATTGCCTGTTTTTGATTTTTTACACGTCATTGCAATGGACTGTTTTTTAATGATTGTGTGGCACTGAAGTAATTATTAGGCACTTGATGAAATTGAAAGGAAAGTGCTATTTTACATTTTTTTTTTTTGGATCTGTGTCTCAATTTGCTCTACCACTGATCTGTTTATATACAACTACAGATGCCCGGAGTCTGAGTGTGTGTCAGGGTGTTTCCACACATGGCATTACAGGGCCCAGTAGCTACAGAAGGTCAAACCCCTGATCCTAGAAGTTATTCAGGGACATGTCTGTAAAGTGTAATTTACTGTAATTTACAGCAGTCTGAAGCAAGAAGACTTGATTCTATAGCCTAGGGGAGAGCTCACTTGTAGAAGTTATATGAGCCCTGGTGGAGTAGCATTTTGTTTATCATTGTATTGGTGCTGTGAGCAAATAGTGCTCTTCTGTCTTTATGCACAAAAATAAGGGCACAGTTATTTTTTCTTGTGTGTTTTTTTTTTTTTTAATTTTGGAACACTTGACATTTTCCTAGGATAGAGAAAATTAACAAGCATGTCCCTCCTGTTACTTTATTTCCATACATACTGCCTCTACTGTCAAAATACAAGCACCAAATCACAAAACTTTGTATTTTTTATAAATTAACATTGTGATTGTCAGCATTTGGATGGCAAATATCAATATATCATTGCTCAATTTGCTAGTGGCATAGCGAATTAAGATTTGAGCCATTAAATGTGTACTTCATTACTATATGTAGAAACTGGCTTTAAAATATGTTTTTTTCATTTGAGAGAAAAGAGAGCATTCTTGTATAGTTTAAAATAAGCATTAGTTCCATAATTAGATGGTAGACATGAAATCGCTATGGTTATATTAGTCCTGAGGGGAGCATACTGATAAAAATTAAACAGCACAAAGGAAATATGGAGGTTTGCAGTTTCATAGGGAAAAGAAGCCTGTACATTTTTAAAAGAGGACAAAGAGAGGACGGTTGAGTTTGGTAATAGAGAGTCAGTATCCCAATAGTGGGGTATGTCTAAGTTCACTAATTGTGTACCCTATATTAAATATACTGTGTTTCATTACTCATTGCATCATAGATTTTTGACCTTTTTTTTCCTTTGCCATATTAGTAAAGTGTAAAGGAAACAAAATTGTTATCATTAACAAAAACAATAACTAAAACAACTAAAAAAGCATTTTTAATTGAAATAAAAAAGAAACCTAAACCTGAGTGAAAAATTAAAAATGAAATTAAAATGCATAGTGAAATAACTGAAATAAAATGAAAATGGGTAGAAACGAAAATGCAAGGTTTCTGTTTTTTAAAAAACCAATGGCTGTTAGCCTACTATTCGCTATTCCGTCCAGGGCTCACACAAAGTAGTAAAATCCACTTTCTCATCCTAAATTCCATATATTAAGCGTATTAAAAATATATGTATTGGAAGTATTTTGTGGAAATGACGACATTCAGTTAAACAGCACATTTGTATATCAAGATCGGTTTTTTCATTTCATTGTAATTCCAGTATCATTTACACTTTTTAAACAATATTTTGTTACTATAACATTGCTTTTAAAAAAAAAAGTACTGTTATTTTTGCAGTTAAAAATGGAAATATTCCTGTGCTGCAATCTTAAGCACAACCTCCATCGACATGAGCAGGTTCTTTAATGATCACACCTGTTCCATGGCAAAGTTCCTTATTGTTTTCCTGTTGAAAAGTCCTTGTACTATTTTTATCTGCCTCCTCCAGATGTCTGTATCTTCAGATGAAAATCCAGGTATTTTAATTTGGTTTAGTTAGCATTGAGTAGAGCAAAGACCAACTGTGGATACAGATTTAATAAAGAAGTGGTCGATACTAGTTGCCAGATTTTCAGCTTTGCTTTATTTCTTTGTTAATTCTGTGCAAAATGTTACTAATTAAAATGTAAGTAATGGGCAGTAAGGTGGTTAGTGCTTCAACCTCTTTGTTCCAGTAGGCTAGGTTTCAGTCCTGGCACAGTTACTGTCTTTGTGGAGTTCGTATGGTACACAGTATTATCTAAGTGTATGTAATGCTTTTCTCTGGGTACTATAAATTTCACAAAAGACATATGGTGTGTGCTAGGTTAATAGAAAACTCTAGACTGGCCCACATATGAGTGAATGTGGATGATGTGGAAGTATATTCTGTCATAGACTGATGTCTTTTCTGAGGAAAGTTCCTATAGTTGTTTGAAGCTGCCATAATTACTCTGAGTTCTCCCCAAAACTCAGACCTAGAACTTAGCAAGTTAGGTAATGCATGGATGGAAAATGTAAGAGCATTACAGGCTTATTTTTTCTTATAGCACAAAATTATATAAAAATATATACTGTATATACACTGGCAAGGTAAGTAAACCTCTCAACAAGGTCAACACTCTCTTCCACAAACAGACCACTTGATGTCTGTGCCCAAGAGGTCATTAAAGGCCTGGATCTTGGTTTTTATCCAGGACACACGCAAGCCCAGACACTCAGACTCCTCACTCAGTCTCTCAAGCGCCCCGATCAGAGCCTCCATTGACTCGCAAAGATCACAGCATCATCACCAAAGTCAAGATCCCTTGAATCTTTCTTCACCAACAGGAATGCCCCACAGCTGCTGGACCCCACAACCTTGCCCAACACCCAGGTCCCATACAGAGCATTGAACAGAGGTAGGAGCAAGGGAAAACACCCCTGACGAACCCCAGAATCAACTGGGAGAAAACGCAGAGGTCCCTGCCTCCACTCTGCACAGCACTCACAGTACCAGTGTACAGGCCAGCCATGATATCCAGCAACCTCGAGGGGATCCCGTGAACCCTCAGGATGTCCCACAGGGCAGCTCGATCAACTGAGTCGAACGCTTTGCAAAATCGACAAAGGCTACAAAGAAACTCTGCCGATATTCGTGTTTCAGCTCTATGAGAATCCTCAGTGCCAGGATGGGTCGATGGTAGACTTCTTAGGCGTAAAACCAGACTGTTCCAGTCGCTGGTAGGTGAGCAGGTGATCACGGATCCTATTGAGGACGACCCTAGCAAGGACCTTACCCGGCACCAAGAGTAGATTTATCCCCCTGTAGTTGCTGCAATCCAGGCGATCACCCTTCCCTTTCCAGATAGGGATGACAAGTCCCGTTTTCAGTCAGTTGGGATGATGCCAGTCTCCCAAATGGAAGCAAAGATGCTTGCAATGCCAGGAGGACAGCCTTACCACCAGCCTGGAGAAGTTCACCCGGATACCACAGATCCTGCAGCTCCCCCCCACCCAAACCCCCCCCCCCCCCCCCCCCCACCCCCCCCCCCCCCCCCCCCCCCCCCCCCCCCCCCCGAGATGGTTCACCACCTGTGCAATCACAGTGAGGACTGGGTGGTCCACAGCTAATTGGAGGATCAGCCTCAAGAACCATGAACCCAGAGATATCCAGCGTCCTAGTTGGAGGATCAGCTTTGAATAACTGCTCAAAGTAGCCAGCCCAGCGGGTCACAAACTGCAGTGTCATCCGTAAGGGACCGTTCCATCAGCTTGCCTGACTGCGACTCTCTCCGAGGAACAGATTCAGATGTGCGTAATGCTTCGATTCCTCTGTAAGCAGGATGTGGGTCGCTAAGACCACAGATGATGTGTCACTTGCTCACAGATTCCTCTAACAAACACCTCTTTATCTACCCTCAGAGAACCTCGCAGCCGTCCTTCTCAGTTCCCGGTACAGACCAGGGTTGCCATTGAGCCGTGCGCTGCGACTTCTCCTCTCGATGATATCCACGGGTGCCCTGCGAGATGAAACACCTCCTTCTGGAAACACTAGTAACACCAACACAACCCTCAGCAACCTTCAGGGTCTTGTCACGGAAGGTCCCCCACATCACATTAGGATCGGTAGTCCATACCCAAATCTGAAAGTTCCTCACACAAACTGTGTGAAAACTCATTAGAAACAGCCTGGTCTTGGAGCCTGTCCAAGTCCAGGCTCATTTTCCTAGTAGGTGGTAACCTACTGGACCTAAGCTGGATCTTCAGAGTAGCAACAACAAGTCTGTGACCAGAATTCACAAACTGGGCACTTCTGTAGACCCTGCAGTAAATATATATGTGTGATATATACAGTATATGTATATACTGTGTGTGTGTGTGTGTATATATATATAATTATATATATATATATATATATATATATACAGTTCTGTGCAAAAAGTTTTAGGCAGGTGTGAAAAAATGAGGTAAACAAAGAATGCTTTCAAAAATGGAAGTGTTAATCATTTATTTTCATCAACAAAAATGCAGTGAATGAACAAAAGAGAAATCTAAATCAAATCAATATTTGGTGTGACCACCCTTTGCCTTCAAAACAGCATCAATTCTTCTAGGTACACTTGCACACAGTTTTTGAAGGAACTCGGCTGGTAGGGTTGTTCCAAACATCTTGGAGAACTAACCACAGATCTTCTGTGGATGTAGGCTTCCTCACATTCTTCTGTCTCTTCATGTAATCCCAGACCCATTCAATGATGTTGAGATCAGGGCTCTGTGGGGGCCTTACTATCACTTCCAGGACTTCATTGTTCTTCTTTACGCTGAAGGTAGTTCTTAATGACTTTTGGCTGTATGTTTGGGTCGTTGTCTACTGCATAATAAATTTGGGGCAATCATACGCCTCCCTGATGGATACGCCCGGAGTTCCTCAAGGCTCTGGATGTTGTAGGGGCTGTCTTGGTTGGATCACGTCTCTGCAACATCGGCATGGACATCAGGGACAGTGCCTCTGAATTGGCAGACTGGGGTGGTGGTCCCCCCTCTTTAAGAAGGGGGACCGGAGGGTGTGTTCCAGGGTGTGTTCCAACTACAGAGGGATCACCACTCCTCAGCCCTCCCTGGAAAAGTCTATTCGGGGGGTTCTGGAGAGGAGCGGTCCGTCGGATAGTCGAATCTCAGATTCAGGAGGACAGTGTGGTTTTCGTCCTGGTCGCGGAACAGTGGACCAGCTCTACACCCTTAGCAGGGTCCTGGAGGGTGCATGGGAGTTCGCCCAACCAGTCTACATGTGTTTTGTGGACTTGGAAAAGGGCGTTCCGACCGTGTCCCTCGGGGAATCCTGTGGGGGGTGCTCCGAGAGTATGGGGTACCGGACCCCCTGATAAGAGCTGTTCGGCTCCCTGTACGATTGGTGACAGAGCTGGTCCGCATTGCCGGCAGTAAGTCGAACCCGTTTCCAGTGAGAGTTGGACTCCGCCAGGGCTGCCCTTTGTCACCGATTCTGTTCATAACTTTTATGGACAGAATTTCTAGGCGCAGCCAGGGCATTGAGGGGGTCCGGCTTGGTGGGACTCAGGATTGGGTCACTGCTTTTTGCAGATGATGTTGTCCTGTTAGCTTCATCAGGCCGTGCTCTTCAGCTCTCTCTGGATTGGTTCGCAGCCGAGTGTGAAGCGGCTGGGATGGGAATCGGCACTCTCCAAATCCGAGACCATGGTCCTCAGCCAGAAAAGGATTGGAGTGCCCTCTCAGGGTTGGGAGCGAGATCCTGCCCCAAGTGGAGGAGTTCAAGTATCTCGGGATCTTGTTCACGAGGTGAGGGAAGAATGGAGCGTGAAATCGGACGGGCGGATCGGTGCGGCAGTCTGCAGTGATGCGGGCTCTGCATCGGTCTGTCGTGGTGAAAAAGGAGCTGAGCCATAAGGCAAAGCTCTCACTTTACCAGTCGATCTATGTTCCTACCCTCACCTATGGTCATGAGCTATGGGTAGTGACCGAAAGAACGAGATCGCGAATACAAGCGGCTGAAATGAGTTTCCTTCGCAGGGTGTCTGGGCTCTCCCTTAAAGATAGGGTGAGAAGCTCAGTCATCCGGGAGGGGCCCAGAGTAGAGCCGCTGCTCCTCCGCATCGAGAGGAGTCAGATGAGGTGGCTCGGGCATCTGATCAGGATGCCTCCTGGACGCCTCCCTGGTGAGGGGACTATGTCTTCCGGCTAGCCTGGGAACGCCTTGGGAAGTGGCTGGGGAGAGGGAAGTGTGGGCATTTCTGCTCAAGCTGCTGCCCCCGCGACCCGACCTCGGATAAGCGGAAGAGGATGGATGGATGGATGGATGGATGAAATTGATAACAATAAACAATCATTTATATTTCTGAAAGCATTCTTTGTTTACAGCATTTTTTCACACCTACCTAAAAACTTTTGCAAAGTATTGTATATACGCGTACAGTATTACTTTTAAAAACATTGCTATTTACATTTTTTTCAACTCATACACCTGATGTCAGCATTTTGCTTTCTATTCTGAATGCAGCACAACACTATTTACTGTATGAATCACTGGATTTTTAAATGTTTCTTTGGAAAACCCTAAATGAATGTAGTTGAATTAGGTTAGTAGTTCAATGTTCATTATACCGCTGGGTAATTAATTGATGTTGACCCACTTAAATGACAGGCCCTCTTTTGCTCCCTAGAAAAACTTTGGAGCAGGATCTTCCTTAAGGCACATTTTCATCTTTTATTTCTAAATCTAATGTTCTGTTGTGAATTTTAACAAGTTTTTTTTGGATATCTGAAATATTTTCACAGGCTATAATAATCAATTCTATTACTAATATTTTCTTTTCCTATCTTCTTCACATAAACATTATATTAAGATTTGTCAGCTATTGCTCCTTCATTGGAATCCGATAATATTTTGGCAATTGTTAGATATTGTTATTTACAGCAGCCAAAGCAATACAAGTACCACCCTCCCCACCCTCCCTTTGTCATAGCTGTGCAAATACTTCACAGGATTAGGGCATACAGCACTGTTAAAGGGATTTGAGAAACCTGCCTGCATGCCACAAAAGCTTCATTGAATGACAGGATTCTGTTACATTTTAATTCCTGCTATAATTTTTTTTCATTACAGTTCGTACTTTTCTTTTTGCTGCTATGTTTCTTGTTCATGCAATTTTCATCTACATATCTTAAGGAAATTATTTTAAAGTATTCTTTCTTGCAGTATTTCTGATTCGTCTTGGGCTATAACCGTTTAGAAATTCCTGTTTTGTTTTCCTTCCCAGGTACATCTTCGCTCACCTGTAAACAATGAAACCTACCAAGAGCGACTGGCACGTTTAGAAGGAGATAAGGAGTCACTGGTACTGCAGGTACATATTTATTTATTTAATGTTATTTTTTACAGTTAAAAAAAATAACTACCGGTATTCTTTTTTTCTTAACTAGAACTAGTATTATTCCTGTTTTACAATATTATACTAAATTGTGTTTAACAGTTATTTATCATTTTTGATTTTTAACTTTTTAACAAATAACTGAGTAAAATGTACTTTTTCAGATTTTTGTGTTTTTAAGCTCTGTAATCATAGGTAACTCTGCATTTTTAAGACATTGAACAGTTTCATTACAACTGTCAAAATACTGCAGAATTATATTTTATTCTAATATTCTGTGAACATGTTTAATTAAAATACCTTTACAGAAAACAAAAGGCCTCTGCCTCGAAGAAACTGAGTCTTGCGCTTCACTCATTCACGTTTCAGCTTGCTGAGTCTGGAAAGCCTCCAGCAACAAAAGCACTAGCAGTTCAGTCAGATGCCAGTACATGCCTTTTATACACAAAAGCACATCTTTCACCACTTGGAAAGCCACAGGCGATAGGTGAAAGTTTCTGTGCCTTAGTTACAGGTGAGGTGATTGGTTGCAGCTTCTGGAGAGAAGGCTGACTTCCTTGTTTTGACTCTTCTCAGGAATAGCTGTGCATGCATAAAAGAGCGATGATGTGTAAAAACCTCAGATCTGCTCATTACTATTAAAAGGAACATTGATGAATTGAAAACACCTGAAAAATGCAGGCTCAATATAACCACAGGCAGTGTTATTTGTGGCTGCTCTGTTTGCATATTTATATGACAGTCAGGAAAGAGTGAATTGTTACTTTAAAGAAAGAAAGGAAAACTTTGTATGCATATTTGTAGACCAGAGTTTAACATGGTTGTCCCACATTTTAGTAGTCATTACTTTTGAAGATTATGATGTTTCTGGAATTACCACAGCAGGGTTTTGCCAGATTACACATTTTAAATATTTGAGGATAGCAGTGCTGACGGGCGGAGTTCTTCAGACGTGTCACAACGTTTCTTAAGGACTTTGTTTGTCTGGCAGGTTAGCGTATTAACCGACCAGGTAGAGGCTCAAGGAGAGAAGATAAGAGACTTGGAGAGCTCTCTGGAGGAACACCACCACAAGCTTAACTCAACAGAAGAAATGCTCCAACAGGTAAAAAAAATTCTTCTTTTGTTTCTTTATGTTACCTTTTTTTTTAAGTTTTGCAGCTATATTTATATTATGCTTAAGATATGCAGGCGTTTTAATAATGTGTAATGTTTAGTCTGTTCTTTTGTGCAAGGAATGACCATTTTGGCAGCTGTAACCTGTCATATCTTGACTGAAAGTTTAAGTCCTATTTCTTTCATTTTTCTGAAAGGTTCGTGTGTGAAAGTTTTTTTATTTTTTACAAAACGTCTTTAAGTTAAAAAAGCACAGTCTTTATTATACCATTTTATAGAATTCTTGTCTGTATGTAAAGCAAGTTCAAGCATTTCAAAAATGTTTTTTTCTGGCTACATGTTAACAAATGCTAAAAGGCTAAATTTAGCAAAGTCTGCAATTTTTGATGGCCACCTCAAACTAGGGGATAAGTTAATATGACCTCTTTGGTTTTCCTTCATATCAAAAAGTTAGTGCACCCAATAATTAAAGTGGGTGGGTTATCGTTGAGATGTGGTTTTAACTTATTTCTGAAATGTGGTGCCTGATTATAGACTGTATGCCTGCAAAGAATTTTTAATAGAATTAAACTAGATATGGTATTAATAAATCAAGTGAGTCATTTATTCAGTGTTTTATTAAAAGGCTTAGGAATTGATTAGATTTTATTGATTATGCAGTACATTTTTTGCAGTTTATATGAGATTTGTATGTATAAATTCCCAGTTCAGATTTATCCACAGCTACAGAATGTGCATGTCATTTACTTTTTTGGTGTACAAAGAAGTGAAGTTTTTGGAATGTAGTAGAATCTTGTTCTGAATTTAATTTCTAGAAAGAATTTGCTTTTGCATTTGCAATGCTTTCTGAATAAGGGGAGGTGTTTGCTGGTTTTGTTTTCCAAATGTTTTATGTTTTTGTCATACATTTGTATGAAATGTTATACATTTTTATTAAAATGGCTGTTATGTCAGCTATTGCTGTAGATGAACAAAAATGTTCTATGTCCTCTAATATTTTACTTTTAGTACATTTTATTTCCATTAATAAAAACCTTCCTAATCCATTTCTGGTGCAAGGTGAGGGTGAAAGGAGCATATTCCAGCAGCACTGGCACAAAGCAGGAACTCACTCTGCACAGGTCACTAGTTTATCTCAGGGCACACACAAGTACATCACACACACATAGGTCAGTTTGGAGTTACTAATTAACCCAACATGCATTTGTTTGGGATTTAGAAGGATCACTAGAGTATTAATAGAAGAACCACACAGATGCAAGGGAAACGTGCAGATTCCAATTTTAAACTCAGCCTGCATGAGTTGTTACGCAGCAGCAGTGCTAAACTTATTTTATTTGCTTTAAAAGATAAACAAGGAAGTTTTAAAAAATTGACCTTTATATATTAAACTGGGAGCAATTATAATTACAATTATGGAGCAAAATGCTTCAAATTAATCATCAGTTGAAAAAAGTTGAGAACAGTATCATTTTATGTTAATTGCAATGAAGTATGTTAAAGCACTGTTTGTAGGCTTCTTTTTGAAGTTTACATATTCCCCCTATGTTTATATATAGGGTTTTTCTCCAATAACAATTAATTACATTTCATAAATCATTTTCTAACTACTGAAAGTACTTTAGAGAGACAGTGGGGGGCTGACTCAGCCACTACCAATGGATTTTGTGATTGCACTAGTATGCTCACCTCACATTAGCTATTAGGTGGTAAAGGGATGAAAGAGATTGTTAGCTAATAAGGAACAGGGATATTTAGGGGGCCAGAAAGATCAGGTCATGGTGGTCAATTTAGCCAGGTCATCTGGAAACACCCTACTTTTTTCTACAGATGACCCAGGGATCATTTTTGACCACCGAGAGTCAGGACCTTGGTTTTATGTCTCATCCGAAGGACGGCACCAATTTTTACAGCATGGTGTCCCTATCACTGCACTGGGTCATTGGGATGCACACATACACCACAGTGTAAGAACCCCTTGATGGCCTCACCCCATCTCAAGAACTTGTTGTTAAGTTGGTTGAAAGCTTTAAATTGATGAAGCACTAATGTATGCATTGTAAACTGCTGCTCGCGCATTGTACATTATATTGTCTACTAAAATGTATATTAAAATGCAAATTGAGATTAACTTTTTCATAAACTTATTTTATTCAGATTAAATACTAGGGGGCTCCGCCCCCTGCTCGCTTCGCTCGCCAACCCCTGGTGTTGGGAAATGACAAAGAGCGTGATGTATGAATGAGATATAGAATAGTGTGAAGGTGTAGATGATGCAAATAGAAAGCAAACAATAAAGTGTGTGGCACAGTGTAAAGGGTTATTGGAAAATTTCTTTGTACACGCCTTTTAAGTGTAAAAGGTAATTTCAGGTCAGAACTTGTAAGGTCAATGAAGATGGTCATCATCGTGATCAGAGTCAACTTTGTCAGAGCTTAGAAAGAGTTGTGTCTCTCCAGGAAGTAATGCAATGACTTGGGTATTTATGTTTTCTACATTAATATTGTTTGGACATAATATAGCGCGTTGTGTTAAAAGGGGCATTTGGTCTAATGAGATTGCTGTTCCAAATATCTCTGTAACTAAGTCGTCGCAGATAAAGGCTTGAGGAATTGTACTAATATCTGGGTGAAGTCTATCTGTATTGGTGAGTGTACCATCTCCCAGATGTAATAACCAATTGTTATGATCTGGATCTGGATATCGCATGTTTTGTACTAACTGTATCTTTTGAAAGTAATGTCAATTGTCTGCGTATTTTAAGGTGCACTGAACAATAGCTGAGCGCATGGCATGTGGAACAATAGCTAAGCACTGTCTAAAATCTCCTCCTAATAAAAGTACCTTTCCTCCAAAGGGAATATTATTATTCATCAACGTTTGTAGAAGTTTATGAATGGTGTTGAGTAAGTGACTGGATGCCATTGTGTATTCATCAATAATTAACAGTTTTGCAAGACGGATGTCATGTGCAGTGCCACTGTTCATGTTCATAGTGGATACCGATTTGTAGGATCTAATGCAGTTCATAACGTTTTCACTTTCAGGTACATCGTTAGTTAGAAGGTTCTGTAGATATTCAGGATATGAATGTAAAGGAGGCAGTGTAATTTGACCCTTTTGACAACAACGTGTAAATTCATTACTTGTATTGTCAGTTGTTTCTTCAGGGAAGTTAAGTGAATGACAATGATTACAAATGACATTCATTAATCCCAATGAATTTTCCTGAATAGTGGACTCATTATTGAACGCGTTGTCAGCTAACTGGCGCAAGTGTTTAGCAGGTGTCTGTCGTTGATGTCCGTGACGTGTATCTTTTGCTTGTGCCGTTTGAGAGGCGCGTTGTTGTATGTGTAGTATTTGGGACGTGTTGTTTTGGAGCTGTAATCGATTTGCCTGTGCTGTGTGAGAAGCCCGTTGTAGTCTACTGCGTGCATTGTTTGTATTGAGCCTTGCTCGTTTTTGTATGTCGGTCAGTTGAGCTTTCTCTTTTTGGAGCCTTGCCTGCTTGTTTTTCGGCATTCCAGATGCGCGGTGTAGATGTCTGCGTTTATTTATTTTGTCCCTTCGCTGCCGTTTCTGTATGTCTGAGACGGGAGGTGTTTCGTTTTGAATCTGTGCCTGTTTCGATGCAGCACTTTGAGACGCGCGCTGTATGCGTCTACGTTCAGTGTGTCTGTCAATATGCGGTCGTTTCTGTTAATGTGTTAGTTGAGCTTTGCGTTTTTGGAGCCGAGACATTTTTTCTTCCGGAGGTTCAGAAGCGCGTTGTATGCGCCGCCATGTATTTTGTTTTTTCATGCGGGTTCGTGTGTTTGGTCCCATTATCCGAGCCGTATCGTTTTGTACCTGTGATCGTGTATTTATGACTTGTTTGTTCTTCAGCGTGAGAAATATGGATAAGTAATAAGGAGGATCGCACTCACTGTTAATATGGAGCCTTTTCTGCAGTTGAACGGTTAATAGTGCTTCAGTGTAAGGAGATCCACCTATGCTGCATAGTGTGAAGGTGTTGAGATGACGTATGTTTAATACGGACGGTTCCTTCAGAAATGGGGCTTTGGGTGTCACTTCTTATTGATGTTAGTGTGTTTGTGGGTCTGAATCGTCGTCTTTGTGAACGTTTCGTGTGCCATGTCCGTAGTCTGTCCCGTTTCGTGTCTAATGGGCTTTGTGTGGCGGTCACGGCTTCTTTTTTTTTGTGTGCTAGGAGCTTGTTGAATCCTCCTCTTTGTGTGCGTCCCGTTTCGTGTGCAATGGGATTCGTGCGGCGCTGTGTGCTTTGCCGGCGTCTGAGGAGGGGGGGGGATGTTGCTTGGAGGGGGTGGTGGGATTAGTGGGGCTCGAGCGGCTTCTTTTTTTTTGTGTGCCAGGGACTTGTTGAATCCTCCTCTTTGAATGTGTCCCGTCCGTTGCTTGTAGGGGTGTGGGGGGGTGCGGTTTCTTTTTTTTTGTGTGCCAGGGGCTTGTTGAATCCTCCTCTTTGTGTGTGTCCCGTCCGTTGCTGAGGGGGTGGGGGGGGGGGGGGTGGGGGGTTTGCTTGGAGGTGGGTGTGGGATTTGTGGGGCGCGAGCGGCTTCTTTTTTTTTGTGTGCTAGTTTCGTGTGCAATGGGTTTCGTGCGGCGCTGTGTGCGTCGCTGGCGTTTGACTCGTTTTTTCTGTGGTCGCGGCGCCTCATTTCTTTGACTCCTTTTTTCTGTGCTGACTCCTTTTTTCTGTGGTCGCGGCGCCTCATTTCTTGGGGCGCCTGCACAGTACGTATTTCTTGGGGCGCCTGCGCAGTACGTCTTTTGCGTACACGGCCCATGGCCGGATGTCCCTGCGTCCATCCGGTTTAACATTCTCGGTTAGTAATATGGATATTCATAGATTCAACTTTAAAATACTGCAGATGAAGAGTGTCCTGTATATAACAGGAAATTAGATCATTAGTGAGAAATTAGCAGTTTTTAGGCACTGGTTTATATAGTAAATTCTTGTGTCATGAAAGTTCCACTGAATACAGATTAAATCCCTTTAAGTATTATTATTAATCAGAAGACTTTGGAATATTTACTGTTTATTCTGTAATGCTTTACATTTACTCTGAGAACATATTATGCTATTCTTTTTTTAATGTTGGTAAAGAAGCATTTAATCCCTCTAGATAATTTTTATGTTTTCAGAAAAGCACACCATTTCAGGCAATTCAGCCCCAGAGGTACTAAAGAATAAGAGGTCAAATTACTTGTATTTGCTGCTGTAGGGGATTATCTGATTGAGTTGTGGGAGGGGGTCACTGCTAGCTGTAAACACAGGCTCTTTTTTGACCATTTGTCTTCCTGCTTTGCTGTCTTTATACAGTCTCATGCTGAGCCTTTAATGGCTTGCACTTCTTCCTCTATTTCTTCCATTTCTTCATGGAAATATGGTGCAATAGAATGCTTGACTGTGCTGCTTACACCACATAAATCTGTATGATAAACAATTGAGACAGTCCTTCCCAAACTCAGTTCTGGGGACCCACTGTGGCTGCAGGTTTTTGTTCCAACCAGATTCATAATCCGTGACAACACTTGATAACACTGATCTCATTTAATTAGCTGTTTTTTTTCCTCTTATTCTACATTCAGAAAAGCACTGCAGCATGGTTTTTACATTTATAAGACATTTATATTTCTGCTTTTGCTGTAGATCTTTTGTTGATTTCATTATATTTTGCCCTTTCTCTGTGCAGTTTTCCCCCTTTGTTGTATCTTATTAATGACAATTAAAAATGAGCAGAACAGACACCTGGGTAAACAGCACTGAAACAACAAAGGCTGAAACTACTTTAGTGTCAGACCCACTAATTAGTAAATAATGGATTAATTAAACAATTAAAACACCTAGAAATATAGAATGAAAATTAAGATGAAAATATTGTTAAAAAGAAAAAAATACATTATTTCCATATAACTGTTTGGTACATTTTCATTTTTTTTAACAAACTTAGTGTTCTCATTTCTATATTGTTCCCAAAACACAGAACTTGGGAAATAACGGTTCACTTAATTAGCCCAGGAGTCCAATTAAAAAAGAAGCTGGTTGGAGCAAAAACCTGCAGCCACAGTGGGTCTCCAGGGCCGAGTTTGGGTAGCACTGATCTAAGATATGTGTAACGATCAGAAAAGATTCACTTCACTCCAGTTATCCTAGTCATGGTCACAGTGAGCTGTGCTGAGCTAGACCAAGCCATCTTATCCCGTTCAGGTCCTCCTGTGAAATTCCCAGACACACACTGGCAAATCAGAAGATATAGTCCCCGAGTCTGCCATAGAACCCTTTATCAATGAACCTTGACTGGTATAGTCACTATGGGATTTGCCTAGGAGCATCCCAACTACATGACTTAACAACCTCAGCTGGCTCCTCTTGTTCTGATGTGTGGTCTTCCCATATTGCTGTGCTGCTCACCCTTACACAGATAGTGAGTCATGTAAAACCCTTAGAAACTGAGAAAAATATCACCTGGAAAATATTGAATCTAAAAGATAAAACTTTTTGTTTGTAAAATATTTTGGTCGAGACAGCAAAATATATTAGAAGATTAGTCAGATAAATCAAAAACCTGGCTTTATGTGTTCACAGGTAGGCAGGTACATGACACAAGCTTGAAAAGAGCATAAGTGTGTTCTACAAGACAATCCCACTTAATGACCTTCGTCAATTCATCAATATGATTGTATAATTGTATTTATTAAGTAGCTACTGGACTTTATTTCTCTTACAGTATAATAGATACACTGATCAGGCAATTTTTTTTGTTCTCAGTGTATTATGATACATATTATCTATTCCCCTTCTGTTATTCAACAGTAGGATATAGCTTAATTCATAGTGTTAGTAATTTTTAATTGTAATAAATTGTTTACTGTGTCATTGTTTGAGGGATATTTGAGGTAAAGCAATATGCATCAAGAGAGACTAAATTCAATTCACTACATGATGTTAGACAGCTATTTTTGTTTCTATCAATCCTCTAGCATATGTTCCTTTGTGAGATTATACATAGTTTTTCAGGATAAACAGATATATATTTTACTGCTATATATAAATTAGCTTTGTTTGTTGTCATAAAATGATTCAAAAACACAGAAGGCATATTTTTAGAAATCAAAACACTTCCTGTTTTACATTGGACTTGGTGCTTGCATATTCATCTAACAAAATTTAATTATAAACTCATTGGTCATTTGCTGAAATTAATACAAGAGTCAAAGTCACAGAGCTATTTCTTCTAAGAACTTTTTTATAATGTTAGCCAAATTCCTATAACCGCAAGAAATATTTGATTAGATAGAACTTTATTTGTCCCCAGGGGGAATTTTGGCTTTTTACAGAAGCTCTTCAAATGCATAGATAGACAGATATACACATACAGCAGAATGACTAAAAAGGAAGAAATTTTAAAAAAAGACAACTCCTGACTTGGCAAATATAGTCACAGTGACGTATTATACAGGTGTATTGCTGTTGGTATAAAGAAGCCCCAGTAGCGTTTCTTGGCACACATCTTCTGAATGTTTCTTTGGCTGAAATTATTCAGTGTTAGTTTGTCAGAGAGAGGATATACAGCAATGTTTATAATGACACTCAGTTTTGCTGTAATTCTCTCCTTCACTTTTACGTACAGGGGGTCCAGAGCCCCAGTACTGAGTCTGCCCTTTTAATTATGTAGCTTGTTGATTCAGTGGGCCTTTCTTGAAGTGATGTTACCACCCCAGCACACCACAACATAGAAAATCAAGCTGGCCATAACCAAGTTGTAGAACATGTAAAGAATGTTACTACCTGCATCTCCTAAGAAAAAGAGCATTCTCTGCCCTTTCTTGTATAGTTCCTCAGTGTTACAAGACCAGTCCATCCTGTGACTGATGCCCAAGTACTTGTAGGAGTGCACCACCTCTACATCCATTCCTTTAACAGAGACCGGACACAGAGGCTTTTTGGTGTGGTGAAAGTCAATAACCAGTGCCTTGGTTTTGCTAATGTTGATGCAGACAGTTCTCTTTGCACCAAGAAACAAAGTTTTTCACCTGACTCCTGTGCTATGTTTCATTCCCCTTATCAATACACCCTATAAGTACAGAATCCTCTGAGAATTTTTGCAAGTAACATGACCTGGTGTTATATTTATAGTTTGAGGTGTACAGGCTGAAGAGGAAAACAGACAAATTACTTGTGGTACTCCACACATACACACACACAGTAGTTTGGGCTTGCGTGCCGACAGCTTTGTACAAGGGCACATATGAAATAAATTAAAATATATTATTAAATTGTCTTAACTAGCTTGACATGTTGCCACAGTGACCTTCTTTCATTGGGGTTAAAAATGCAATAAGTTAAATCACATACAGTATAATACAGTATGTCTTATTTTGCTGATGTTTATCCGATTGGGGAGCAATTTATGGATTGTGATATGCCATTGTCTATATTTGTCTTAAGTCATACAATGGAAAAAACTGCAATTGATCCTGAGAGCCATTTCCATCCTTGCTGCTGCCATGTTCACTGTTATACATGACCTTTATTTATTCATTACTAATTTTTAAATCAACCAATAGTAAGTAAATGTTAAACCAAGTAGTCTAGTACATGAATGTACAAAATGTTACAAGAAAGTCTTAGAATACTGTTGCAGTATTTTACTTTTGTATGTGAATATGTTCTGCGGTGGGCTGGCGCCCTGCCCGGGGTTTGTTTCCTGCCTTGCGCCCTGTGTTGGCTGGGATTGGCTCCAGCAGACCCCCGTGACCCTGTAGTTAGGATATAGTGGGTTGGATAAAGGATGGATGGATGGATGTGAATGTTTTCATAATTCTAGTAATTGCAAAATAAAGGTCATCAGATCAGTGAATGGATAAACATTGTCCAGTTGTTTAAAGTGTTGGCTTTTCTTGTTTCTCTCCTAATTACTTACTATACTTAATATGTGATATTAATTTAGTTCATAGAAGGGTACACATTAATTATTGTGATATCAGGAATTTTGCATGCAACATATGACTTTAGTTATGTGGTAAACTGCAAACAATGCTTTTCTTTTCCCACAGAAAATTGAAACACTCAGTTTAAAAACTGCATACCAAGTGTTTGTGTTCTGTGATTCTCAGTTTTTAACAAGCTGTAAAAGGAAATACCAAGTTTGTGGTCTTTTTTTTCCCATGGAAAATATGAGGGTGCTGATGCAAACATGATTATTTACAATGCTGTACATATTTTAGGATTATGATTGTTAGTAATGCTGTAGATCATTTTAGAAAAATAAGGTTAATAGCAGTAGTATATAATTATAGGTAACTAACTGAATTACCTAACATTATGTCAGTAATATAGTGTTTAATTCATTATGTTTTTAAAAGAGACAACATAAAATCATACATAGCTTTTACAATATATGGTATTTATTTTTCTCCTTTTAAATAACTAATTTTTCTGACTAAAGTTGCCTTTGAAAAGTGGGCTTGTCCATTGTGAGAGTTTGATGTCTGAGATGGTGTTCCACTGGCAATGGTGTTATTTGGTGTTTATATTATCTAGTTGCGATATCCTGTATTTAATCAACCTGAGATAGAAGTCAATTACAATTACGTACTAAAAACATGAGCAGGAGACCAAGTATGAGAAGTAAAAGGTACTGTAGCTAAAGTTACATCAAAATCTAACTCAGCCAGAAGTTCACAATCTGACCTGCCACAGACTGAGCTGAAAGAGACAGGCAAAAGAATGGATCAGCCAGAACCTCATGATGTGGCATCTGCACCAGGCTCATAGCAAACATGGGAGCAAAACTGCAAGTGATGCGGGCAGTGAAAACTCACCAATCTCAGGTGGCACATTGGAACCAAGTGCAGCCCCCCTATCCCCATTGTCAAATACTACCAACGCTTCCTGTGAGTCAACAGAATCAATTCCAATGGTATATGAAATTCCGCCTTCAGAATATGGAAAAGATGGAAAAGAGCTGTCTGAGCTTAAGGTATTAATCACTGCACTTGGGGTAAAAATAAATAATGCCAAGGAGGATATTATGGAGAATATAAGGAAGGATCTACACCAGATAATACACAGAATGCTTCAGGATATAAAAGACCAGGAGGTACGTTTAAACAATAACTTAGATGTAAACCTTAAAAAAATCTTAGAATTTATGAAATAATACAGGCAAATATGAGCAAAATTGAGAATAAAATAAGAGTAGTTTGTTCTAACCTGGAAGAAGTTAAGCAAAAGTTTACAAATCGTACTGAACAATTGACAACAAAAAAGCAACTGCTATATAATCCAAATGCAAAGTCTTCGATGATTGGCAGCATTGGAAATAGATATAGAAAGAAAAATATAAGAATTGAAGGTCTCCCAGAAAACCATGAAAGTCCATACCCAGTGAAATTTATACCTGAATTATTTTCTAAAATAATTGGAGAGGACTTTAAATCATATACTGAGATCTCAGCAGCTTATCACATATGTGGATGGAATGCCTCAAAACTGAGAAGCCTGATTATCCGATTCAACAAACTACAGATTAGAGAAAATTTAGATGTTGATCCTCACACAGAAAAAGATCATATTTGAAAATAGCGTATAAAAATATTCTAAAAATACATTTAATTCCATTCTATAGCTTTCAATAACACGTATGCAAAGCTGAAATCAGATATTGCTTCTTGATTGTATATATTTTTGCTTTGCGCCATCCCCCACCATAACCTGTCATCAGTGGGGAAGGACCGAAATCTTTAGATTTGTCAAAAATGTAAATCTCCACGTTTTAGGGTCCCCGATACCAAAAACATCGATATCTCGATGATGAGTGTGTGTGTGTGTGTCTGTGTGTCACAGTTTCTTGAGGACGGTCTAGAGCTAAAACAGCTGGACGGAAAAATATTAAAATCAAAACTTGTGCTAATTAGTTTTTGAGCCAAGTCATCCAAGAGGAAGATGCACTCTTGAGGATCCCTCAAATACCATAATTCTACAATTAATTATAAATTCTTCTCGTCAATTGCTATTGTATAGACCTGTTTTAGGGTCAGAATTATCAGCATCAATGCAGTAAATAATTACTGAAATATTATTGAATAGTTTGGGTAACTTCGTTCCTAGGGTGCAGAGCCTACTGATGCTCATGTCGGAATTTTTTTTTTTCTTTCTCTCCTAAGGAGACTGTTTAACATCATACCCTGAGTTTATTGTATCTGGACTATACTATAATAAGATTTATCAATTTTAATCCTTTCTACACCTCTGCTGGGAGTTTGTTTTGTTTTGTATGTGTCCTGTCTCTTGGCATGTCAGAGGACTGTAAATCTGTGAAGCGTGGTCTAGCCTTACTTGGGGAGGCAAAATGTCCCCCTTCTACGTTTTTTATAAACTGTACCAGCAGGGCCAGCGCCACCATTAAGGCGAATTAAGTATTCACCTAGAGCGCACATCATAAGGGAGGAAAATCCTAGCCACACGGGTTAGCTACCGAACAGTCGGTTGGTGCATTAATAAGCTTGGCCTAGGACGCAAAATAACCTATCACCGACACTGCGTACTGGGTCTATGCCTGTTAAAGTAACTGAAAGCTCCATGACTTCCTATGAGAGCTCATCGATCTTATTTGAAAGCAATCAAACACATTCCCATTATAGTGGATGGCAAGCCAATTCTGAATACTTTCTTCCTTGCTTTAATTCTCACTCCAGCAAGACTCATGCTATTAAACCCTCACAGTTAAATGCAGATGTGTATATTATAGAAAGATTAAACCAACTAATGTAAAAATGCAGATGTAATACACGTGTAAATATTTTTGAACAATTTCCCCAGAGTAAGTAAGTGTTTGCATGTGCATACACGTACTCTGCATGCTCTCCATTGGACTGATCCCTTTTAAGGTTTTTATTCCTGAATTGCACCTGATGCTTCCAGATGTATTAAAAAGAGAAAACCCTGAATGCACAATTCACTGTGCAGGATACTGTCATATACTTTCAAATTTTGAGATAAATGGAAGAGAAAGTAGATTTAATATTTTGTTCTGTAACAAATAAACAGAAATAAATAGAAGACAATTTGTTAAACTCTATAAAAGGGTGATTGAGGGGTATGGCTGGTGTGCTTTTTCCTGGAAAGAGAGAGCTCTCATTCCTACTTGAACCAGCCAAGAGTATGGTTGTATCCAGCTGCATTATAAGCAACATATAACTACACCTGCTGCACTATGTTTTATTTTCACTTTGACCTTCACATCAGCTTTTCAACATTAGATCTGATAAGCACTTGTTGAAGTGTTTGTTGTGCCCAGACTCGGTGTTCTTCTTCTTCTTTCAGCTGCTCCCGTTAGGGGTTGCCACAGCGGATCATCTTCTTCCATATCTTTCTGTCCTCTGCATCTTGCTTTGTTACACCCATCACCTGCATGTCCTCTCTCGCCACATCCATAAACCTTTGCTTAGGCCTTCCTCTTTTCCTCTTCCCTGGCAGCTCTATCCTTAACATCCTTCTACCAATATACCCAGCATCTCTCCTCTGCACATGTCCAAACCAACGCAATCTCACCTCTCTGACTTTATCTCCCAACGGTCCAACTTGAGCTGACCCTCTAATGTACTCATTTCTAATCCTATCCATCCTCGTCACACCCAGTGCAAATCTTAGCATCTTCAACTCTGCTACCTCCAGTTCTGTCTCCTGCTTTCTGGTCAGTGCCACCGTCTCTAACCCATATAACATAGCTGGTCTCACTACCGTCCTGTAGACCTTCCCTTTCACTCTTGCTGATACCTGTCTGTCACATTTTACTCCTGACACTCTTCTCCACCCATTCCATCCTGCCTGCATTCTCTTTTTCACCACTCTTCCACAATCCCCATTACTCTGTACTGTTGATCCCAAGTATTTAAACTCATCCACCTTCGCCAACTCTACTCCCTGCATCCTCACCATTCCACTGACCTCCCTCTCATTTACACACATGTATTCTGTCTTGTTCCTACTGACCTTCATTCCTCTCCTCACTAGAGCATATATTTTTTGTACCATCTGTGAATATTGTGGCTTTTTTTTTTCCTAAGTGTTTCCTCTACAACAATTTTGGTAGATGATGGCATTGGTTGCTGACTTTGTGGGGATAGCGAATTGGGATTAGATAGAAACTTTATTAATCCCGAAGGAAATTACAAGGTTGCAGGAGCAGACATAAAAAGCACAAACGTACATGTAACATGAATTATAATCATCTTAAGTTGTTAACAAGGTACAAATAACAGCTAATAATAATTGCCTATAAGTAAATAAACAGTGTGTAGGTATTTACTAAGTGTAAACTGGTTAGAATTGCACATATTTCTTGGTTACAGTTTCACACTACTGGATGTCAGTCATTGGCGCAGTATATTGCATTATCTGTTAAGATGTCAGCTAGACCAGTTCAGTACCTTTCAGTATACAGGGAACAATACCACCTTGGCCATGGGGTGACTCATTATAGAGCCTGAAGGCTAAGAGTAGAAAGGACCTCATAAAACAACATAATTTGGAGCAACACAGTTGTCTCAGTCTGTTACTGAGCCAACACCTCATACATGGGATGAGAGTCATTGTCCAGGATAGTAAACACCTTCCTGAGTGACTCCAGTGAGTCCAACCTGACTCCCAAGATTGAACCAGACTTTTTAATCAGATTATTTATTCATTGTATGCACAAATTTAATTTCCCCAACACACTACTAAATAGAAAATTGCGCTTATCACTATAGACTGATAGAATACATACAGTATAAGATAATGGGAGTGGCCATTGTAATTAGGATAGGGGTTGAGTTCCCTTCTTAGAGGAGTAATTGTAGCAATAAATAAATAATGCATAGAACTTTTTTTATAATATAAAGGAATGAATACACATTTGTAATTGAATTACCATAAAAGCATATTCACAAAAATGGTATACATATACATTTTAAATTAAATCACATTCTCAAAAGACATTACTATGATACATCTTATGATGCAATCTAGGGCACATCATCAGTAATGTTACCTGAGGTCATTGGGTGTTTTAGGTCCTTCAAATATCAGACACCCTCACTCAGGCAACCCAGCTCTGGTTAATCAAGCCTCAGCTTGTGCCCTAGCAGACTTCTCCCACGGATCTGCTCTCTTGAGCCAGAGCCACCTCGAGGCTTTCTCTACTGCCTCGGTGTTATTGTACGAGGGACGTTCAAAACATTTCTGTCCTTTTATATTTTCGTTGGAAACGATGAAGGTAAAAATATTTTTTGTTGATGGCATTAAAAAGTTTGTATGACGCTGGAAAAATTGCATTGCAAAGGAAGGTGACTATGTGGAAAAGTGATGTAATTTGTTTGTGAAATTGTTAATAAATAGAGTTAAAAAAAAAAAAAAGTGGAAACTTTTTGAACGTCCTTTGTAGACTTCCCTCCTCCTCCTCTCACCTGTGATGCCTAATACAGTATAAGCCCTTGTGACGATGCGGGTTCTACTCCATGCTCCCATGCAGCTTCAGGAAGCTCTTGAACCCGACACTGTCAGTAATGTCACAGATGAGCTCGACAGTGAGGCACAACAAATGGAGCAAGGGGATGGTGTAAAATAAGTGCCAAGTGCTTTTATTTAAAACAACAACCAACAAAACAAAGTCCATATTAAATAAAGTGCAGTGCATCAAAACATCAATCATTAAATAATCCATAAAAACAAGTGAAAAGGTGGAGGTTAAAAAAACACAATAGAAAAAATCCTTTAAAATGAGGTTAAAACAACAGCTGGAAGCAGTCCTTTTAAAAACAAAGCCCGGTGTCTTCTTTTACCTGGCAGCTCCCCTGCTTCTCCCATCTGGGCCCCACAACAGGAGAGTCGCCCTACCAGCAGTTGACCTTCTTCCCACGAGACTGATCTGGAGGCTTCCTGATCCCTGGCTTCGGTCTAGCACTCTCCAGATCGAGACTTGGCTTCCCTAACGACCAGGATGCTCACGCCAGGGAATTCACCACCCAAGCCTCCTGACTCTCACTGTCTTCCACGGCGAGCCATCTGTCATCACCCTCCGGTCACTCCAGTTCCTTGATCGCTCAGCTGGAGCGACCGCTTCCTTCTGCCCCACCGAGTGTCAGCCAAACACTCTTCTTGGGGGCTCACCTCCCAGCTGCCTATGAGCGCTTGCTCGCTCTCTCTCTCCTCACGCACCGGCTTTCTTCTCCAGCTTCCTGCCTTCTTCCTCACTCCTGCAACCTCCGTTTCTTTCATTTTTCCTTTTCATTTTTTCTCTCCCTAGCTGCCTCACGCTTCTATTTATATACGGGGGCATGGATCAGCTGTGGCAATAAGCAGCTCCCGGGAACAATTACGGATGCAGACGAATTCTCACCTGTGCATTTAAGTGAGAATCGCCTGCATCACGAATTCCCTGAGAACCACACGGCTACACATCACCACCCCTCGCTTAGCTGCGAGTGCAGCGATTATTTATTTAAAACTGGCCTTTTTGACATGAGCTGTGGACCCGCTATACCACAGCCCTGCAGAGAGATTGTCCTGCAAAGCCTCTAAGCCCTCGTAGTTCTATCTCTTTTGCTCAAAGGCCTCCTTCATTCGGTCTTCCCAATAGCACAGTGAGTTCCAGCATAAATACACTCTTTGTAGTTTCTGACACGCGAACAACATCTGGTCTGAGGGTAGTCTTGGTGATGTGCTCAGGAAACTTGAGTTGTCTGTCTAATTCTACTGTCAGAAGGCCAGTCCTATGCAGTGTAGAAAAGCCCTGAGCTAGCCTTAGATGTTCCTCTTCTTTTCTCTCCAGCAGTAACGAAACTGCTTTAGGGGCTGTATCCTCTGGCAGCTGGTGATGGCACTACTGATGCTTTCTGAAAATTGTCTTAAGCACCTGATTATGCTACCAGCAATATCGGCCTTCTCCTAGAGCCTTTGGGCAATAACTCAAGATATGCTCTAGGGTCCACTTTCTCACCCACAGGGAGCACACCGGTGTATCGACCAAGTCCCAGCAACCCAGATTGGTTAGGCTGGGAAGGATACCATAGACAGTCTGGTCCTAAAATCTGATATGGTGTAGCTCTGACTGCCAGACATCTGCCCACAAGATCTTCCTTGCAACTACTTGCTCCCATCTAGTCCAGGCACCTTACTGTCTCACTCTTATCGCTTAATTGGACCTATCCTTGTCCACTGCTACTCACACATCCGCTCTTCCTACTGAGCTTTGTCATAACAGGAGTTGTAATTGATCCTAGCCCTGCACTTTCTGGCTTCTGCTCCCACCAGGGCTCCATAGCATAGCCGTGACTCTACCTGCTCCACTGCATCCTCTGCTCTCCACTTCATACCAGTCCTGTCTGACACAACTGCTCCAGAAAATTTAGGGTCATTAGACTCTCAGAACTGCAGCCCCTCCCTTCCTTGCAAAACCTTGAACTCCTACTTGATGGATTTGAGGGGGAGTCTTACTTTTCAGATGTTCCCATAAAGGGCAATGCTGCTCAAGCTCCTCGGTAGACCTAGCCTTCTCCTCAGGCAGCAGCCAACTCTTCTTTCTAAAATTATTGGTATCAGAAATTCATAGAGGAGCAAAGGCCACAGGATCCCTGGTAAAATCCCATGCTGGTATATCCACGCCTTGAATTTTCCCGGAAGGCCTGTCTTGTCACCATCTTTAAGCCACCACTCTAGTACCTCACATGTGCTCTTAATGGATGCTGTATCCTTGAGACTGCTGTCAAAAATCTTCACCAGACTTTTTACAGGCTTCTCAGAGATAGTAGGGATGGATGTTTCTGAAATGAAAAACTGGAACATATCCGCTGCTGTGCCTCTGTTCACGACTAATAGTCTTCATACACATTTTTAGTTGAATCAAACTTACTATAATAAGTAGAAACTGAAACACTATTGTTTATTGCATTATAAGTTAAATCATTGAAAGACTAAGAGTTAAAGGAATGTATTTGCTTTGTGTATAATGGGGGAATCATGTTATTTCCCAAAGGCAGTGACACATTTACATCTTGAAAAAACTCACAATGAGTGTTACACATAAGGCAAGACATATTTGAATACTGCAGTTGCTAAAATCTCGTCACTCATCAGTTGCTGGAGCTGTCTCCACAAGTGGAACCCAGTACGTGGCTAATTGCAAGGTGGTTTCTAAGTTTTCACACTGATTGAATTGCATGTGCACCATATGATGAGGGTGAATTTGGCAGCCATTCAATTGAATGGGCAATAGGAACAGGAGCATGCCACACAAATGTTAACAAACACTATAAGCAACTTGGTTGCAGCGTACCCCCTCTAAAATTTACTGCAACCTAATAAATTCAATTTCCTTCCAGATTGGATGCCACCATTTCTTTACCACCCCAAACTACCCCACCCCAGGGGCCTGCGGATTACTGGGTGGATGATTAGGATTACTGGATGGCTTGCCTACTAATTTCAATGGCAGAGAAAAAAACTGCCATATGTCTGTGAACTTGCATTTTTGAGTGATGCACTTACTAACATGTGATCTCCTACTGTATAGATTTTTGTGTTAGCTTGCTTGCTATGTTTTAATAGCTGGACTGCTTTTGGGGCATTTCTTTTTGCAAACTAAATAAATTTTGAATTAAAATACTGAAAAGAATTTAACTGAAATTAATTTTACCCACTATTACCGAAAGTGTAAAAGGAATTTCAGTGTCATCATTTTTTCTGTTTCCAAGAATCCATCCATCCATCCATTTTCCAACCCTCTGACTCCGAACACAGGGTCACGAGGGTCTGCTGGAGCCAATCCCAGCCAACACAGGGCACAAGGCAGGAACCAATCCCGGGCAGGGTGCCAACCCACCGCAGGACACACACAAACACACCGACACACCAAGCACACACTAGGGCCAATTTAGAGTCGCCAATCCACCTAACCAGCATGTCTTTGGACCGTGGGAGGAAACCGGAGCGCCCGGAGGAAACCCACGCAGACACGGGGAGAACATGCAAACTCCACGCAGGGAGGACCCGGGAAGCGAACCCAGGTCCCCAGGTCTCCCAACTGCGTGGCAGCAGCACTACCCACTGCTCCACCATGCCGCCCGTTTCCAAGAATCCTCTTTAATAAAACCCCTGTGTGCATCCAGTGTCCGTGTGTGTGTGTCTTCTGGTGAAGTGCGCATGCGCGGGGCACGGAGCGATGCTTCAAAGCAGATGCTTCAAAGGCTGCCTGACACGTCACACAAGACAGAGAGGGCGGGAGCTATAAAATATCGCGCGGCCGATCCAATCAGATTTCGGTAAATGAGGTAAGACCTAATACGTAAAACACGAAAAATCCCATCGGGTACTGAGACGCGGAGACCAGCTTCCCCAAAGAAGTGGGATTAGCATTTGTTGTTGTGCAAGTATTCACTCTGAGGATGTCAGATTTGGGATTAAGAAGCTTGGCACGGTAAAGTGTAAAGTGTCCGTCGTTGAAGGGGTTTTCCTAAATGTATGAATTTTCAGGATATTACAATACAATGACTTTTAAAAGTAGATTTATTTTCAAGCATATTGCATCAGTTGCTGGGTAGAATCTGCTGATTGCCCACTGTTGTTACAGAAAATTAAACGCATATTACGGACAGCAAAGCCAGTATTACTGTCAGAGAAAATAACAGGCATTTTACGGAAAAAATTTAATGAGGTAAAAGGTCCCTTCCCATTTAATATAGACTATTCGTACTAATGTTTATGGACTACTGTTCTAGCGCCAGTTATTGTAACGGGCTTAATGTCTAGTCTATATATATAATTCACTAAGTCCATGGCAAGCAAGACGCATGCAAGCCAGAGCCACGCCCACCAACTCACAGAGCTCCGCCAACCAACAATTCACTAAGCAGCCAGCCATGGCATGCAAGACAGAGACCATGGGATACGCATGACAGAGCCACGCCCGCCAACTCACAGAGCCCCGCCCACCAACTCTAAGACCATAGGATACGCACGACAGAGCCCCGCCCGCCAACTCTAACCCTCCTCCCGCGTCATGGGATACGCACAACAGAGCCCCGCCCGCCAACTCTAACCCTCCTCCCGAGTCCACCCTCGCTCTCGACGCATGCGCACTGCCTGCTCATGTGCCCGCCCCCAACTCCTCACCTGAGTTGCTTTCGTCTGTGTACAGTCCACATGCACCTGTGAGTCACGTTGACTGTTCATTTTCCTAACATGGCCACCGCTTCACATGTATTTCATGGAAACAACTTTTCTTTCAATGTTATACAAATTCCTGCATCAGGTAACAGCACTTGCAGTGAGATTTTGTTGCTGCAACTAGACAAAATGCTACGACAGGTTAATCCCTTCACTAAGTCTTACATGCAAATGCATGACATTATCACTCACAGTGACCCTGTTGCTGCTGTATGAATGATATTCATGGAAAATCCAACTCTGGATATGAGAAGGTATAACGCCCCGTCCTGTCAAACTGATGTTGCTGCTATCTTTGTAGGTGAAGACGGGGAACCTCCTGCACAACACGACATTTGCATATACCCAAGGGGAGATGCTTGCAAGCGTATCTCTGTAATCAATATGAACTGTGACCCCATGGTTTATCCACTGCTATTCCCTTACGAAGATGCAGGCTGGCACATACACTTGACCTATGTTGAGGAAAGCGAACTGCGAAAAGAGCACGAGTAACGCAGGTCCAATTTTATGCTTACAGGCTTGCCATGAGAACTGCATTTAGCGACCTCGACTTCTCAACTGTGACTCCGGAACAGCTCAGTACGCGAGCTATATTAAGCGTCACCAATGAAGACTCGCTACACCTTAATGAACAAGTACTGAAACTTATCCCTACCAACGAAGTAACTTTCACCAGCGTTGACTCCATCGTCACAGACGATCCCGCAGATCAAGTTTCATCCCCCGAAGAATTTAACAGTCTTACTCCCACTGGCATGCCTCCGCATAAACTCAAAATTAAAATAGGTTCAGTCGTCATGCTTCTCAGAAACCTCATGCCAGCAAGAAGTCTCTGTAATGGCACTAGACTGACTGTTACCCACATTCACCGCAATGTGCTGGAGTGTAAAACTATCGCAGCTGCTACCTCACAAACTGTCCTTATTCCCCGGATATCCCTGACCCCATCAGATTCAAATTTGCCTTTTACATTTACACGCAGACAATTTCCTGTTAGATTGGCCTTTGCAATGACAATTAATAAGGCACAGGTCCAAACTTTCAAAAAGATATGCCTGTATCTGCCACCACCAGTTTTCAGTCACGGACAATTTTATGTTGCTCTCTCCAGAGTTCCATCTTTTCATTCACTCAGTCATATCCTCAAACCCACCCCATCTGGACAACTGTGTCTTTCAGGAAGTGTTCACCCATCAATAAATAATTATGTGGCGTATGCTTCGCCGCGGGTTGGCTAGTCATATATAAACAATGAAAACTGAATTCCATTGTTTACTGTTGTCTGGCATAATTGTCACTGGAGTACCAGGTTGTTCAAGATGGAGTTTGTGACACCACACCACATACCATTAGACTAAGTCTCAGAGTAAACTACTTAGATAGGAACATTAAGGCAATTATCATGCCCCTCAGCCATTATCTAGCATACAAAACTCAAATATGAAAGCATTTATGAGTTTTGAGTGTTACAGTATGTAACTAAATTGTTTGTCAGACATGAATAGTCATAATTTCAAAGAATTAAACAGAGTAGTCAGTGACACCACTTTGTGCCCATGAAAACATCACTTAAGCTACCAGTGATCCAATTGTAAACAGTATATCTAGGCTTGTAATGAATTCTAAGCTTAGATACACGTGTCGGCTAAATGTGAAATAATAATTATTAAAAAAAAAAAATACCACACTCAGGATCAGTTCTTACCTTGAGCTTAAGGCTGTGGGTCCAACAACTCTTAACTGAATTAAGCAGCATTGATAATAAATGGGTGGGTGAACTTTTTTAAAAAAAATTCAGTATCTTTTATTTCAAATTATTTACCAAGCAAATAGTTATACATCATTATAAAATAAATGCAAAAATCTGTAACCAACCAGCTAGAAAAAATAAAGTATTAAATTTGTTTTAATTTTTTTTTTCAGATTGGTTTCCTCTGTTAAAAAGACAGCTATGAGAACATAATAAACATTTTGTATATTTCTAAAATGTCAATATGTTTTAAAATGCCCTTGGTCCTGTTCAACTGACCACCTCTATTTAGAACAAAACAGCTCTGCATTCTATAAAGGTGGAAATCTGCTTGTCACTTCATGACTCATAATAATAATAGTATGACTTGATCTTTAATTTCACTGTAATTTCTTACAGTTTCACAAATAAACAAGTTATGAGGGTCTTTTCATAAACAGTTTTAAGGTTTTTTTTTAATCCATGTTAAAAACTGTCTCTATTTTTTCTTTGCATGCATGACAGTCTGTGCATCTGCGATAATATAAATAGATTACATAGCAGTTTATATTTAGCAGTTCTGGTTCCTGGTTGAAATGTTGTTGAATATGCTTTGTGTTTGTGCAGAGAAAACAACTGAACAGCTTCACTTCTTTGTGCAGGAACTGCTGAGCAGGACATCTCTTGAAACACAGAAACTGGATCTCATTGATGAAGTTTCAAACCTCAAGCTGAAGTTAGTTGGCATGGAAAAGGAACAGCGTGATTGTGAATACAAACAGCACAAGGCTGAGGTAACGCTTTTTAATGCTGAGATGCAAGCTGCAGGAAACATTAAACTATAAACAAATCCTTTTTGAGGGATGAGCGCCAAATGTGAGGTTTTGATCATAGCACTGGTGTTTAGCAGAGAATGTTAACGCAACGCACTGTTAAAACAAAAAGATTTTAATTGCTTCTTATTTCTTTAAAGTTACATTGGGTTTGTGCTGTGTTATTTTATTGGGCTATTGTATAGATACTTTTTTACAGTTGTTTGTGTGTACATGGGTGATTTATTTTTTCCTGTAATATCATGGGGATTAACAAGGGCCAAATGAGTTTCACATAACATTTCACATAGCCACAGATATTCTTATCAGTTGTTTTGGAAAGCTGACAACCCACGCATCACAAATCCAAATCTGGAATGCATCAGTACGGAAAAAGCAAAGTTTTACATGTCTGGTGAGCAGCCTTTGCCAAGTTTGGACACAGGTTGTACGATAGCCTCAGTGGTTTTTGGCGACTTTGACTTATAAAAAGTTATAACAATTGTGTGTAGGTTTAATCTCCTTATCAAACCCTAGTAGCTGCAGCCAGAAAGGGGAGTATGGTAGTATATTATTAGCTTTATTACGGGAATCAAGTAAGCCTTTTAAAACATGTAAAATGTAATTTCTGACTATCCAGAACACTACTGGAATTAAATATTGCAAAACAGACTTTTTTTACTTCACATTATTATGCTATTTTTGTATGTTGATTAGTAGGAATGTCATTGTTCCCTTATACACAACAATGAAAACTCTAAACATACTTAATGATAATAATAATTCACCTTATTTGCCATATATAATTCCTTCCATTAGGAATTTGTTGTTTTCCTCACACCCCAACCTATTCTCCAGAGACACACAGAGGGAGTGAGAAGCTTGAGGGTCATAGTGCAGGGTCAGCTATTTGTACAGCACCCTTGGAGCAATTTCATGTTCCTTTATTACAGTATTTTGATGAATGTCCCATAGTCTGATGTAAGTTCAATTTAATAAATGAAATAATACAGTTAAGAACAATCAAAAGAATTATTTTGTTTTGATTGGTTTGTGAAAATAAAGATACAGGAAGAGAATTGCAGTTAAAGCAAAATACATTTTTCTGAAATTTCAGAAATAAAATTTATTTAGCATTGAATATGTCAAGTTGTATAACAGTTCAAATAGACTATATGATTTTTATTAAAATGTGTTTTTAATATAAGTGTTACAATATTGCAATAAACCAGATTATGTTGGTGTCAATAAATTATTTAGAGCAAAATTTCACTATAGGAGTAGTGAAGAAATGGCAGGAATCCATGACAGTGTAGAACAGAGATAATAACAAGCTAGAAGGGGACTATTGTGTAGGTAAAGTGGAGTTAACCATATGTCATATATTCTTTAAGGTTCTTTGTTTAAATTAGTAGTCCAGTACATTTAAGATAAAACCTGTACTGTATATGGTACATTGTTTGTCTTTTGCCTGCTTATTTTGGATGCTGTAATTTTCATTTATAGATGTCATATACCTTTTAAATGTATGACTACAGTGATCTTTGACCTTTGTGTCTGCTATTTCATGGAAGACATTTATCATTTTAGACGGCTTATAGAATTCTGGCTGATAGACCCTCTCTTTGTCTTCACCTGTTCTTTGTAATCTTCATGTGAACTGTTGATCAGTTATAGAGAGGTACTCAGAAAATGGTATTGATAGAAAAAGGAGACTTCTTCAAAACACACCTCTTCTAATCATCAATTGATGTAAACTTATCTTTAATATTTCCTAGTGATGCTACACCTTTCAAAAAAAAGCTGTTGTTATGCACAATGATAAATGTCTGTGTATACATACTGCATATTAATAAAATATGCATAAAATGTGAGATGCAGTGTTTTTGTGTTGTTGTATTATTCTGCTTGCAACATCACAGCATAATTTAAAACAAAATACTGAATGTATAATAATAATCTGCATGTTTAAATATTCTCATATCATTCTTTGTTTTGGAAATTATCACAAAATTATTTTAATTTTCCACAAATATTACTTTCTGCAAATATCATATCAAGTAATAATAATCATAAGGGTTTGTTGTGGCAGATGTTTTAAAAGATCAGGTTGGCATAGTGAGGTATTTCGGTCTCATAGCCTCAAGTGGTTGTGTTCGTATCAAAGCTTGATCACCCCCATTTTATTTAAACATACATGAATTATGTGTGAGCATTCATGTGCACCAGCCATGTTGATTCAGTAAGCAGTCACAGCTTCTTTTGAAGGAGGCCAGCCCGATTCAAGATAGATAGATAGGATTAATAAAGTATCTATCTATCTAAGGGGAAATTCCCATACTCCAGCAAAGATGTAATTTTGAAAAGTCATAGATTGACTTTTTCACAGACATCAGCTTCATTACATTGCAAAGCAGGAAGGCCATGGTCCAGGTCATTAAAAAAGCAAGCAGCACATCTTTCCTTTGATCCAGAGAAGACATGTGATCATATCATCTAGTTCTTCCAAAGGCAGTGTGTTTTATATCATTCCAATCAATGCTTGGCATTGCACATCATCATCTAAGGCTTATATGCAGCTGTATAGCCATGGAAACCCATTTCATGGAGCTCCCAATGCACATTTCTTGTGCTGATGTTGCTTCCAAAGGCAGTTTGAAACTGCTGTTGTGAATAATGCAACAAACACTAAGCTATTATTCCGTGCTATGCTCTTCAGCACTTGGCAGCCTCCCTCTGTGAGTTTGTATTGTCTACCACTTTGTGGCTGAGCTGTTGTTGCTCCTAGACACTTCCACTTCTCAGTAATAGCACTTACAGTTGAATGAGACAGATCTAGCAGAGCAGAAATTTAATGCACAGACAAAGGTGGCATCCTGTAATAGTGCCACGTTTAAAATCACTTAATTTCTTGTTTGCACCTGTTAACAATGGGTGTGCCTGAAACACCAGAACCAGAGTAATGTAAAGAGATGTCGTCATACCTTTGAACATATGGTGAATTCTAGAAGCAAATGCTGTCCTTCTTTGCTGTCTTTAGCCCTTCCAGTAATAATTATTTTACCCCACCTCCTGGTGTAAATATAATTGGATTTAGTTAATGTAATGTATCGCCCATCCACTTCAACCACCTTCAGTATCTGCACATTTGTAACTTCCTCCAGTCTTGCCTGATTACGAACTTCACTGGACTAACTCCTCTCGTATGCCTGTTTGTGGCCTTTGTTGCCATGCTGGGTTGATTAGTAACTTGAAAATTGTCATTTGCTAAAAAGTTGATGCCCTACAATATACTGGCAGCCCATTTTGGAATAACTTCTGCCTGGTGCAACATGCTACTGGACTAGGATTTCATACAAGGGCAGGCCTAAGTTTGTCATGGATAGACCTAATGTTATTTTTATTACTTTTAAATATACAATTATTTAAAAAAAAAAAAAAAGAAAGAAGAAGTCTAGTCATACTACCATAAATGCCTTTTTTTAATGATTTTTTTTTTTTTTTAACGATAATTTAAATCCACTTGCAAATGGTGAAGATAAACTGACTGCATACTTTTGGTGCTGTGTAAGACATACCAACCCACTGCAAGGCACAAACAGCCAAATAATATCTTTTATAATTTTGACCAGATAGCATCAAGTAACAGCAAACAGTCTGATTACCATTTTGACATTTGCTGCAATTTGTGTATGCATATCTGATACATGCATTTCCAGTATCTGAATACACAAGTGAATCTGTCCTCAACTAGGATATCACAAAAATGTCACATTTGCATCTTTTGATATCCCATATTCCAGTCGCACACAATTATCTGTTGTTTCAATGAGCTAACAAGCTACATGCCTTACTGGCCATAACAAAGTTGGAAACTTCAATACAAGTTGAGTTGGTGGCTCATGGATATCAGACAAATCTGTGACCTGGTTGATCCTTCTTCATTTGGTGCCAGGGTGTCTATACATTTTCCAGCATAGGTAACAGGAGGGTTTCCACTCGCCATTGGGGTATCATGAAAGATTTCAGTGGCAACATCAGAGTCTGGCATGTTTTACACTTCTGTTTGGTTCCTTTTGCTAATAAAACTTGAAAGGACTGTTGGTCGAGAAATAATTCACGTTTCATTCCAAGCAGACGTAGTCAACAGTAACTAGTGATAGGCAATTTGAGAACAACTCTTGCCAGTGAATCACTCAAATTGATTCAGCGGAGCTCAACAAGCGAGCTAAGTAACTTAAATAGGTTAGTAACTGATAACCTTCTGTTAGGGTGACATGTTTAGAGAAGCTGTGATTGGTAACATTTTAAGTCAATCTTATTTTCTAACCCTTCTTATGCATATGTATGATGTGTAATCACCATCCATAAATGTGTTTTCCAAATACTTTTTACTTTTCAAGTAATAATGTTCACACTAATGATGTTTCTGTGTAAGTTTATAATGAGCTGATGTTTTAATCAAGGAAGTTTTGTATTAAAACATATGTATGTAGTATAGGCTATTTTTCATTTAAAGAAAAAAAAAAAGAAAAACCTAAGCTATAGAGTGGGTCAATGAAGAAAGTGGATGGCTGGGCCTAATACTGGCACCGCTCCTGGACTAGTCCCTGGCCCACATTACCCTGAACTAGACTGAGCAATTTTATAACTACATGTTTGCCACATTGCAAAATGTAAAAGTAAAGCCTATTTTTTATTAAGGCACAAAAAAGTTGTAGTATGACATTATGCCTTTCTGCTATCATGTCTGTTATTTGACCCATGCTCATTTTAATGTTCGTAAGAACCTGTCTTTGCTGTCACTGTTAATCAGCTCTGTGTTTGGATCTCACGGATGCTTCTTGACAATAACCTTGCCTGTTCCTTTGTATGTATGCCTATTTTAATGGTTTTTGACTTAAGATTTTTTCCCTGTTACTGATCTTGACTCCATATCCTTAGGCTGAAAGAATTACAAAGACAAGTCCTTCCAGCAGTTTCAAAAGTTGTCACTTGAGCTCCTTAGAGTGCTGCAGTGTCCTTTACCTTTTCATAACTTTGCCCTCAAAACGTAGGTAACATACAAATAGAATAAATGTGTTCACAGGTGAAAGATTCAGACTACATGGGTTTGTATGATTCAATATAGCCTTCTTCATCTTTTGCACATCATAATGAAACATCTCAGAACCCTTAGGTATTATTTGTTGAAAACACCTAAAGTTTATTTCAGATGTTATTTCTTTCTTCTAGTATTTACACTACAAAATGAGATGCAACTTTCTGAATTTTATTTTGTTGTCTCAAAAGACAAAGTACATTCTGCTTATACTAACTTCTGTTCTTGTCCGAAGAGAAAAAAATGTCTTGATCTCTTTGATTTCCTGTCTAATGGGGAATACTTCCAAAAGCATGGTTTCTTCATGCTGCTGGCATTATATCTCCTGTGGCAAAACATTCTCAAGATTTTCTTGGTTCTTATTTTACCTGGGCTGCTACATTCTCAAAAGATGTTATAATTTCTGTTTTCTGTGAAATGTGTCCAATTTATTCCTCTTTTTAAACTAGTTTTTCCTGACCCTGATCATGCGTGTTACATAATCTTAATTGAAAAGAACACATTTTTCATGTTTCTCTGCTCCTGCATTGTTCATCATTGACACACATTTGATATAAGATTTTGAATCCACCAATTACATTTTTAAATATAGTTGTTCCTTATTCTTACTGTTTTCAGAGGATGACTATGTTTGTGTCTGTAAGCTACGACTAGGAAATTAATTTTCTGTTTTGCTCTCTTGCTTCTGTCTTTATTTTTTGAGTCCTGTTTCAAATAAGGCTGCCTACTGCCTCCTTTTTGTTGTTGTAGTTTTTAAGTAATTTTCTCAACTCCAAATCTTGTCTTCTTCCTTGAATTCTGCTTTTTTTGCGCCTTCTTATATACAGTAGACCCCAGCAAAGTCACGATTCAGAGTTTGCTGCCTCAGTCATTCACTGATTTTTCTAATTGTTAGTGGAAACCATAAATATCCTCCACAATTTTTATGGCTTTTTTCATGGCAATACTGTATTGTAGAGAGAACAGGAAGCAACTGTAGGGGAAAATGCGGCTTGGGATGGTGAAAGTAGCCAATAAAATTTAAAACTGCAACTCCCAGCAGTCCCTGCAGTGGCTTTGATTGGTCTTCTGCTGAGGGTGCTGGGGCTGTTGGGGGTCAAAGGATGTCAGTGCGGCTTTTAAAAAGGGGGCTGGTAACCAAAAGCAAAAAAAAAAAAGTTTTTGTTTTCATTTATTTCATTTGTTTTCATTACATTCTTTATTTGCTGTTTGATTACCGGTTTGCTTTGTTTTTGTGTCTGTTTGTGAGTGCGCGCGGGTCAGGCCAAGGCTGGGTGCGTCCCTGGAATCTCCATCATAAAAATAAATAAATCGCCGTCTTCTCGACCGTGTGAATCTTGGCGGCACCGGACCGCTACAGCGTTATTCATTTCTCCTTGCTGCTGATTGACTGTGTTGCATCTCCAGCTGAGTGTTCTTGTGTTTTCCATTTTGCTCCTCTTAACCCTTAAACCTCCACAACCGGCTATAGTCGTTTCCCATGCCATTTGCGAGCACGCAGGAGCTGATCAGTCAGTGCTGTACATTTGTTGAGCAGCCAGCCCCTTGTGAGCAGGGGGGCTGAACGCACCCCTAAAAGACACGGACGCTCCTCAAAAAACCCCTCTTAAAAAAACGCTGATAGATTACCTTCACATTGCTCCCTTACTTGCTGGGCTTACTTGCGGCTGCTCTGTTGCGTGAGATGCTTCTTGCGCGACACTATGCTTTCTTAAAAGCCTGAACAGCACCTGTCCTTTTTGGCTGATTGCTTTGTTTCTCTCTCCTCCCCCAGACATCCTGTGCTCCTGTTGGGCATCCTGCTCCCGTTGTGCTCCCCTATGATGTTTGTCTATTCTTTAACTAACTGCATACTGAGCTCATTTTACTTCTGAAAGAGACATGTTTGTTTGAAGTGTTTGAATAAAGTTCCTGTCTCTACAATCTCCTGTGTTTCTGTGCAATTCTTTGACCCAAGCGTGACACCCTGCAGCCTCACTGTCCCTGGGATTGAGCCGCTGCACTAGACTAGCCTGCCAGCGTCAGCGTTTACCTCTGTGTGCTTGCGTGCAGCCAGTTCAAGTGCAGTTGGTTCTATGATTTACTGAATTTCATCCATGGCGTCAGTTGCACATTGTACATATTGTTCCAGTATTTTTTTAAATAGTTTTTACAGTTCATTAGCAGTGTGTAAATGATTAGTGTTGCAGTAATTGTGATGCTAATGCATGAAAAAAATGTGTTCCATTAAAATTTCACTTTTTCTTTGTGAATTGTGACGTTTACTTAAAAAGTGCAGCAAAAAAGTATTTGGCGTCCAGGGATGCATTAACCCCCAAGTATGTGGCAGTTTAAGGGTTAAAGCCCCAAGATGCCGCCGAAATGCCCTGTACCTTCTAAGGCTTCTGGCAATGAAAACGCGCTTGCATGAATTACACATGAATTACAGTACAAATAGCGGTAACATAGATATTTTACATTCTAGCACTGCGGGAGACATAGCAGTACAGTATACAGGTTTACCTTTACATTCTTTATTTTTAGGTAATGTATTAAGCTGAATTTGAAATTAAATGAAAATGTTTTGGGGACATATTTATGGTTTAAGCTATAAAAATAGGCATTTTTTAACCACATCGAAAGTTTACGGTTTTTCACAATTTTCGCAAATTCCTTTTTTACGATTTTTAATTGCTGAACTTGTGGCTTCAACTCATGAGACTTAAACAGTTACAAAGTTGAATCCAACCATCAGCTTCATCATTTTCCTGTCTCATCCTGTGGGTTTCTACACTATCCTCAGGGTGCTCTCAGAAAACTCACTTGTGGAAGAGAGTGCAAGACATAAATGTGAAAAGGAGTCTGTGGATGGAGTTGGAAGGGCTGTAGTAGTACTGTACCATGGCCTATAAATCGAGTGTTCCTGAAAACCATTTCTGTACCTATGACTCCACTTGATGGTTGTGGAAGAGGAAGATTCCATTCTTTCAAATTAAGCACTAGGTCAAATTCAACACTGAACTGGATAGCAGTTCATCAAAGGGAACAGGTATGCAAAAACTCATATTTATTCATATATTTTAGAGTTACTAATTATTCTAGCCTCCATGACTTTGGAATGTGACATTAAAGGTGGAGTTTCGATTGAAAACACTCACAGAATGTATGCGCAAATGCAAATTTCCAATCACTATTTCCCCAATAAAGTTCTTTAAAAAATGTTTGTTGGTAACTTTCTTGATCTATGTCATGTTGTTTAATCACTAATTAAAGGTAGTAACCTATATTAAGATGTAAACAGGTATTTAGCAGTACATCAATAATGCCCGAGTGCCAGATATTTTTTACAGTGACAGTTTGACTTTTCCAAAATAATGCTTCATTTTTTAATGCTAATCTATCTCTCCTTTGAATACAGCACAGTTAAATTTTAAACCATTATCTGTGACTGAAGAGTTACTTGACGCATGAATACTAATCATATTTGGAAGATGAGTAATAATCCAAGACACACACTGAATTTTAATTTTGAAATATGATAAAAATCTTATTTAAGTTGATTTGATTTATACCATACTGTATATGAAGACAATCTCTGCCCTGGATATGCTTAGTAAAATAAGTGTATATCTAGGGAATACCTTTCTTCTGACTACCCTACAGTTTTCTTTACACAAGAAATCACTTCTTTAACACTGTTCACTGAGGCAACAGTTAATTTAATGAATTAGGCTGGGACAAATGATATTGAAGTACCACTGTTTATCTCCATGTACTGTATATTAAAAGCCTAACAGCTTGATTCAATCTGGTCAGCTCCTTTACCATCACCGCTTCAGCACTGTACCTCACATCAAATCAGCAGATATTGTGATTCTGTTAATTCTTTAAAAGTCTGTAGCTGTAGTTTATTGCAGCTCTGCCAGGCTCAAGGCAAGCACCAGTAGAAGACTGCATTTACTCATTATCACACTGATTTTAAAATGCAAGGAAAATACCCAAAATCTGTACTGTATTCCATCAGTACCTTTATTATGCCCTATGCATGATTATATATAAAACAATACAACTTGTTTTTTGTGTAGCACTCTTTACTGCACGGAGTGATTCGAGCAATTCTCAGTCAAAATACAGTGGTACCTCGGTATACGTCTGCTTTGGAATACGTCCAACTTGTTATACGTCCTGTTTGGACACAAAAAATTTTGCTTGACATACGACCTTTGTTTGGAATACAACTCGCATGCTAGAACACCGCATGTGGTATAGCGGGTCCGTGGCTTCAAAAAAAGGGTCAGGTTTTAACCTGTATAGCCGTGTCATTCTCCATGGACGCGATTGCACAACCACGGGGATGTTAATGAGGTAGTTGGAGCGAGTCACACTTGTACAGGTGGGCTGTGATCGGGAAGGGTGAGACTGCATTTTGAACCTCGGATTTTATCGGATTTATTTATTGTTGTTTTTACCCCCACAAAACACTTGTTTTTATGGATATTTATTAAATAATTATTTATTGAAACCAGATGCACTGCAATTTTTGTTTGGACACTGATTTTTGTTTTAAATAAAAGCACTTGGCATTCTTGCACTATCCCCTGGCTTCATTTGAGAATTGTCCTCATGTGTCAGCTTATCTCAGTGACATTACCGATGCTGTCAGGTTCAGGGCTCCCTGTAAGGACGTATGGGAGCGGACCTGCATCGTCACACCGCGCGTTACTCTACGCTGCCCACGAGCGTCAGTACGCCAGTTGCTAGCATTCAGTGAACAACCCATGCTATAAGTCTATGTGAATTTTCACGTGATTTTCTGTTTTTTCACGTAAATTTGAATTAATTGTTGAAAAGTATGAAGGTGGCATGCGTATCCGGGACATGTCTGCTGCATAACGTATGTCGAGAACGACGGTATCTACGATTGTGAAAAACAAAGACGTTATTAAAAAGTAAAGTGAGGTTAAATTTTAATTTATTTAATCTAATTGCTTTTGTATTTTTGTATTTTAGTATTAAGCAGTGTTTAGATTATTTTGTACAACCCCATCAATGTACTGTATAATATGCCAATAACAATAGGATTTTTTTTCATGGGAACGGATTAATCATTTTCCCCTTATTTCTTACGGGGAAAAATTCGTTTGGTATACATCCTGTTTGGTATAAGTCAAAGGATCTGGAACAGATTGAGGATGTATACCTAGGTATCACTGTACAAGTATAGATTATACCAATTACTAAATACAGAACTGGTACATATATAAATGCAGATTTGTTAAAACACACATTATATAAAGTACTCTTTGATTGTCCTTTCTATAAAAGGCAATATATGAATTGAAAAGTAAAGCAATTACAAGACTATATATATTACTTTTTTATTTATTTGTCTATGTCCCATTAATAAAATACACAGATACAGAGAATGGCTGGAAGTTTTGTATTTTTCCTCTAAATCCATCCACTATTTTTTTTTTTTTAATCTAACCTGCTTATCTACAGTATTTCAAGGTCACAGTGCACTGATGCCTGTCTTAGCAGCATAGAGTACCAACCAAAATTGGAGGGGGTAGGGGGCAGTCCATCAGAGAGAATAATCACACACATACTCATAGAAAACCCCATTGCATTAGTGGAACATCTGAACAAAATGTACCACAATTACAAAATAATCAAAGCACTGACCTGAACAATTTTATCATGGTAGTAATAGTATTTACCATCTTCTAAAATGACAGGAAGGAGGAGATGCATAATGTGCTTTTCTCACACTTTTACTGCTTGAATTAGCTTAACATATTTAACAATACAGTTACAGCAGTTAAAAATGCCAAATACCAGTTAATTTAAAAAATCACTGTCTTACATAATGCATTGTGCGCAAAGGCTCATAATTTGAAAACTTAACTGTCATCACAGTTCATAAGTGCAAAAGTTATGTTTTTGTACTGTACACACACAGGTTGAAAAGGCTTGGTTCATGAAGTGTAGTCAATTCTTAAAATCTTCTTTTTATTTTATTTTATTAAAACTTTTATCTACTTAATAGTAATTCTTGGGCAGGACCTAGGTTATGCATTTCTGTGTAAGTTTTGTTTTCAGCGTTGTCTAAAAAGATGCTCTGTTCACTTCTACTATAACTTACCTTTGAAAGTTTGCAGTTAATCGTAGGTGTGCAAGTGAAGTTAAATTTAAGGCATTAACCTTTGTAAGAAAGGCACTATATTGTGCCCGACCCGACACAGATTGGACACGGGAGGCACGTGTAAAATAAACAAAGAACTTTTATTTTTCTTCAGCTGGAGGGCACTTCTTCCCTGTAAACCCTCCAGCCACAACACAGTCCCAAATAATAATAATAATAATTCATTACATTTATATAGCGCTTTTCTCAGTACTCAAAGCGCTAAAACACTAAGCACACCAGTAATGCAAAAGCACTTCTCTCTCTTCCACCACCACTCCTCCTCAGCAAGCTTTGTCCACCTCCACCCGACTCTGGCCGCTGAGTGGTGGTCGCTGGCTCCCTTGTATTGGGTACCCAGAAGTGCTCCAGGTGGTTGATTATCGACATCCAGCTGCACTTCCGGATAAGGCGAAACCAGTGCCCAAAAGGGGCCAGCCACTCCTGTTGAAGCAATCCCTGGAAGTGCCTGTGGAACCCCACAGAGCTGTACAGAACTCCAACCCCCATGAAGCCCTGGGGGAGTCCTAGACCCCGCTGCCACCCAGGGAGGCTGCCATCTAGCGTACAGGGGGAGATACTGGGCTTCCCACCCTTGTCCCCCTGGCAGATGTGGTGAAGGGGCGTCCTGGCCAGGCATGGGCCCTGTCCATCCGTCACACCTTTATCATGTATGGTATTATTTTACAAGTGCATTTATGTCATTTAAACATGATTTTCCCTCTGCAATCAAAGAACTTGAAGTAAATTATAAATTAAAATTAAAAAAAAAAAACTGGTGACACTGTGTCATAATACTCTGCATGCACCAAGGCTAACTTCAAATTCTCAAGTTGGTTCTGCTTTAATTACCAAATGAAGATGAGTCTTTTTGTGTTTAGTCTGCATTCACAACAGGGTTAGATGAGTCCAGACTCTATCCTGAAAGTAACAAGACACACTGCCAAACTAAATCTGCCTGGTGTGCTAGTCCACTGCAGAATGCAATTTCATGCATGCACAAGGCACCAGTTTATTCCAATCAGCACTAACATTAAAACCTTAGTGACAGGTGAAGTGAATAACATCATCGAGGGGTGGGATATATTAGGCAGCAAGTGAACAGTCAGTTCTTGAATGTGATGTGTTGGAAGCAGGAAAAATGGGCAGTCTTAAGGATCAGAACCACTTTTACAAGAATAAAATTGTGATGGCTAAATGAATGGGCCAGAGCATTTTCAAAACGGCAGGTCTAGTGGAGTGTTCCTGGTATGCATTGGTTAGTACCTTCCATAAGTGGTCCAAGGAAAGACAACCTAGTGATAGGGTCATAGGTGCCTAAGGTTTGCTGATTCACGTGGGGAGTGAAGGCTAGCCTGTCTGGCCTAGTCCTACATAAGAGCTACCATAGCATAAATTGCAGAAAACATAATGCTGGCCATGAGTGGAAGATGTTAGCACACACAGTGCATCGTAGCTTGCTGTGTATGGTACTGAGTTATTGCAGACTGGTCAGATTGCCAGTGCTAACCCATGTCCACCATTGAAAGCACCTGGGCACATGAGCATCAGAACTGGAGCAATGGAAGAAGGTGGCCTGATTTGAAAATCTTTTAGATCATGTGGACGACCAGGTCCGTGTGCATCATTTACCTAGAGAAGAGATGGTACCAGGATTTACATGATTAGTTAAGCTTTATACAAATGATATAATGTGGAAAATCAAAATTGTATCAAGTAAGTTCAAGTTTTGTAATTTGGTGTAAATCCTACGATGTCTAATGATTCAGTTAAATGTACAATGCTGTAATATTTTGCATTCTTTCTTTTAATCAAAAGAATATTACTAACTTTTTTTCTTTAGCTTGTATAAATCCACCTGTTAACTTATCAATTCCATAAAATAACTATGTCTGTGCTAAAGTTATTTACATTTACTGAGTCATAAAATGAAGTCAGCATTGTTTCTCAGTGGTTATACTGCTGCCCTGCTCTCCTTTCTTGACCTGGTCACTGTCTCTGAAGAGTTTTCTCTTTCTCAGTGTGCCCCTATGGGATTTCTTGATGGTCTGTGTTTTTCTGTAACATCCCAAAGATAGCCACAGAACCATACATGTCATTCTTTAATTGAGCAGATATTAATGAGTGTGGCATGTGCTTAAGTGTAACCCTGCAATTAAATGGGTGGTTTCACCCTCAGCTCATAATGGTCAGATAATCCATGTATGTACATACCGTTAAATTTTTAGATTTACAAAAATATTGCATGAACCTAAGATATCACGTATACTTGGGTGTTCTTCCAAAATTATTGGCAGCAGAAGTTTATATTTTCAGTAATTACAGAAAATAGTTAGGGAACATGCAGCTAAAACGTTTAAATGATTTCTCTTGACAGGTAATCTAGCGAATAAGACATCCTTACATCCGTGCATTTCTTTCTTTAGAAAGATGACGCAATATTAAGTTTCTGCTTAAGACTGTGGCTAGGGTGTGCAGCTGAAGTCTTGCATGACCTACCAAAGGAAAAGAGGGAAATGTCACTGTCTCATACAATGCACCATGGTTAGCTTTGTTTTGGAGAAATTAAATGATTAATGCTGTAGTTTTGTGTTTGGAAACAGAAAACAGAATTTTTCATAGATGTATAGCTGTGAAGAACATAAAATGTATTTTTCAAAACTGCTTGTTCTCTAAGTATTACAGTCCTGAAAAGTTTTAGCATTAAATATATTTCACGTCATCAAAGTAAAGATTATAAATATAGCTTAGATATTTCAAACTTGAAGATTGTTACTCTATACTAACACTGTTATTTTCATCTATGTTTAGTAGACTTAATTTTATGTGCTCCATAGCTATGGTCTTTATTTAAAAGTTAGGTTAGAATCTCTGTTGCCTTGAAGTTTAGCCTCAAAAATAAACTCAACTCTCTGGCTGTTGTTCAAAAATCTCTGAGTTGGCAAGCCACCAGTTTACAAAATTAGGTCAACCACCTCAGTTATCTTGGCGCAAGAGGGTAAAATGACTAGTAAAATAAAGAACACTGCCTGCAGTGGAAATGTACTTTTTGATTGTAATTGGTCAAATCAATAGATGTTGTTAACCTCTAAGCAGAAATAATAGTTTGAATTCATGGCACATTTCTCTGTTTTTCCGTGAATTTTTGAAAATATCAGAAGTGTAAGCTAGATACTTTATTAATCTCAGAAACCTTTTTTGATAGATTTGATAAATACATTTAATTTTTATAGGTTCTTATGAATATTATAGCATGGTTTCCCTCACTCAACGGCAAGATATTAGTGTTACTTACTATACATTTATTTTAATGTAAAATTAGATCAAGATAGTGACTCAGCAGTTGGCACTGCTGTCACACAGCACCAGGGATCCGAGTTTGAATCTTGCCATAAATTCTAACTATATTTGCCCTAGGGAAACATACTTATGCACTGCCTAATTTAATCGGCATGAGCAACATCAGGCGTCTCCACTTGTGTTTTGTATTTGTAAGTCACCTTGCAGGATAAATGTATCTGTTTTTTTTCAGGGCCTATATCAATTCTATTTTTTTTGTTTCTTTTACTCTTTTTACACTAAGTTCATTCATAAGCAGCCATGTATAAGCTTTGTGTTCAGTATTAAAGTGGTGTTAAACTGTGGATCATAGGCGTTACCTGTTTATTTTTTTACAAAATGAAATTCTGTATGCTGATTGTTCAGTGACCTTTAAAAATACTTAAAATAAATAAAATCCAGTTAAAAAGCGAAACATCCATGCTGATAACTTTCAGGGCCTTTTCTCATGCTTTCCCAATCCATTTCTTTGGTGGTGTTTTTCATTTGTTCATGCTTTTTTCATTATTATTTTCTCTCTTCTTCATTTCAGTCTGTGGTAAACCTGATTAGTGAACTACAGGAGCAGATGTGTAGATTTCAGCAGGAGATCAATATCCGAATCCTGGAAAAAAATGCACAGGAACACAGACCTGCTGAATATAAAGATAAGGAGCTACAGCAAGACACAAATCCCACCCTGAATGTTTCTAGTTATGGACTGCATTGTTACTGTGGTGGGGAGAAAGTAGGCATAGATTCTCTTAGCATGAACAGACTGTTTTGATTGTGGACTAACCAGCTAATACTGTGGCATCTGGTCTGTGTTGGTGGTGAAAAGTGTGCAAGGAAAAAAACAGTTAAGCTTCTTTTTAATTATAGTAGATTGGTGGTCTAATAAGTCATGCTCCTTTAAAAATTAAATGCATGCTACAAATTTTGTTGCAGTATTTCAACCATTTATTTTCTCTTCTTGACATGAGTGTAGAATAATTTCTGATCTTGTCATTCTTCTTTTTTCATCTCTTATAATCTTATTTCTGTAAATTTGCTATCAAGGTACACAGCTACCTCTTCACGTCTTTAATCTTGGAGTAAACACTTGTTACCATTTCACAATCATAATGGTGATGGTTCTTATCTTTCATATATTCATTTTCTGAGTATCCAGGTATGAACAGACTATTAACCTCAATCCATCTCTACAGTAGACACATTTACACCTATACCAGACCAATTTCTAGTCAACTGATTCGACTACTGTGCACACCTTTGTAATATAGAGGGTACCCAGAGTATCCTGTGAAAATTTATAGAAACAAGAAAATGTGCCAGCTCTGTACCTTACAGAGTAGTAAGTAAAATGGAACTAGAACCCAGGTGCTTGAAACTATAACACAACATTTAAACATGGTACTGTACTGTTGTTCCCTTCTTTATTAATAGTCAGTCATTTACTTTTATACAAAGCCTATTGAAGTGAAGGCATCCTCACAAGCTGCTTTAATGTATATTAGAAAGTGAAAACTAGGTTACCTAGTAAATAAAGAAGATTTTGAGTAACATTTTTAAAAGCCATTGTGTAAAATAACATAGTTAGATCTGCATTTTCCAATTACTGCTTCCAGGTGGCTGAAAATTATCCTGCCAGCATTAGCCATAAGGGAGGAATCAAACTTGGATAGGGACCCAGTGCATCACATAGCCCAAACACAGTCATACCCACTGACCGACGTGGCCAACTTAGAGTGAGCAATTATCCACTATGGATGTCTTTGGGTATATAAAAGGAAAGGCAGAGTACCCAGGAAGAAAAAATCAAGACATTGGTTGAACCTGCAAGCTTAGAAAGATAGTGTGAGACTCAAACCCAAGATTCTGGATCTGTAAGGCAGCAGCCTTAACCCCTAAGCCATCTTGCTCTCCATAGCCTGTGACGATGCGGGTTCAGCTCCATGCTCCTCTTCTATTAGGGAGCCCTTGAACCCTTTACCGTCGGTAATGTCACCGATGAGCTAGTCAGTGAGGCAATAAACAATTGAGCAAGAGGATGGTTAAAAAGTGCAAAGTGCTTTTATTAATCAATCCAAACAAAACGTTCAAAGTAAAGTGCAGTCGTGCAACGTTCAATAAATAAATAATCCATAAAATGAAACGTGGAGGTTAAAAATAGAAAAATCTTCTAAAACAACGAGGTTAAAACGTCTACAGGAAACAGTCTTTAAAACAAATGACAAACCCGGCGCTTCTTTTCTCTGGCAGCTCCCCTGCTATACCCATATGGGCGCTGTACAGGAGAATCGCCCTGCTTGCAGCTGACCTTCTCTCTGCCTTCCGTTCCAGCTTCTGCTGTTTGAATTGCCTCACCGACCCCTGGCTCCGGTAGGCTCTTCCAGCCAGCGACTTGGGTTCCACAGCAACCAGGGCGCTCATGCTGTGGAATACTCGCCCCAAGTCCAACTCCCGCTGCCTTCCGTGGCCTTATGCGGAGAGTCATCAATCTTCCTGTCACTCCTGCCCTTCAGAATGCTCTGCGGGAGCAAACACTGCTGCTACTCTTCAGGTGTCGGCCCTACACCCAAGCTACCGGTACAGCTGCCCGTGAGCCTGCACTCATTCGCTCTCTTGCACCGACTTTCTCCTCCTCCTACTGTTTCTTGCCCTCTCCTGCAACCTCTGTTTCTTTCTTTCCTTCCTTTTACTTTTTGTCTTTTTCTTTTCTCGCGCTTCGCTATATATGCGGGGAGGACATAGCAGCTGCAGCCCATTAGCCACAGAAACAATCATGGATGTGGGCAGTTTCCCACCTGTGCACTTAGGTGAAACCGCCCACACCACAGATCACCCTGCGGCTTGCTACAGCCACCACGCCCCCTCGCTAAGCCGCGAGCGCGGCGATTATTTATTTAATTAAAAATGGCCTTTGGTGGGACAGCTGTGGACCCATAACACCACATAGCCATGTTAAGAAGTTAGAATAAAAAAAAAATATATATATATATATATATATGTAGAGGGTGTCCCAAAATTCACGCAAGAAGTAATTTTGATAGAGAACACAGGTTTTTAATTAAAAATGTGTGGAATAGCATATCGGGTAAATGGCCTCCACGGCTTTGCTGGCACATACGCACTCTTCTGTCGAAATTTTCCATGACCGTTTTGCATAAATGTGGCTGAATTTCGTTGATACAGTGCTCAATTTCCTCCTTCAAGGCGTGGGTGGTCGTGGGCATGATGGCATAAACCTTAGAGTTCAAAAAACCCCAAAGAAAAAAGTCCAACGGCATTAAATCGCATGATCTGGGCGGCCAATTCTGATCACCAAAACGGGAAATTACACGACCAGGAAATGACTCATGCAGTAATTGAATTGTTTCTTGGGCTGTATGACATGTGGCACCGTCTTGTTGAAACTACATGTCGTCCACATCCATATCTTGCAATTTAGGCACAAAAAGCTGGATTATCATGTCGCGATAGCGAGCACCATTAACTGTTATTGCCTGACCAGCCGCATTTTCGAAGAAGAATGGTCTGATGATGCCTCCAGCCCAGAATCCGCACCAAACAGTGACACGTTGTGGATGCATTTGTTTCTCAACAATCACTCGTGGATTTTCTGAACCCCAAATGCAACAATTTTTATGATTAACGAAGCCATCAAGATGAAAATGAGCCTCATCGCTGAAGATGATTTTGTTCGAAAAATCGCATTCACTTGTTGTTGTTCCAAAATCCATTCAACGAACTCTCTTCGCTGTGCGTGGTCAGTAGGCTTCAGTTCTTGACTCAATTGAACTTTGTAAGCATGAAGATGCAAATCTTTAGTGAGAATACACTGTAGAGAAAGCTTCTGGAAATGTTCAATTCTTGACCACGGTGCCGAATTGATGTTCCTGGACTCTCAGCAACACTCTCACGAACTGCTTCGATGTTTTGTGTTGAACGACTTGTTGAAGGACGACCAGAGTGTCTAAGATCGCTAATTGATCCAGTCTCCCTGAATTTTTTAATTAATCTCTTCACAGTTGATGAAGTTAAATCACTATTCCGACCATATTTTGTACGAAAATTGCGAACTGTAGCTGCCAAACCTTCATTATTTTTAAAATATTGCTCAATAATGAAAACGCGTTGTTCTTTCGTGTAGCGCTCCATTTTTAATAACCCTGAACTGTGAGCTGTCACGCTGTCTTTTTTTTTTTCGTTGGCAACACTTTACCGCACAAATGGCGCCAAATTCAAATCTTGTGTGAATTTTGGGACACCATATATATAATAAAGATGTATTAGTGGAAAATATGATATAAGAGGTAAACTCACACATTATCTGCAAGACACGGTTTTAAACTACATAATGCAGGAATACAACTACATTTCTCTCAATTCCTGTTTTAATAATGAATATTCTTTCATTGTTGAATGCAAAAAACAGTTTGGAATTGATGAGAGTGAAGTTTTAATCATTTCCTGTCTCCATCTTTTTTCTTTTCTTTGAAAAATAACCCAATATGTTTCATTACCTTCTGTTAAATCTTCTCATTGGTTTTGGATTAGCTTAGGAAATAATACATTGGCATTCTTTTAGTGTAGCCGGAACAAGCCGTTTCTTAGGGTAAAATAGTCCTGAAATATATACTGTAGCATTTAAAATGTTAGTTTTAAATATATGGTTCTTGGGATTCTATTTCTTCTTTTGTATGCCTGCATTATTTCTGGTAAATCAGTAGTTGATATAATACACACCTGGCATTGTGGTTATAATTTTCGTTGTTATTTTTTTTCTTTAACTTAATATTGAAATATGCTGTAGAGTAGACCCACAGACAATGAATATTTTCATGACACCATTGTTATTTTTTATTTTACTGTGATTTTGGATAGTGAAAAATTATAATGCTGCTTTATTTAATTAATATGATGAATAATAGTATTTTTCAGATTTTTCTATATTTAATTCTTCCGCTCCCACTTAAGTATTAAAAACATTAATGTCACTTTAATTATATTAGTCCATATCTTACACAGAGTAAAAAAGAATTTATTCTTAGAAGAGTGATTTTCTATTACTCGTGTGTGATTTTGAAGCTAAAATATTCCAATGTTGTTTTGGCAAGGGTGAACTGTTCTTCTGCTTTTAACATGTGTTGCAGATTACATCTGCATCTGTACTGTATACAAATAATGAAATAAATCTTTCTGAGCCATGTTGTATTTATCACTCAGCTATTTGAATGTCTCCTATATATACCGTAAGTCTTTAAGTTTGCAATGTCTTCCTTATGGTAGATTCTGAATTCTTCAAAGTTTCAATAGTTAGTGATATAATTTGTCTTGAAAGGAGGATTGGCAGTAATTATATGGCTAAAAATGCCAGATGTATTGCTTTCAGATGCTCTTTAAATTTTTAAATACTGGATTTTCCCAATAACTGTTCATGGGTAGCTATACGCAAATTAGAGCCTACAAAGAGGAAGAGATACCATATTCCCTTTCCATAGTAACCAGTGCAGATGTTGGAAATCATGGCAGTTATATAACGGGGAGACAGGAAGAGACAGGTTCTGGGGGCCTAAATAGGAAGTGACGTCTTAGGAGGCGCGTTCTTCTGATTGTCTGCAGTGAGAAGAGAGGAGAAAGTTTTAGAAGACAGCGCCAACCCCGGTCCAGCTGAGATACCCATTTATTTGCGCCCATAAACTGTCTCCCAAGCGCACATGTGTTTCACCATATTTATTAGTTTAAAATATACTGACTCAAACCTTTGCATGTGTTCATATGATTGAAAAAGCTGTTTATGTGTATTGCTTTTGATTACAATGGCTGAAATATTTTAGCCGTGACTATAATAATAATAATAAAATCATTCATTAAACTACAGAGAAAATAACTCAGTAAAGGATGAAGAGGAAAGCAGCAATTACACAGGAACATTTACTTCAGTGAACAGACTTAACAAGCAAAGGTACACACAAAAAGGAGAAAGGACAGCACTAAAGAGGACTTCCTTAGAGCAACGCTTTTCTTTCAGAATAGCACTGAAACCTATTTCTCATAATTCCTTTGACAAATAATTTACTGCATTATAAGAATACAACCTGCCCCATGTTTGTAGAACTTCTTGGTTGTACTTTTTTAGTGCTCCACTGAATAAATAAAAGCTTTGTACTATATAGTGCATGATTAATTGTAATTCTTTTAATGTTCTCTGATTCACAATATTCCCCTCTGGACCCCTCTTTAAAAGAGAATCAGTGCTATAGAGAAGCAGTTTTATTTCCAAAATGCTATAGATTAGCATGCAAAGCCATTAAGATGTCCTTATTTTTGCCCTTTAAAATATTGAAAAAGTGGTTCCCATTTTCAGTCCAGAGCAGGACCCCTGTGGTTGAGGGTTTTTTTTAATCCAACCAATGTCACAGTCAGTGCATCATTCTTGGTTTTAATTGATCTTATTGACTAGGGACCTGTCCTTTTATAATTCTCTCATTCTGAGAAATTCTGTAGTATTTGTGTTTTTGTCAGAACTTCACATGTACAAGTTTTCTAAAACATTTTCTTTTTAATTGATAGTTCTGTATAGAAATTATCCCTTTAATTTATTCAAGTGCTGACATCACTAAAGAGGAACAACTATTTCTGCCATGTACACTTGTCTGGTTATTTGTAAGAAATGTTTTAATAAACAGACAAAGGAAAATGGCAGTGAAGTAATTGTATCCAATATTGTGTACACCTCTGTGCACATTGGTAATTGCTTATCATCAATATTAAGATACAATCAAGGGTACAACTTTGACAGAAAAGGGTAAATTGGAAAATAAACAAACATTTTAAATAATGGCAAATAATACAAATATGTAATGTTTTCTTAGAAATATTTGAATGCCAAATAACTAAACAATGAGATCAATTTAAAGACTGAAAACAGTTTGAATAAACACATGCAGATCAACCTGGGTTGAACATGGAAACCACCTGACTTAGAGTACCTGGTTTATTTACTTCATTGTGATAACAGATTGAGTTGTTGTTTAAATGTGTTTTCCTTACTAAGTGATTTGGTCTTTTTGGGAATTTCAGGGTTTACTGCAAGAACTGAAGATGCTGAAAAATAAAGTTGTGGAGCTAGAGGGGGAAAAGTCACAATATGAACGGAAACTCAAAGCCACTAAGGTAACCAATATGTTTTCTGGTAGCAAATCAGTTATGTTTTAGATTGACTGAATGCCATTAGGTCTTTGCTTTATTTCTATAAGTCTGAATGTTTTAATTGATTTACCTAGATAATAAAAGAAGCAAATAATGAACTTGTACTGTGATTAGTGTGGCAGTTCTATACAGTTTAAGTTGATGACCACTGGCACAGACTGCTTGGGAGGAAGTGCTCAATGAATTATGCTTTCTTCTATATTAATTGTGATTATGTATCATTGTGGCACTTCAGAATGCATGTTATACTTAATATATCATACAATAAAATGGATACAGGGTTGCACAAGTTGAAAATTACAGGTAAACTTACAGTGTAACAATAGCTTTGTCAGGCTTATTTTTACTAGCATATGTACAGTAGTATATCAGCTTGAGTTTACCTATCCTCTATAACTCTGAAGAGATGAAGCCTATATCTTAGACTTCTACCAAATGTTACTACTTCTCCAGTCCCATTCAGTTCATTATTTTTGGTGAAAACCATTTCATATGAACCACTTTTCTGTGGTATCCTTCAGTATTTGCTACTTGGTTAATATTTGCTCAATGGATATACAATAGTTATTAATTGGATATTCCAGTTATACCCCAGTAATATTTCCTTTTATTTCAAAGCATGTCAGGATGCACATAAGCCGTAGACACACTGCCTATCTCAAGGTGTTACTAAAGTTGTTACCAAACCATTGCTCTTCTTATTGTTGGCTTGAATACTTCATTTCTCTTTCTCAAGGATGTGCTGGTTACTGTATTAAAAGTAAAATTTAAAAATGTTCAAAATTTCAATGCCACTTTCTTACAATACAGACAAACACTGTAAATAATTAATCTCACCATTGGTTCTACTTTCTGTAATTCTTTTATTAAGTGAGTCTATGGAGCTTCTTACCATAGGTCTTAATGTTTCAATAATACACAAACACCAAAGGTTTCTTTCTTACATTTTACTTAGGGTATACCTGCGCTTATCATATTCTGTTACTTATTCTTAGATAATCTGTGATGCGTATCAGCTTTTATTATTGTTCTCTTCTTATTTACCATTTTATGCCCCTCTGCTTTTATCATGGTTTTTAGTTATCTAGTTCCTTTAAATTGCATTCTTGCCTGATTTATAAAGCAACTTATGATGCAGTGCATTTCAAAAGGTGCTATATTAAATGAAATTGCGTTGACTGATTCCATTTATGGTTTTGCTCCCAAAACACAATATAATTTGTTAGATACAAAACAAATATTAGCATTATTTTTTGAATGCCAAACTATTAAATGTAGTTCAGTATTTGTTAGCAAAAATAGTGCTTACATACAGAGTTATTCAAATAATATGTTTAGATATTTTTAGTTAAAGCATATGGATATATACTACTATGTAATGCAAAAAAATATTTAATTTTTGACTTCTGTGTTTAGTTGTGACTCTGTCCTTCTTACTTTCTCTGAAAGGAAAAAAGACACTTTGTAAGAGTGATCAGTGTGAATCTGTAATTATGTCAAGTTGTAATGGGTATATTTATTATTTCTGTATAAAGTGATATATATTTCTTTCACTTCTTATTTCCAAAACTGCTAAACAGTTTGAGATGAACAAAAGTCTCTCTTTAAACCATGTCTGTTCATGAAAGAATGCTACATATGAAGAAACCCAACCCAAATGACCCAACTGTGTCAAACAAAGTGTACTACTTACGGTTCAGTGAATCAGTGTATCCTGATTCATTGAAGAAGTTAATGAAACAGGGCAGTACAATGGCTTAATTTATTATGGGCACAAACAAATGCTACATTTTTCTGTTGACATGTAGAAAATACGTACAGTACTGTGCAAAAGTTTTAGGCAGGTGTGAAAAAATGCTGTAAACAAAGAATGCTTTCAGAAATATAAATAATGATTGTTTATTGTTATCAATTTACAAAATGCAAACTGAGCGAACAAAAGAAAAATCTAAATCAAATCAATATTTGGTGTTACTACCTTTTGCCTTCAAACCAGCATCAATTCTTATAGGTAAACTTGCACAAAGTCAGAGATTTTGTAGGATTATAGTCAGGTGTATGATCAACCAATTATACCAAACAGGTGCTAATGATCATCAATGTCACACGTAGGTTGAAACACAGTCATTAACTGAAACAGAAACAGTTGTGTAGGAGGCTTAAAACTAGGTGAGGAACAGCCAAACTCTGCTACCAAGGTGAAGTTGTGGAAGACAGTTTCATGTCATGGCAAGATTGAGCACAGCAACAAGACACAAGGTAGTTATACTGCATCAGCAAGGTCTCTCCCAGACAAAGATTTCAAAGCAGACTGGGGTTTCAAGATGTGCTGTTCAAGCTCTTTTGAAGAAGCACAAAGAAACGGGCAACGTTGAGGATCGTAGACGCAGTGGTCGGCCAAGGAAACTTAGTGCAGCAGATGAAAGACACATCAAGCTTATTACCCTTCGAAATCAGAAGATGTCCAGCAGTGCCATCAGCTCAGAACTGGCAGAAACCAGTGGGACCCAGGTACATCCATCTACTGTCTGGAGAAGTATGGCCAGAAGTAGTCTTCATGGAAGAGCTGCAGATAAAAAGCCATACCTCCGACGTGGAAACAAGGCCAAGCGACTCAAGTATGCACGAAAACATAGGAACTGGGGTGCAGAAAAATGGCAGCAGGTGCTCTGGACTGATGAGTCAAAATTTGAAATATTTGGCTGTAGCAGAAGGAATTTGTTCGTCGAAGGGCTGGAGAGCGGTACAATAATGAGTGTCTGCAGGCAACAGTGAAGAATGGTGGAGGTTCCTTGAACGTTTGGGGCTGCATTTCTGCAAATGGAGTTGGAGGTTTGGTCAGGATTAATGGTGTTCTCAATGCTGAGAAATACAGGCAGATACCTATCCATCATGCAATACCATCAGGGAGGCGTATGATTGGCCCCAAACTTATTCTGCAGCAGGACAATGGCCCCAAACATACAGCCAAAGTCATTAAGAACTATCCAGCGTAAAGAAGAACAAGAAGTCCTGGAAGTGATGGTATGGCCCCCACAGAGCCCTGATCTCAACATCATTGAGTGTGTCTGGGATTACATGAAGAGACAGAAGGATGTGAGGAAGCCTACATCCACAAAAAATCTGTGGTTAGTTCTCCAGGATATTTGGAACAACCTACCAGCCGAGTTCCTTCAAAAACTGTGTGCAAGTGTACCTAGAAGAATTGATGCTGTTTTGAAGGCAAAGGGTGGTCACACCAAATATTGATTTGATTTAGATTTCTCTTTTGTTCATTCACTGCATTTTGTTGATTGATGAAAATAAATGATTAACACTTCCATTTTTGAAAGCATTCTTTGTTTACAGCATTTTTTCACATCTGCCTAAAACATTTGCACACTGTATGTGCCTGGAATATTCCACACAGAGTACTGTGTATAGCCACTTCCCACAGCAACTGCAAAGCTGAAATTAGGGCCATAGTATAAGTAAAGAGCACAACATGATAGCACAAAGGTGTAGCAATCATGGATCCATCATCCTGAGCTAGATTCCCATGCCTGTGTATTGTCTTTGTGCCTGTGTCTTTTCCTCCCACATTTCTAAGAACATACATATTAAGTTACTGGAACTGGTGACTTTAAATTGTCCCTGTGTAGATATGTGTGTGAGTGGACTTATGATGGACTCGCACCCCTTCCAGGACTATTTGTGGCTTGTTCCTGGTGTTGCTAGGATAGTCTCCAGCCTCCTGCAACCTTGAATTAGATTGAGCAGGTTTGAAAAAGTAATGAATTTTAATTTGCATGTTGTATTTCATTCAGCTATTCTTTGTCTAAAGTAAGATAAAGCTAGCTCATTTAATGCAAGAAAATATTTCTATTAAATAAGCTTTGCAGAAAATTTATAATATACAATATAATATAACTCCTTAAATAAACACACATTCATTTTGTCTTTCTTTGTTTTAATTCAAAAATATCCATAAAAAACTTGTGTCACTGATTGTAATTGTACTCCTCCTTAAGTATCACAGTGATTATGTTGTTTCTCAGTGTCAACTTTCCATGTGTGCTTTTACTGTTACAAGTAGTGTATAGTGCATAGAGCCAGTGACATCATATGTGATTTTAGCCTAGTTCAAGTACATAGAACAAAATTGTTATGTTGTGCGATGTGAACTGTCTTCATAATTATGAAATTACTCCTGTAGTAGTGAAGAAAATAGTCAGGTTAATTAAGAATTAAACTCTACCATCGATTAGTAGCTGATAAAATCAACTTTAAAGCAAGAAGTACTTCTACATGAAAAAGAAACAAAGTTAATATTGTAACTTCGTCCCTTACATGTGAGAAAAAACAATTACAATATTTTATTTCTCAAAAAACCACATTGAAAAACCAGGATTCAACTAATAACAGACCAAAACAAAAATATGCTGACAGTTACTTCAGTTCCTTATACATAGTGTGTCATTTGTAATAAAATATTAGCAAAAGGCTCTTTGGCTCTCTCTGAACATAGGAATGTGGAAACTAATCAAATCAAATATAAAGACAAAGATATATATATATATATATATATATATATATATATATAAATTAATTTTTTTTTTTTTGAGACATCAAGACTCTGGAAAATTGTAAGCTTTTAATGTTTACATTTATTAAAACAGTGAAAACGCAACAAAGGCACCTTTTAGTGTAAGTTACTATATTGCACTTAACTGCAAAGCTCACACTATTAGAAAAACACTAACCACTATGCAAAAGATATTATAACATGCATGGTGAGCAAACAGGCTGCTCAAAAGTTGGTGTAGTACAATTGTTAAGTAATGTTACATTCCATATTAAAGATCTTTTTGACATCATAGAAAAAGAGTTGATAAATCGAATAAAACTTTGCAGTGAGTACAAGGGAAGAATTGTGACTATTTTTATCACTAAGGATAAAATTTCATCCCTCCACAAGGAACTGGAATTCTGGATAATTTTAGTTGATCAAAATAATTTTGACTGCTGCTCTACATTACATGAATTTTTAGAAATAAATGCTAAAACTCCATGAACAATTTTCTAGTGCAGTTTTACAGCACTTGCGTGGTTTGCAATCATCTCAAAATTCATTTATAATTACAGCTAAGGCAGTCGGAAAATGATTATAAAAGCCTGTTTGATTTAATAGCTACTCTGATTTGAAGCAGAAGTGTAAGGAACTTTCATTAAATAATTTATGGGCTAGCTAAAAAGAAGGAATTCTCCTAAACGAGCAATTCAAGTATTACTTCCTTTTACCATGGCTGAATTTTCATACGCTGTATATAAGTATAGGAGTAGACTTGATGCTACATCAGATATGAGGATTCAACTTTCCAACACTGTACCTGATATTAAAACAATTTGTGATTTTAAGACCCAGAAACAAGTCTCATTAAAAACTGGCATTGGTTTCTTTTTGAAAATATAATTTGTTGTTTTGGTATATTAAGTATTACAATATAAGTACAACTGTAATTTTAAGCCATTTTTATAATTTCTTATATGTATGTTATTGTTTTGAGTTTTCTTTTAACACTTCAGCATCAGGTATTTATTTATTTATTTGTTTGTTCATTCTAATGCAAATAACCACTAATATAAGTGTTCTGTAAGTTAAATTACGAATTGTGATTGTGTTCCGTAACAAAAATTACAGTAATGTGGTGTGTTAAATGAAACATGCATTCTGAAATGCTGTATCTTATTTGCAGAAGTTAAGTTTATTAATTACTTTTTCTGGATAATCTAATATTTCAAGCTTTTTTCTTTTGCTTATTTAACCATTCCATATTATGAGAAAATATTTATTTTGTTCTTAGTAATACTGAAGCCCATATTGCACCTTTTCCCATTTAGTTTTCTAATTGAAGGTGGTTTGGTATCTTGCCTTTAGCTTGTCCCCATCACTTTGGCTTGCTTTTTTTCTTTCTAGCTTTCTATTTCTTATTCCCTCCATGTCTGTTACCAGTCCTTAATGACCAAGCTTTCTAGCCTGAAACTGACAGTTGAACAGATGCAGGTAGAGAAACAGCACTGGGAGGAGAAATACAGAATTGCTCAGGTGCTTTTTTATATATCTCATTTATGTTGCAAAATGCATTGGTGAATACCTTTGATGGTGTGCTGTGCCTTTTGTTTGCCATATTCCTTGTTAGAGTGGAACCTCAATTAACCCACAAAACATTTTTTCCAAGCTATTGTCTTTGTGTGTAACTGTTCTTATGCTACCTGCTGTAAGATTACATTTGGAAAAATTTTTGTGGTTTTCCAGTGGGTTGCCACAGATTCACACATAGCTTCATACTGAATTCCATGTCAGTACAGTATAGGAAAGTGAGAAAATAAAGTTTATACAGTAGAAAAAAAATCTGAAACACCTTGGATGTAGGTTAAGGCAAGTCTTGTCAAAGCAAGTTTTTTGCTTGTAATAATCCAATATTTTCAATTTTAAACGCATATATGCTACCAGTCAAACGTTTTAGAACACCTCAGTTTTTCCATTGGGAATTCTGCAGAACATCTATAGGTTGTAACCTGTTAGTTGTTCCCTGAAGAAGGCCCATTTGTAATATTTTGAGATTTCCTTTTTTTGTGTTTTTGCTAACCTAAACTTTAAATTGAAACCTCTGCAATTTACTGCTTAGCTTTTCACCAGATTAAATTTAAAGAAAAACTGAGGTGTACTAAAACTTTTGACCAGTAGTGTTAATGATATTCTTTCATGCATCTATTCTTTCATTTTCTGTGCTACTGTTCTAGTTTAGTATCCGAAAGAAGTATTTCTGGAGTTACATAAATCTGAAGAGTAAAAAAGTAGAAGTACAGAAAGGTTAAATTAATCAAATACCTTTTAAAGATTCTCTAACATAATGTCATATTACTTTTAGCTATTCTAAATTTGCAAATATCTTTTGCCAGGGAACTCTGTTAGCACTTACTAATCAAGGTGGTTTCAGTTCTGCCATGTACTGGAAAAGATCGCAGCTAACTTTGACAATGAAGGGATGAAAAATAGCACCTCTATATCTGATGTCATAATCCTCTCCAAGAAAAGCATGGTTGGCATTCTGCAGGTAATGAGTAGCTTTCCCAAGTGAAGGTGCTCATATAGCTTAGTGGTCTTGTGAAGAATGAGAGTGAAGGCAATAATGGTGTTGACCAATGTATCAGTGCAACAGTGGCAGGTTTGCAAGTCTTGTACCAGTCTGATTTTCTCTTCATTCTAAATTCCTGTTTTGATCCTAAATTATGTATCTGCACAATGTTTACATTTGTATGTATTTGCTTGGCAGATGCTTTTATCCAAAGTGACTTACAACAGATGTAAACATATATCAAGTAATAGTATTACTGGTCTTTCTTCCATAATATGAGAGGACCCTGGGCTAGATATTTTTAGAGTCTACTAGAGGCATCTTGAGTATATGGATGCACCTGGATGCCTTCCACAGCTTAGTTAACAAAACATAACTCACTGAGAGAAGACCTACATGCAACCTTGGGACAGCGTAGGTGTTGTATCTCTTAGCCATTCTGGAAGTGCCTAAGAATTTCTCAGATGTTCTGTACCTTGAAACTGTTGGTAAGAAAAGGTTGGCCTGCTATAAAAATGATCAACCTGTTCACCTCAGTGTATTGATACCATGATCCATCATCTTTCCAAATGGAGGCAGTGTGATTATTTAGTAGCTCATAGCTGGTGTGACAAGTCATGAAGCTTGTTCTTACAAATCAATTGGATTTAGTAGGTTTGAGGGGTGGCTAATAGGTGTGGTTTTTTGCCTCTGAAATCTATGAAGTGTTAAGCAAGTTGTTTCTTTTTGAGTGTGTGTGCGTGCGCATGCGTGCATGCGTGTGTGTGTGTGTATGTATTGTTACTCAACACAATTCCAGGTTCAAGTAAAAGGTTTTTATTTGCCACCAGCACTTTCCCAACAAGCGCCAGCCAAAATACTCAGAAGTAAACACATTCTCTTTCTCCTTCCATCCACTGCCTGTCGACTTTGACACCTCAAGTTGAGTCTGTGGGCTTCTTTCAAAATGGACCCAGGATTGCTTCCAGTATCCCGGGATTGGTTATCCAAAGCACTTCTGGGTCTGGTGGAAACTGGGGTAGTCCTCCCCAGGCAGCGCCCCCTTGCGGCACCCAAAGACCCTGACAGGGTTGTATTTCATTACTCCAAGTCCCATGCCACCCTGCAGGCGTCTCAGCTGGGTTCAGCCTGGAGGAATACTGCCACCTGCCATGTGGAGGAATAAACTGCTCCTGGTGCTCGCATTAGCCCAGTCTATTTATCATGCTTCTCTGCATGCCAGGAAGAATAACTTAAGGCATTTTGGTCGGGTCAAATCTCAGCTGTCACCATCCTTCCAATATGGACTCACATTCAGGCAAGAAATCATCCTTCACCCCAGCAGGGATACCTATCCTTCCTCTCGGGCACTTACTATATATAATATATAAAATATAGAGAGATGCAAACCTTATAGCAACAGCACACGTTTAACTGTGCCAGCTAAGAGTTTATAGTGCAGCCACATTACCTTCCTTTTTTCTGTTCATTTATTGAACACATATCCAACTCCTTCTTGGATATTCTCTTCTCTTCAGGATGCTCTCATCATCATCATTTTGAACAAAATATTTCTAAACAAATGAATGCCATCAAAGTTTTGCTGTCATATGGGGCTGAAAAATGGATTGAACCTCAAACCCCATAATGGGATGCAAAAGTGCGTCAGACTGGTACAAGACGAGCCCCAATAAGGGCAAAACACGTGTCATGTATCGTTTATATTATTTGTTTACATTATTTCAAAAAACAAATACTCCAAAATATGAACAAAACTTTGACTGATTTAATTGAAATTTGGTGACGTTATAGAATTAAGAAAATTAGCTGACCTGTGTTTGTTTTTTTTTTGTTTTTTTTTTTGTTTGCCATTAGTAATTATTTAGTGAGTGGGCTATAGCACCATGTCCTTTTTTTAAGCTTAGTGCTAAAAAGTGACCATGCAGAGAAATAGGCCTTTTAATTCATGCAAGTGAACACCGCCAACACAACATTCTACTGAACAAGGTGTGGCTATATGAAGAAGGGGCTGTGACCAACACAACAAAATGAGACTAGGTGGCATGGTCCGTTGAAAAATCTGAAAAATGCTTTTACTGTTTGGATTGAAATTTGGTGATAATGTAGAAAAAGAACAATAGCTGATCAGTTTTTTTTATTAGTTAATAATGTAGTGACTAGGCTGATCTAATATACCAAGTTTTTTGTTGGGGTCCGCACTGAAAAGTAAATGCAGCGATAAATGGAGCTGATGGCAAATTAAGAAGACGAGGTGTCCTCTGGAGAAAAAGAGACTGGATGATGTACTGCATGAAAAATGAGCTGTAAAGTACATGAGGAAGAGGAAAGCTCAAATATGACGTTGACTGCTTGCCAGATGCGATGGCAGTGAGTGATTGTAGGCATTGTTTTGTTAGAAGCAAAAGTTTAAACACTATCAAAAGTGAGTTAACAGGTCCCCAACAACCACTAGGGAGAGAGCCTAGATACTGTGTATAGTTCACAGTATTGTTTCTTTCACCTGTTCTCTTCTGTGCAATCTTTACTTCACTCCTGTTTTGAATGTCATTCGGTTTATTAAAAGGTATTCCCTTGGTTGTCAACATTTGAGACTGCAGTGTCTTCTTTCCTGTGTTCATGAATAGGGCACTACAAAACATTTTCATGAAGAAACCAAATACAGTACCAACATTTACCACATCTGACCTTCAGAGTACCAACACTTCTCACAGTGTCCCACCCCAAAGTCATTCTAACATATATTCCATTCTGCAGACTTTGAAGGAGGACTCCACTCCTGTGGGCCAAAATGGTTTGCATGTACATTTTGTTCTGCTGAGTTTAACCCTACCCTGTCCATTATCATTTAAGAATCCACCAAAACATAGTACTTGTCCTTCCATTTCCACCTGCAGACAAAACAACCCCAAAATTAAAAGCATTCCATTCATTGGTTCTGACACCTAATTGTACAGCCTGTAAATATCATTGCTGTTTGTAATAAGTTAAAATGGAACTTGATTCAGTGTTAGAACGTTATTGTTTGGATATGGGTATAACAAAAAAAAGAAATACAAACTTGAATATACAAGTGATGAAAAACACTAAAGGAAATGCTTGAGTGAACAACATAAAAATTTAAATAGTAAAGGTCCAACAATAATAATAATGATAATAAAAATAATTAATATATAGTCAAAATTCACATTATTCCTACTAACTACTTGTTTCAAGTAAAACATTTCTTATAAAATTGAGTTTTGCAATGACCATCAACAAAAGCCAAAGTCAGTCCATAGGACAACCATTTATTGATCTATGGCAGAAATATTTTTTTTTTCATGCGCAATTGTAAACAGCTTTTTCAAGAATAAGCAGCTCCATCAACTTAATAATAAAAATATAGGTTAGTACTTGTGATTTACTGATTTATGATTCACAGATCTGCCTTTTTTGTGGGTTTGTCATCAATAGTTAAATAGAAATTTTTTTTGTGAGTTTTGTGACCTAGTGTGGAAAAATGCACACAATACTTTAGAACTCCAACTTAAATGGATTGCAGAACCCAGCTACCCTGGGAGCACTGCATTATTGGGCAGCTTTAGGGCTGCAACGATTAGTCAACGTAATCGACGACTTCAACTACAAAAAATCGTCAACGTGGATTTTTTATGCACTACATGAATGTCTGGGGGCAGTATCATTTGTTATTGTTTGTGAAGACTGCACACAAACCTACAAGTCCTACAAACGAAGAAGAACGTCTGAGGAGGAGAAGAATGTAGAGGAAAATAAATGAGGTTACAATGGCGAGTCGGGTAGAGGAGGGGGGGAGGAGATGGAAAAAAATTGAGACAGAAACTTTGTAAAGTGTGGGAGCACTTCACCGAAAAAGGAAAAAAAAGTTGAATGTAGATTATGCAAAGCAGAGCTTTCTTTTCACGGCAGCACCACCACGATGTATGAGCATCTGAAACGCAAGCATCCTGGAACTGTGATGCTGCCGTCTCTTGAGAGGTAAGTTTTAGCGAGTAAAGTTAGTCACATGTTAACGTTGATGTTTGTACTATAATGTGTATATCAAGGTTTCAACAATGATGGTTAACCCTTAAACCGCTACATAATTAGGGGTTAATGCACCCCTGGACACCAAATACTTTTTAGCTGCACTTTTTAAGTAAACGTTACAATTCACAAAGAAAATGTGAAATTTTAATGGAACACGTATTTTTTTTCATGCAAAGAGCATCACAATTACTGCAACACTGATCATTTTAAACACTGCAAATGAACTGTAAAAATTATTAAAAAAAAACTACTACAATAATCTATTATTATATGTTCAAGGTACAACTGAAGCCATTGATGAAATTCAGTAAATCACCGAGCCAACTGCGCTTGAACTGGCTGCATGCAAATACACAGAGGTACTGTAAATGCTGATGATTGCAGGCTCGTCTAGTGCAATACTATCCACTTGCAGAGCCGCCGGCAGTGGTCGTGAGCTGACTGCTCAATGAATATACTGCACTGACTGATCAGCTCCGGCGTGCTGGCAAATTGCTCTGTGAAGCAAATATAGCGGTTGCGGTGGTTCAATGAATGTATGTCGCCGAATATACTCACACCCCTGCGTGCTGGCAAATTACACTGAGACATGACTGTAGCCAGTTGCAGGATTCAATAAATATACATCACCAAATATACTCGGCTTCGGCATGCTTCCAAATTGCACTTGAAACCCGACTCTAGCCGGCTGCGGCGTTCAACGAATGTACTTTTCCGAATATATTCGGCTCCGGCGTTCTGGCAAATTGCGGTGGTAAATGGTGGTTTAAAGGTTAAGTGAATATAATTTCAGTTATGTTTGCTAACGTGTTTGGAGGTATAGTAAACAAGTGAATAGGAGTAGCTGAGCCGTCCTAGATTTTTTTTTCTTCTTTTTTCTTATAATATTTGAGTTCATATGAATAGTAAACCATCTCTAACAGTGGGTAACTTGTGTTTTGGAGTATATCAGTAATTAGCTTGTTACATATTTTAGTCCATTATTTTTTTATTTTGGCATAATATAGTACATGAGGTGATATACTACAACACTTTTCCTTCAGAGTGTGATGATTAAAACATCTTTCTCTGTCTGCAAAAGCATTCTTGTGTATTTCTGCTACCTCTACTCCCTCTGAGCATCTCTTCTTTGAGACAATGTTCCCAGCTGCTGAGAAGAGAGCCAGCCTCACACCAGAGCATGTCAAAATGCTCACGTTCCTGCACTGCAATCAGGAATATATGAACTGAATCTTTTATAAACTGTACATTGTTTTATTTTATTTGAATTGAAGCTTTATTTCAACTTTTGGACTTTAAGACACACCAGTGTCCATTTTGGTTAAGTTAAATGCACTTTTTTTGTTTAAAGACTATGTGCACTTTAGTTTGTATTGTTTAATATATTTCTTTTTTATTGTGATGGTCACTCTAATATAAAACATCTGATTATTTTCAAATTCATATGTTTTACTGGTTGCTATTTTAATTTGATTATTATTAATTTTAATCGTGTTAATGCAGAGACATCAGGGTGACATTCACAGGTGGACAGACATGAGCAGATGAGGTAAGACATGCACTGGAGCCCAGAACAGGATGTCCAACCACAGGCATCAGAATAGTCAGGCATGAAATAATCGTGACTAATCGGGAAAAAAAAATTGAACGATTAGTCGACTACCAAAATAATCATTAGTTGCAGCCCTAGGCGGCTTTAGTGGTTGCTGCAGGGTGAAAGTTTTAAAAGTCAATTGTTGGTGTCTTATTGTTTCAAAGCTTTACTGCACAACTGGATTACAATCACACCCATCAGATTACCATCTTGTCTGGATTTATATTCTTGTCTGTGGGATTTCATCTGGGTTGGAAAAACGTCTTTATCTGGGAGCGCTTCCAACTTCTACAAATCTTCACTTACATCAGCATCACAGTAGGACAATACATTTTATAACTTTCTGGAGGCTGTTCACAGGATTTCATTTCATAACTACAACACCATCATCAACCTCTGTGAAACTGGACTGTGTTGTGAATGTTTGTCATTTGGTCCTTAGTGTTTTGTTGGATCTCTTTTGTATCTTTAATATTAATCATTTTTGACATTTACTACCATAAATATACACACAAATTTATTATAATGAGTTAAAAATAACTGCTGAACAATGCACTTTGTCTGGGGGGTGCCACACATCTTTATCTTGGCAGCCAGTCTCACACACATGATTCGATTGCACAGTGATCATTCTAACTCATGTTTCTCACAAATTTTTGCATCATATTTAGTGTAATAAACTTAGAGTATACAGTGGTTGTGGGCCCAAAACGTATGTGTGCCCCGAACCTCCACAAATCAAAGAGATTACTCTATTAGCCCCTGGTAAAAAAAAAAAAAATGTATGCAGAAAAGTGCTTACTTGGTTTTGTAGTACTTCTGATATATCTGTCTAGCCGTCTCCTGCGGCTAGTGAGGAGGGCCCCACCCAGCTCTCTACTCCTGACGTCACTCTTCCCCCTCCCCTCGGCAAGCAGCCTCTGTCTCGGATTAGCGCGAATATATCGCTCCTGCAAGCGAACTATGATTCTTAGTGCAATGAGAGAAGTGGTAAAATCAACCGGAATGTTCAAGCAAGTTATTGAGAAAAAAAAAGATCTAAATCCGTTAAGTAGTCCTCTCGTTCACTAACTAAGCAGAGTTAAGGTTACACCCTGAGGCAGACGTGTTAGTGAGGAGGTCGCCGCAGCCCGATTAGTCTCTCACGGATTTCCGCTAATAAATCGGTACCGCAAGCGAACTATGATACTTAGCGCGATGAGAAAGTTGAAAAATCAACAGAATGTTCAAGCAAATTATAGAAAAAAACACGATCTAAATCTGTTAAGTAGTTCTCTCATGAAAAGCAGACAGACATACAAAGGGTCTAAAAAACTATAAGAAATTTTGCGCTTGGACCACGAAATTTTTAAAACCGTTTCTTAAAGAAGCACCTATGGGCCAAGGGTAACCTACATTTCAAATTTCAAGTCCCAAGTCCTCATGGTTCGGGAGATTTTGTGATAAGTGAGTCAGTGGTATTTGGCTTTTATATATATATAGATTAACTGACAGCACTATAGCAGATGCCCATTGTCTTAGAAAATTTACCATGTAATCAATGGATTCCTCCTATTATTTGTTATTTTTTCTTGTGAATTTATATCCTTTAATATACTTTGAATTTTTTCAGTCAAATTGCTATTTTATCTTTTTTTATGTTTAAATAACACATATTGCATCTTACTGTTCCATGTTTCTCTAATGACTCAAATTCCTCTTTTTTTTTTTCTAGTGTTTTAACTGATCTTTTTAACATCTTTCTATCTTTCAGTTTTCATCTCTTTGTGTTTGTGATGATGATGTTTTCCTTTTGATGTTTCTGATATTCTTCACTACCGCTCCATTATGTAAAGTTTATTCTATTCTTCAATCCATTTTTATACAGCCAATTAAAAAATATATATATATCCCCATTATTGCTTTCATCTTTGTTTTATTATGCTTGTATTGATTATTGTTATTTTTGTTGTGTTGCGTCACCTCTCTTTACCTTTTTTTCTTTTTAGAAATGTTTCCTCCTCCTACACGTAAACCTCTGTTTCCTGTTGTGCAATATTTTACCTTTAACCTTGTTCACTCCTTGCATATTCTGCTTAAAACTATTTGTTGTCTTTCTTTCTTTCTTTCTTTCTTTCACATGTTTTAAGAGAAGGTGGGATTTATCAAGTTATTTCTTAAAATGTAATATATTTATGACATTTTGTATATGCACATTCTAATTAATGATCACATGCATAATTTTAGAACACCTCATTGTTAATGAGCTACCATCTTATTTATTTAGTGTGTGTATCCATATTCCCTTGAATTTTGTTTTACAGCCTCAACTGTTACTTTTACTTTGATAAGAGATGGTATTTTAAAAGTAATAGTGCATGCACTTTTCTCTCTCAAAAGCTTTTATGTGTATGATGTCATTGGAAATAACAATCAAAACAATAAGTGACGTATCGGGTATATTTATCTTACAGGCTGAAATAATGAATCTTCAGCAGCAGTTAGAAACAAAAGATGCTGAAATTGAAAGTCTGCGAAATCAGATGGCACTCAGAGTCCCTACACAATGTGACAGTACAGAGAGAGGTAATGCAAGATTGATTTAAAGGGAAAAAATCTTTTTAATGACTTTAGATTGCAAAGGAACCAAAAGACATTTCTTTAACATTTGAGGATTACTAATAAAATGATTGCGTACATGTACCTGCACGTTCCTTATCCTTGCTTAGTAACATTAAAGGCATTAAAAGTTATTGGAAGTAAAGATAACAGTAGGTTTGTCTTTTTTTCTGGATCTTTACTTCATAAAAATACATATGTTGTCTAATAGGTTGTCACTTCATTAAATAAGAATACAAAATCAAAACACATTTTTAAGAGATTTTTGGGGAAGAGTGTTGCTTTCATTTTTATTTTTGAACCAAAAAAAGAAAATGAAGTCAGATGCTTCTTTAAAAATATGTGCCTTTAATGAAGTTATGTTGAATCTAATTCATATAATTAATTGCCTTATCTCTTATGCTGTTGGGTTAGGCTCTAGTATATGTATGGACACAGTGCAAAATTAACACAGGGGCATTACGGACACGAGTAGAGTCAATTTTATTCTAAAGAATGCACATTTTTCACAGACCTTAGTACACAGAGCAACTCACCTAACATTGTATAGTGGAGCAGGTCCCTGAAAACTTTGACATGATTCTTGTTGTTAATATAATTATTAATTACTGGATTCTAACATGATCTGTTGGGCTAAAGTGTCACCTTACAGCATTTGGTAATAATAACGCATCCACCACATTAAATTGCCTGAAAAGTTATGGACATTATAGTTTTTCAGCTAGAGTTGAAATTCTGTTAATAATTACATTACCTATTTTGTGTGAGACTTGAAAGTCACATGTAATCCTAATGACATTATCCTCTGATTTCACAAGAGTGAAAATGAAAATCAGTAAAATCTTAATCTCTATCACTGTCACCATAAAATGTGTCTCAGTCTCTGAGATGCTCCAGTGATTAAACAAGTAATTCATTATTCACTATTCTAAGTCTATTGGATTCCTTACAGAAAATAAAACTATTGTTGACAGTTTGTAAAATTGGAAACTCTACTGAATGCATAGGCTGATTTTTCTAAACCTTAATGCACCAGAGCATTATAACAAAACCTTGTATCTAAAACGTTTTCTTAAGTTCATTTAACCTTTCTTCCTGGCTAACTTTAGACTGTTAAAATTGCAGCACTGTGTATTCAAGGATGTTTTATGAAAGGCAACAGTCACACTATTCAGCTTTCCTTTTTATGAAATTAAATGCTATACAAGATCAATACTCATGAATTTCTTCAGTCTTATTTCAGTAGCTATTTTCCTCTGTAGTAAAAGCTGCCTTCATTTGCTAAAGAAATGCAGGCTGAAAGATTCAAGGAAATGTTTATCTAACTCCTCAAGGTTTGGTCAGACTGGTAGAGGTGTAAAAGGGAAATTTCCTTGCATCAGGCCATTCATTTGGTTAATGAAAAGAGTAATAAAACACTTAAATGAGCCTTTAAAGTGAAATAAGGAGAGCATCAAAACAGAAATAATACAGAAGGTAGGATTAAAATGTAAAAGGCATCATAATATTGTTTTGTATTTATTTTGTATCCAAAAATGGTTCTAATATTCACTTTTTCTACTTCCTTTTTTTCTCTACAACACCACAATCCGTAGAGGAGGTTTATAGGAGAAGGCTGAAAGAAAAACGTAAGCCATTAGACTTTCTTTTGGCTCTAATGTGGACCTTATCTGTCAGTGACTCATTTTCACCCACTGCCTTAAATGCCAAGCCCTTTACTACTGCAGTGTCTATTCAATTTCAGCACGCTGCTATGTCTGCCTTATTTATTTTCTCTGCTTGAAGCAAACAGATGGGTGTGCCTCTGAAATACTGAAGTCTGTAAGGGTGAAGGGGAATGCAAAGACATAGATATCAATTTGAGATAGCATGGAGAGATTACACTTTAATCACTTGAAAGAAGCAGTTAAAATTATATATTGAGGAAAATCACTTTTGTGCTATTTGTAACAGCATTCTACCAACATGGCCTTTGCTAGTGAAAGTGACCATGATAATGTTTCCCTGTTGAGTTTAAGAATTTTATTAGACTAACTTGCTAAACTGTGGGAATCCAGAAGAAAAAGGGGACCACATGGAAATTGACCAAAAAGACTAAAACCACAGATGATGTATCAGAATATTATCTTTCTTTAAGCATAGATTCCCTTGGCATTTTTTAAAACAGTTCATCAGTGAGATCTCGTCTAACTAAACTCTCTGAGTTCACATTTTATTTTACATCAGCTAGTTATTTCTAAGTCTCTTTATTTCTGGTCCCTAACAGCTATATACATGTAAAGAGGCTTTTTAAGTTGCACAATTGCTCATATACAGCAACTTCATCTATTTTATAAATATGTGACAAGAGGATTTACTGCAATATACACAGCTTCTTCCACATATTACTCTATTTTTTTCCCATAAAGTTTATTTCCCACAAACATTTGCTTTCTTTTGATCTGCTAGAGTAACACAGGTTTAAGTGACTGAGCTCCATCTGACAACTGCTGTAATACGAGCCACTGAATGATAGTATGAGAAGTTAGGGGTTGTAACAGGTGACAAACTTTCTAAAGCTTAAAAATGTGCCAAGATTATAAACAGTTGTCATGGGTTAAAACATGGGGTTGCAGGTGTTGTCCACAAAGAGAAATAATGACTACAAATGTAGCAACACTATGCATCAGTTGTTAGCTTTCAGATCTTAAAGACATTATTATCCCTGATATCTGCCTAAAGTAACTGTCTGCATGAGCATGTTTCTATTTTACATTTGTTGTTAATGTTTGTTGCTACTATCTAACCTTTTTGAATTTGTAAGTTTTGCCTTTTTACTATGAACAATTTACACTGCATTTTTAAAACATTACCTATATATTCTAATAATAATATTGCATTATAACAACATGCATGAACCTATGTGTTTCAATGTACATTTTTTTAAACTTGTTAGTGCATGAAGATGAAATTCAGTGTTTTTCTTTCACCATGTAAAATATCCATAATTTCTTTTAGATCAAGAATTGCAACGACTGAAAATTGGAATGGAAACTTTGCTGACCGCTAATGAGGAAAAGGTAGAGTAATTAGCAGCTAGAAGTCACTGTCTTGTTTAATGCTTTACATTTGACTAATAAAAGAAGAATGGATAAAAACAGAATACTGTAATAATGTATACAAAGTTGAGGCATATTTAAAGTAGGTTGATGTTAAATATTAAAACATTAAATGCTAACAAAACAGAACAGTTAGGTCTACACATCAACATGTTCAACAACATCTGTGGACTGTTAAGCATGTAGTGTAAACCATTCATCTTCAATAGAACACAAAACAAAGCACTGAAAAGGCAAAATAAAAGTATTCAGCTTAGGCTGGTTACCCAAAATATTACCTAGTTCAGTCCACAACATACCAGTATATGACCTCCACAAACATTATCCTTCAGTAGATACACTCATTTGTAAACCAACTTATTCCATGACAAGCTTTTAGGGCGCTGAAGCCTAGCATGGAAAAAGCCCAGGGTCAGCTCTGCATAGTATACCAGTCTGTATACTGTATATACCGGTAAGTAGTAACCTCTGACAGTTTATATGGTATACTAGAGACAAATTCAGTCAAGAACTTGCACTGCAAGGGATCAGACTGATCCAAACCTATACTTACAAGTAGGATTTAGATCAAATGATTCCTGTAGAGCTTTGTAGTGCATGAATTACCCATATAGTCAAATATAGTATTATTTGTATCGCTAAAGAAAATGGGTAAAAACACACATAAAATAAACACTAGGTATAATGATTCAAATATTCCTCATAATGTTTATAAAAATCACTTACCGCTTATGTAATAAAAATTGTTCCTGCAATAAAATAGTTTTATTTTTGAGAATAGTGTATTCTGTCAGGAACATGTGGGGTACAATTATTGGCACCCCTAAAGAATTCCTGAAGTAAAACCAAATAAATGTGGATTCTTGATTAACACTAGAATTACCAAAGCTTACGAAAAACTCGTAAACCCGTCCCACCTTAAATTCATTCGCACCTCTCCGTCAGCGTCTTTTATGTTGTAAATGTGTCGATAAGCACAAGCAGCCAACTATCCCATCCTCCCCACTGCCACAGAAATGGCAAAAAGCTCTACCAGTTCAAGCCTTGTTTGGGAGTGAGGTACCGGGATCTGTAGAGGGTAAATAATGTATCGTTATTTGGAACACAAAATCTTACTGTTTATTACCTGTCTTGTTCAGAACATCCTTTATCTACGACAATTTCCAGTTTACTTAGGGTATAAATATAATACACACACATGTAAAATGTTTTTGTCATACATTAAATCCAAAGAGCTTTCAACTCAGATGAGACTAAAGGTTGTTGGCCTTCACAAATCAGGCAGTGCTTATAAAAAACATTCATAGGCAGCTGGAAAGACTATTAAGCACTATCAGGACCATAATTTAAAACAAAAGGTTCAGAAATATGAAACAGTTGAAAGTTTGCAGAGACAATTATGTATGAGTTACTGCCCCATGTACATTGAGAAGGAAGGTAAGAGAGGAAAAGAAAAAAACAATCACATTTTCTCAACTGTACAGTTTGGTTGAATATTGGGGGTTATTATATTTCAAAATAAAAATATTTAGATGCCATCATGACAAGAAGCTTCCCCACAAAAGATGCCCTTCTTAAGAACAAACCATACAATGTATTGCTTGAAGTTTGCCAAGCATTATTGGACCTAAAAATGGAATTGTGTATTGTGGTCAGATGAGATGGTCATGGCTGGCGCAAAACGGGTGACTACATACAAAGAAAAGCACCTTGTACTCATTCATTGATGCTTGGTGCTATTTTGCTTTCCAGGGGCTCTTGTGACAATTAATAGAAGAATGAATTACACCAGGTACCAGGAATGTTTAACCTAAATCCTGACTGCCTCTGCCAGAAGGTTTAAACTCGACAGTGCATAGATCGTTCAACAAGATATTGACTCCAAACACACATCAGAATTCACACTGAAATGGTTATAACAGCACAAAATTAAAGTTGTACAATATCAGTCTTTAGATTTGAAACCAGCTGAAAAACTGTGGTATAAAATAAAGAGGACAGTCTTCTCAGTCCCTGGATTTAAATGCCATAGAAAATCTTTGGTGGGATTTAAAAAAGGCAGTTGCAGTCCAAAAACTATCAAACATCACTAAGGTGGAGGTTTTGGCATGTGAAGAATGGGCAAAGATTCCAGTAAAGAGTTGCAAGAAACTTGTCAGCACTTATCGAAAATGCTTTTCACAGTTATAAAGGCTAATGGATGCTCCACAAAATATTGAAGTCGCAGTTGAATAATAGTGTACATGAACATTTGTTTAAAAAAATGTATACTGTACATTTTTCATTTGAACTCAAAGTTAAGTCAGTTTATGTTTTCGGTATGACTCAAATATGTATCTGTTATGAGTAAAACCAGAAATTGGATTAACCTAGAATTACTCGGGTAAAGCTCACATTATCCAAAAGGTAAACCCGGGTAAATTTAGAAAGTCATATTTTATTCAGCTTTAACCAAGTCTCTTGGATAATGCGAGATTTACGTAAGTAATACTTGGCTTATCCACTTTTCGGACTTTACCCATAACATATCATAAAATATTTTTTGTTGTTTAATAAGGCTTTTTGTTTTGTATTTCTCTTACCCTCGATTCACATTACTATAATGTCTTTTGAGGTGAGGGGGTTGAATATTTCCAATTGCAACTGTATTTATACAGTATATATAAACTTAAAGTCATGAGTATAGGTGTGTGCCCTGTAGTGGACTGGCTTCCCATCCATGGTTGCTAAGGTGGACTTTAACTTCCCCTGGCCCTGAATTAAGCAGGTTGAGAAGATGAATGGAGGATTGTCTTTGATTTACAGATTTACGAGAGCTACAGCTTTTACTGTGTGGAGGTGTTTGGAAGTTTAGTAAGCCCTATTGTATTTTTCAGAAGTTACATTTTAACATGATGTTTTTTGTGCTTACAGTGCAGCAGAAACAACTGTAGATAAACATGAATTGTGTTTTAATCAAAACTAGCTCATCTAATGAATAACTAAGCCTCTCAAGATGCCAAAGTCATGTTTTTCTTGATATATAGATATTTAGATCTAGATTCTAGATATCTAACAATATCTAGTATCAAAATAATATTTCCTCTGTTTAGTATGGTAGTGGCGGTGCCATGGTTAAGATTTTATTTTCTGGCCTTTAATACTTGTCATCATTGAAAAGGATATAAATGAAAAGTAACAATAAAGTGATAGGATGATTCTTCAGGGGTGACTTTCCTAAACGTTCCAGTGAAAAGTCAAGCAAAATGACACCTTTTATTGGATAACAATTACAATATGCAAGCTTTCGAGGCAACTCAGGCCCCTTCTTCAGGCAAAATTACTTGCCTGAAGAAGGGGCCTGAGTTGCCTCAAAAGCTTGCATATTGTAATCTTTTTAGTTAGCCAATAAAATGTGTCATTTTGCTTGACTTTTCACTACATTCATAATTGCTAACACGGTACAACACCCTAGTACTACTAAACATTCTAGCAAATCTACCACAGAATTCAACAATACAAAGAAAGTGAAAAATCAAAGTCCTGATTTCAGTTGAAATTGGAATGATGTGATGTGACAGCCAGCAAATCCTAAACAGATGAAGCAAGCAGTTCAATAAGGAAGAATATACAGATATTTCTTAAGATTTTAGACATTAACCAGTAATAACCGGAAATGTTTTTCCTGAGATGGAGTGCTCTAAAATGACCCACATATAGACTATGCATTCCAAATGCCTGATCATTTTGTAATAATGTCTGAAGTTTTAGGTTTTTTAAAGCTTATTCTGACTTTGCATTGCCTTATAGGACCGTCGAATTGAAGAACTCACATTACTACTAAATCAATATAGAAAGATGAAAGATGGTCAAACATCAGGTAATTTTTCTTATCTTTTTTTGTATACTATAGTGAAGCTAACAGTAATACAATGTCACTTTGTTTCATAGTTTAAACAAGGGGGGCTCTGCCCCCTGCTCACTTCACTCGCCTACCCCCAGCGTTGGGTATTCTGAAATACATTAGTTGAGCTCATTCGTCTTGGAGCCGTGCCCGCTTTGCCCGCGGCATTTCAGACGCATGTTGTAGGCGCCTGCATTCATTGATTTTATCCAGGCGGGCTCGTGTTTGTATATCCGTCAGTCGAGCTCGTTCGTTTTGAACCCGTGCCTGCTTTGCTTCCGCAGTTTCAGACGCGTGTTGTAGGCACCTGCGTTCATTGATCTTATCCAGGTGGGCTCGTGTCTGTATCGTTGAGCTGTATTGTGTTTGAATTCGGTGTAAAGCGTTCAGCGGTTTGTACAATCCCAAGCAGCACATTATTCCTAACTTCACTCTGCAGGAGTGCCACTCACAATATGGCGGTGACGCCTGCGCTCTCCATACTATCATTGTGGACCTGTGGGGCCGCCGTAGCCTCTTCCGTTTGAATCTGGGCTGCAGCGCAGAATCCTCTTTTTTGTGTGGCTGTGGCATTAGTCGTTAGCTATGGGCGCGTTGTTGCTGCATTTCTCATTCATGTCAGTTGAGCTCTTTCATTTTTGGGCCGTGACTCTTTCGTTCGCAGTGGATACGACTTCACGTGCGGTTTATGAGACGTGCGCAGTACGTCTCATGGTCCCATCACCGTGTACCTGCGTCCATGCCATCCAGTTTACCATTCTCGGTTAGTAATATGGATAAGTGCTTGGAACAAAAGGTACTAACTAAAATTATGATTAATGTAATGATGGAATTTACACAGAGAGGTCATGCCTTTTTGTCTTCTTGGTTAGTAATGGTATTGTCTAATTTAACAACTAAAAAATTTCAAGTTCAGTAATAGAATGAACTGTAAAAACAGGGCAGATGTTATTGGGATGGCAAATATGTAATATATTATTATATTATTAAGACACAGTATAACAAAAAACATTTCAAGTAAAGTAAAGGCCTTACTAGTCCCTCTCAGCTGTCAAATGTATTGTGATATCTTGTCACTGGGAGTGAGCTGTCATTTTGCTCTTTGAAGAATTTTTCTTCCCCTTCATTCTGTTACCCTCCTGGCTCCAGACTCATAGGCTTTTTAAATCCATAGTCCACATCATTTAATTAGTGTCAATGGTCTCTATAAATTGCCTAGAGCTGCCTTAAATAATGGCCTTTGCTCGACCTCAGCTGGCATTGGATATTGTCACTAAAATGCCACTTTAAATGACAGGTGCCCAAGGTTGAAATCCAGAGTGTCTGTGTTAAACCCGAAGCTGTCTGCCAGACACGTGAAGGAGAAAATGTAAAGCTGTGTGACTCTGTAGTCCTCAAGTTTCTTAATTTATAGATTTCCTCAATTGAAAATCATTCCCTTGAGTCATTTCTCTTAAAGGAAAATAGTCACTTTATCAGCTACTTACTTGCCTAAGAGTCATGGAAAGTTAATTTCTTTTTTTTTTTTCTTTTTTTTTTTTCATCTTTTGTAACTAGAATTTAAAAAATGAAACAAATCTGATAAAGCACTCACACTGTAAAGACATGCATAGTAAAATGATTTGGCATATGTCAAGATGTGTACTTGTATTCTCAGGAAATGCTTCTACACAGGTTTACTTTTTAAATATATTTTTATTGTCAATGTCTTTAAAGAATACATATCAATAAGTAAATTGTATGTGAATAAGGTACTGTATTTGATATTAAATCTTATTCAAAATGGATTAGATTTCCTCCTTCCTTCTAGCTGGAAAACAAAGAAAGAAAGACAAGACATACTAAATATTTCATTGAAGATATCACTCAGTTTGAACTTGAATTATCTAAAAGGTTAGGAATGGTTCAACATATTCAATTAACCAAGGGGAACATCAATAAATGTTTCCCTGGTTTTTGTAAAGTGAATCTGATTTCTTGCAATTTTAGTGAAATAGGACTTTGTTCTTTCATTGTATTATGGTAGGTGGGTTACGAATCTACCAGTTGGACAATAGATGACATGATAGCAATGTAGTTTAAGATATCACAATAGACTGTGTGTACTTACATTTACCTGTTACCAAAACATCTTGTAATATTCATTCATTACCTGCAGCACATCTTTAAATGGAAGGTGTTAATTAGGAGTATTCAGCAACATACTATCTGAAAAAAGAAAATGTTAATAATAACTCAGTCACTCTCTGGAAATAAAGGCAGTCTGAACACAAAGGTTGTTCAAAAAGTTAACTACCTATATGGGAAAATATGCTCCAATAGATCCAGCATATTATTTATTGATCACTACTTTGCATTTACTTCCACCCTTGTTTATCTGGTAGTTAACTATTTCTTTGTTCTCAAGAAGTCAAACTCTATGTTTGTGTCTACCTATCTACATGGTAAGCTTAAATACTTATTATCACAAGTAGCTGAGAATGGTAATATTATTTTAGCAGAAAAGTAAAAGTGAAAATAATGTATATGTAACAATTCACAAGAAAATAACAATCTCTTTAAATTGTAGATTGCCTTCCTAAGGTAAAATCATCCCTGATGAATGGGGACGTGAGAATGAGGGGTTCTTTCATCGGATTAGCACTATTTCAGATGTTGAATGGCAAAATGAAAGGCAGCTTGATGAATGAGGTCTCCAGGACTTAAAACAAATCCAAATCATATTATGTGATATCATCTAATGTGAAATTCTACTCCGTACTTCTAGAATTTTTATTTTTATATTCTATTGAGGATTTATTCTGTTCTATGTGTTGTACTGTACGGCTCAGAATTAAAAGACAATGAGTAAAATGACAAAGTAGAACTTCATAATGACGTTTACAAACGTTGATGCTAAACACATGCAGAGCAGGTTAGAGACTATGAAACCAGTGAAATTAGAAAGGCTAAAAAAAAAAAAAAAAAACGGCACTATACACATGTGGAGAAAGTTAAAGGATACGAAAGTAGGAAAATTTGAAAATATAAAAAAAGAAAGTAAAGATCGCAGTAGCGCAAACAAACAAACTGCCTCATTTAACTATACACCAGTCTAACTTTGGTTTTGCACAATAATTACTACACTATTGCACCTTAACACTTAATTCTACTTTATTCACATAATTTTACTTATTTATTATGTTCTACTATACTGTTATCTTTCAATCTGTGACTTTTTGTTAATTTAACAGATATTTTTCTAACTTTGCACAGTTTTTGATAAGCGGATCAGGATGCATTTCACTGCGCGTTGTCCTGTATAACTATGCATGTGACAAATAAAGAAACTTGAGAATTTCAAAAACGGAGTATACCGCGCATGCATTTATTGGTTACTTTGTTAGTGTATATATATTTATCTGTCTGCTTATTTAAAAAGCTACATTTACCCCAGGAGTTAAAAATGTTCTGTCTAGCCCTTGTACAAAAACCTAGACAAAAGCTGGGGTATCACCTTGGTAACCCCATGTACCTTTGGAACTGTGAGAGGAAAATAGCACGACTTTACAGACAGGAGTCCAATGCAGAACTCTACTTACTTTTTTACTTTGTAAAAAAAAAATTATTGACTGCTGATGATATAGATCGTTTTGTCTGTGCTGAAATTCCAAACAGAGAAACCTGTCCTGACCTCATTAAAAAGATTCAGCATACTGGGACTCGCAAGATTACAAATACTGTTTTTACAGAAGTTCTGAAAAAAAAGTGAAACTAATGAAATAGCAACAATTCAAAGAAAAAAAAATCTTAAGTGTGTATCCGGAAAATCAAACACGTGGGTTGGCGAGCGAAGCGAGCAGGGGGCAAAGCCCCCTAGTACGTGTGTGTGTGTGTATATATATATATATATATATAATATATATATCCATCCATCCATCCATCCATTATCCAGCCTGCTATATCCTAACTACAGGGTCATGGGGGTCTGCTGGAGCCTATCCCAGCCAACACAGGGAGCAAGGTAGGAGACATACCCAGGGCGGCAGTCCACCGCAGAGCATATATATATATATATATAAATAATATGAGACTATAGACTATTCTAGACCGACAGGAGTAACATCTTGAAAAAATGTTACACTGTATGCTTAACAAGATTATAATAATGCTCAATGACAGAGGGCACAAATGTTCCAGCAGTTTTGTATAATTATGTTTTCAAATATAAACATTGTTTTTTTTTGCTTTCAAGGTATGTTGGAAGCTTATACAAATATTGAGTATGTGTTTAGCCTACACTCTTGTTTTCTACCTGGGAGATAGACACACTGATAAAACACAGAACTGAACAAATGTTTTTTCCATAATAAAGCATATGATATTTTTTATAATTTTTTAGCAAGTTGCTCATCAGAACAAACTTGACAGATGTTTACAGTATATAAGCATGCACACCTGTTTATTTGAAAGCCATCAGAGGGACCTCAATTCATGACCACTTTACTTAAGAACTGCTAAGTAGTGTGTTTTCTTTCAAGGCATTTGTGAGCAGATATCATCAGACAGCAGTGAAGAGCTCAATGGAACTGGAAAAATAAGGAATCCAGTATATAAAGTTCAGCCACAAATAATCAGAACAGAGGTAAGGATGAGTACTATAAAAAAGAAATTTAAGATGCGTAGACAATTACTTACATGTACAATTTCTTTTTTGTAGACGCCACCTAGGGGACCATCACCATCTTTAGTTTCTCCTTCTTCAGTAGAAAAGGAGGTGGACAGCAGGTAAGAAACATGAAATATGGCTGTTGATTGTTTTTTTAACCAGATTAGCTGTTAATAAATCATACTCATTTAGTTTAATTGTAAAATATTCATTAGCAGCACGGATATGCAGTGGGTAGTGCTGCCGCCTTATGGATGTAGTGTGCTGGGTTTAAATACTGTTCAGGTGTATTCATGGGTATTCTGCTAACTACTCCGTATCCCCAAAGCTGTTCAGTTTAGATTAGTTGATGATTCTAAATTGGCCCCTGTGTGAGTGTGAGGGACTTGGACCTGCAGTGGAATTGCATTCTATCCAGAACTTTTACCTGTCTTACACCTAGTAGTTCTGTGAAAGGCCACAGCCTCCCAGCAGTCTTGAATTTTATTTATCTGGCTTGACAATGTTATCATATATAATTATTTTTCTCACCACTGCATAACTGACATCTTTTTATTGAATTTTCTTAGTTTAACCTCTTACACCCTGAGGGGTGTTTGGCATTATCACACCTAAATTACATACCCAAAAATTAATGTCTATTATCCTGCTTATGTGATAAAGGAGCTTCAGATTATTAGAAAGTAGTGAATATAACACTTCAAGTTTTGAAAAGAAAGTCTTTCTATGAATAAAAAGCTTTGTTTCACACAAATATCAACTGCATAAAACAAAAAAAATACAGGTTTTAGGAATTCTCTCCAAAAAACTGGATTCACAGTACATAGCCAAGACATTTTGTGAGGCACAATCCTGGAATCAGTTTTCTTTTGTGATTCAATCTGTCAGCTATCACTGAACCAAGATTAGATTGCATATCCAATAGCAATGCAAAGTTTTTGGAAACATTTTGTTCTCTTGTACCTAAACTATCCACCAAAACAAGTATTGTACTTGCAGCCATTTTATTTTTTAGAGACAGAATTTTTAGATATTTTTGTACAATAGATTGTGGTTCCTGTACTGCAGTTCACTTGTGTTCTCCTGTCAACTGTTGCAGTTACTAAATGAGAAAAGTAGTGTGTATATATTTATTTTTTAATTTTGTTGTTGTTGCTTTTTTCTTGCATCTCACATCTGGAATAAACTAAATAAACCATACATTTTCATATCAGCTTCTTCGAATCCTGGGGGAAGTGCCTTTCCTGGCAGTAATGGAGAGAGGGCAAAAAACAACCCTGGACAGGGCACACACATACACCTAAACCATTCACACAGTGTCTAATCAATCAAAACAGCACAATTTTGGTTTACAAGTTGAAAACTGACATACTCAGAAACAGTGGAGTGGAACAATGACATATATTGAAGTGGTGGGGGGGAGGTGGGAATGGGAGTTCCCCACGTGAAACTCCAAGCAGCAGCATGTTAAGATTCAGTGACATCTGATCTAAGAATGCAGTCCTCCGTGTAATTTAGTGGAATTCGATCAAGGTGAGAGGGGGATCCCTGTGTTAAACTGCAAGCGGTTGTATGGCTTGGCACAATACTGATTAATTCGATCAAAGAGTGGTCCCCCATGAAAGATCACACAACCAGTAACATTCGATCAAAACAGAGGTGTTTTGGGGGTCCTCAAGTAAAACTTCAAACGGATACAGTGTAGATGTTAAAACTAGAAGAGCACTACTAAGAAAACTAACATAAGGAGAACATGCAGCAGACAGTGTCCAGATATGGTAACTGAACCCATGATGTGAAACTGCACACCACAATTCTTCAAAGTTATACTAAAGCAATACTCACAAATGAAGCATGGCATTGAATCCTTTGCAAAATATACTGTTCTCATTAAAGTAAAAAATGTGTTACAAGATCTTCATATTCCCTATCACTAGCATTCTGTAACTTTTCTAAGACTTCCTCAACCATATGTTTTTTTTGAAGAAGAAGACGAAGAAGAAATTTCCCAAGTACAAATTTCATGACCTGCAGTAAAACCAACCAAATTGCAAGCAGTCTACCAAAAGCTATTGCATACAAAATATATATCCTGTCCTTTATACACAGCTGTGACATGTAGTATAAATGATAATCATAAACAAATATACATTTTTATATTGAATATCAGCTATCCTTTGCAATCCTCAATCTATGAAATGCTAATAAGGATTTAAGTTAACAAAAAACAAGGTGTCTACCCACATGATTATATGATAAAATCCTTGGATGTTGGAAAAATGTGGCAGTAAAATTAAAATGAATTCCAAAAGACCTTTGCCAAAAGGAGAGGGTGTGCCTCCCTATGTGTTTTACAAGATAATGGAGCACCTATTCATTTGCAGTTGGGTGCAATAAGGTAGAAAGGGGTTTACTAGTGCTATGTGTACTTCTGGTTTGTTATTGTTTTTCATGGTATTGTCTGTGTTTGTGTATGTGTGGAAGAAGAGTAACATATATTGGAAGAAAAATATTTTTAGATAAATACACTGTCAGACGAAGCTTGTTAGACGTCTCACTATTTTAGTCACCACCTTTCTTACAAAAGTTCTGATATTTAAGCTGTAGAAAAAAAATTGTAATTTTGATTTTTATAAAATGCAATGCAGTAAATGCAATCAAATAGTAAGATGCTTCATTGTACCTGAGTGTACATTATTGTACCATTCTTAATGTCTGTCAATGTACTCAAACATAGTAGAAATAGTGGAAATAACCACTACCATGGTTATTGGTAATTCTTTTTACTAAATATAGTTGTAAGACTTCCTTATTATCTGAAGCAGATTGTTTTAAAATATACCAGCTCATAATAAAGATGCTAAGATTTGCCCTGGGTGTGACGAGGATGGATAGGATTAGAAATGAGTACATTAGAGGGTCAGCTCAAGTTGGACGGTTGGGAGACAAAGTCAGAGAGGCGAGATTGCGTTGGTTTGGACATGTGGTTTGGACATGTGCAGAGGAGAGATTTTGAGTATATTGGGAGAAGGATGCTAAGGATAGAGCTACCAGGTAAGAGGAACAGAGGAAGTCCTAAGAGGAGGTTTATGGATGTGGTGAGAGGGGACATGCAGGTGATGGGTGTAATAGAATAAAATGCAGAGGACAGAAAGATATGGAAAAAGATGATCCGCTGTGGCGACCCCTAACTGGAGCAGCCGAAAGAAGAAGAAGATGCACTGTTTTCAATTTCAAGTTTAGCATGTCTCACGTTACCCCATAACTTCACAAGCAGAAGACAGCTTCAGTGATCAAGGATAGTCAAAATGTTGCACACTAAAATAAGGCTGTTTTTGATTTTATTTTCAAATTCTCTAAATGTTTTATGCATTAATACTTTTATTCCTGGATATTACTCTCCAAAATGTATTTTCTTTAGTAAGTTACATCTCAAACATGAACACTTACCTAAAGCAATAATATAAATAAACAAATTTACTCTTGTGATAAAGTAGTTGCACACAGAAGCAGTTTTTAAATTTGCATGAAAACTGGTTCTAAAGTAAGCCTGACCATTTTTGCAAATTATTACGTTTTGTATGTCTGTTAAACTTCTACTAGGTAGTCATGCTTTGGACTTAACATAGAAAGGTGATAAATGAACATACATACCCAAAACTACTTACTGTATATACAGCTGCAAAAAGTTCCGTGTTACAAATTTAGCAATTGAAAAAGTGTTGTGCATGCTGAATAATTACTTTTCATCAGACATTGATTAAAATAGTACTGCAAATGCTGGCCATGGTCATGTGACATTAAGACAGCTCTGGTGATGACAACTACACAAAGACTGTCACACTTGTAAGGTAGGATATGGAAGACCCTGATAAATGGCACCACAGGAATACAAGTGGATTGTAAAGGTGGCTACATATATTTAAGATGTTTACCCTGCATTTTACCTTTTTATTTTGTGTTGTATGTTAGGCATAGTGTTTAATAACTTAAATATACAGTATGTGCTACTCATCCGTCTCTCAGATAATAACTGTGATCATTTAGCTTTGCTTGTGGAATAGTGTATATAGTGAAAGATTAAAAAGGAGATGAATGAGAGATGGGGTGCCAGCGGGAAAATCTCCATCTACAACGTTTTTATTTGTAGTACATTTTTAACAACTTGATTTTATCAGTTTAATTCTTCTTTCCTCTCCTTATTATAAGGATTAATCCGTTGAAGTAACTTCCAAGTGTGTGATTTATATAATTTGTAACATTACATTTTTTTTTTTTTTAAGGTTTTGATGGTGTACTGTATGTGTGGAGTTAGTCTGATAAAACACATGTACAGTTTTTGCGCTTTGCTTTTTTCAGCATTATAAAATCTGCTGCCCTGCATATGGGAATTATTTAGCAGTTGCTGGGTTAAACATTTACTAAAATAGGTCACACGACGGGTGGAATTATCAACAAAAATTTGTATATTTAAATTCAGATACAAAAGACTATTTGTGGAATATGTTGATCTTTCGGTTGTTCTATTATATGTTTTAAAACCAAGCTGGAACAGCTAATTGTTGCATTGTTAATACTAATGTTTTAGTTCTTTGAACGACTCCTATTTTTCTCAACATATAGGACACAACAGAAGATGTTATCCAGTAGTCTAGAAGATCTACAGAGTGGATCACTGCAGAAGGTTAGCTCTGAAGATGAATTAGTAAAGAAAAACTATATTTAAATAGAAACGTTTTTTTACTTTTATTTTAAAATCATTAATTTCCTGTGTATAATAATTAAATACTATAAAAAGAAGTGTTTCCTTTGACATTACGTTAAATGTTTTCATCTCCATGCCTTTACTAACGAGTGACTAATCAAGTGGTGTTTTCCTGGTAAAAAGATTATCTATTTCCCTTGTGCTTTGGTAATAACCTCTGGTTTCAGGGCAAAAAAAAAAAGCATGTCATGTTTTGTTATTGTTTTATTTTATTTATTTTTTGGTAAGTTAACAACACCAGACCAACAAATTTCTAATTATATTTTGTAACCAAGGTAACTTTTAGAAACTTAACTTAGTGCTTAATGGCTTTGTTTTTAGTTTACTTCAGGTGATTTAAATGGGCATATTTAGTTCTTTTAAACATGCTTTTAATGAATCAAAAGTAATTAATTGTGTTTGTGTGTCTCTTTGCATACAATTTTACTAACCATGTGTCTGTTCTCTTAATTACATGCACTGGCTGCACCATTACCCTTCCTGTCACATCATAGCATGTAGTTGGCGAACCAGTAGAACCAGTTGTATCACCAGAGGTACAATTAATAAGTGAAGTTCCTTTAAATTATAACCTTTTAGTCTTCACTTCTTTTTCTTTAATTTAGTTTTTCTTCTTTTTTAAAATGTCATCACTTACTTTAAGATTTCACTATTTTATACTTTTGATTTCCTTAAACTAAATTTAATAGTGTAAATTGTTTTTATGATACTAATTATGTTGAGGGAGGTGTATTTATTATTTCATAGTACTGTCTGCATATTATGATCATAAGAACATAAACTCACATTCTGCATTACAGCAGATTTATCATGATAATGATTGTTCTTTTTTAAAACAAAATTTGAGATGAGTATTTTGATTTCAATCTTTTTTCTCTTGCAGAACAAAACTTATTTTGAAAATAATAAATATCAGACACTTCCTGGGAAATTCTCTCGAGTTAATCAGAACGGAGACAGTGAAAAACTGAAGTCTCCAAATTTCCAAAGAATAAAAGATGGTGCAGAAGAAAGTGATTTTAGCCTAAGTATGTTTGCACCAGTGTAACTTACTATTTAACTTGCAACAGGTTGAAAGTCAGCATGTTGTTGTGTGTTATTAAGTAATTTAAATACGTAAAATGTGAATGTTTTTTACAGCTGAAGAGGAACAGGTTAAATAGTACAGCATAATCTAATAGTGGCTAGCGCTGTTGCATCACAATTCAGAGTCCTAAGTTCACATTCACATGCCTGCTTGGGCTTTTTCTTTAGGCACTCTTGTTTTTTCCCCTCATCATAAAGTTTATTTGATCAGTCTATATTAGTCTGTTGTAAGAGAATGTATATGTGTAAGGAAATATGCACAATGATAAACTTCCACCTCTCATATTTGTTTTCTAACTTATGCCTGATCCTTTTGGGATAATATCTGGCCCACAACCTTGAACTGGACAAGGAAGATATAGAACATGGATGGATAGGTTGGTAAAAGAGCTAAATTAATTAGTAAACAAATGTCAAAGTCTGAGATTTTGTTGCACATTACCAGCTTCTCACCCTATGATTAAAAGCATGATTGTTACGGGTTAAAAATTATTTGATGACTAAGAATACACTAATGCAACTAGTACATGCATTGGGGTATTTAGAATATTATAAGGTAATGTGAGATAATGTAACATAGCAATCAGGGTGTTGAACTTTACAAGACACATTTGACAGTTCATTCTCCACACCTTAGTCACTTAATTGTCTGTGCTCCAATTTTAAAGTATTTACATGTAAATAAAAATAATGTGTCAGCCTTGTACTCTGCCATCTATGAAATAATACTAATAGTAAGTATACATACGTACAACTGTAGTAATAACTCAAGTGAATATAATAAAGCTTAACACAAAAGAGATTATATTTTTGGGAGAAGTGCAAATTATGTATAAATTCCTTTTTTTTTTCTTCCTTATATACTATATCAATTAGTCACCGCAACAGTTGGGACTGTGACCCCAGTAAGCCCATCTTAATAGTAATTTATCCATGATTTTGGAGGTAATATGCCAGTTTGCCTCCTATCACTGCCAATGATAGCTTTCAAAATAAGTAATAAAGTAAAATAGTTGTTAGTTTTTACATTATTTGCACCACACCTTTCTTCATGCTCACTTTTCTCAATTAAAATTAGAACATTAGAAAAATGTTGACGAGAAAAAGTCATTTAGCCCAACAAAGCTCACTAGTCCTTTCCACTTAATTCCTCCAAAAAAACATCAAGTTGAGTTTTGATTGTCTCTAGAGTCCTACTGTCTACCATACTACATGGTAACTTATTCAAAGTATCCATGTACAGTTACCAGCGTGATTCAATAAATGCCACAATTAAACAAAATGTGAACAGTCCTAATTTTGCATAAATTTTCAAGCATGCTAAGCCACTTGCCAGAGAGAAAAGAATGCTGTATAGAAGTTCAAAACAGAGCCTTACATGTAGAGTTGAGATGGCTTGTGAGCTGGGAAGTAAACTGTTGGGCCATATATCCCAAACATGTGCATCAACCAATTAGCACCTCAGACTTTACACACAAGCATTATGTTTTAGGAATTTGCTGTTTAAGTTTTGGTGCACTGTTTTTGCAAAACATGCCCCCTTTGTGTTCTTAACTTCAGCTTCTAAAAACATTCTTTGCAAGCACTTTGCTTCTTTAGATTTCTTATTTCATACCATTTCTTTTGTTAAAAGCAAATGGGCAGTAAACCTTGTAGTTAAATCTTTATTTGTTGCTTTGCTTGTTACTTTTTATTGGGGCTTCTTTGTTTTTCTTTAGAACTTTTCTTTGCTCCGATAGTGCATGTCTTCAGTTCTGAATTTTACTGGGCTTAACATTTTAATTGCTGCTGTTTCTTCTTTGCTTCATCCTGATGCTTTCTGTTTAATGGAATGACTGAAGATCGCAGCAGGAGTGCCAGTGCTCCAGCATTAGGTACTGTATTTCATTATGCACAGTGTTAAAGCATAGGTAATGAGCAGGAAGCAAAAAATTATAACAAGGCAGTGATATCTTAAAAGAGAGTAGTTCTACTTAGAACACCAACCATGCTTGTATACTAGTATACTAAAGTTAATGCAGTGAAGTAACATTTGTAGTAATGCCCTAAATTAAGGGTACTGAAATGCCACTGTATTAAAACATCTTTCATTTAATATCACTTTAGGTCTGCTTGACTCATTTTATTTTTCGTCAACCTTGAAAAAAACAACAGAACATTTAAATATCTAACATGTTTAAAATTTTGAACAGACTTTTTCTAACTAATATGTATGAACTTTGTTGACTTGTACAGTAAATTCAACTTGATTGCAAGCTTTTTTATAAATAATTAAGAGCAGGAAATTTCTACTGGGACAGAAGGCTCTAGATAGATTGTGCCTTGCCTTTAGTGAATACAGTCATATGAAAAAGTTTGGGAACCCTTCTCAGCCTGCATAATAATTTACTCTACTTTCAACTAAAAAGATAACAGTGGTATGTGTTTCATTTCCTAGGAACATCTGAGTACTGGGGTATTTTCCGAACAAAGATTTTTAGTGAAGCAGTATTTAGTTGTATGAAATTAAATCAAATGTGAAAAACTGGCTGTGCAAAAATTTGGGTCCCCTTCTAATTTTGCTGATTTGAATGCATGGAACTGCTCAATACTGATTACTTGCAACACCAAATTGGTTGGATTAGCTCGTTAAGCTTTGACCTTCATAGACAGGTGTGTCCAATCATGAGAAAAGGTATTTAAGGTGGTCAGTTGCAAGTTGTACTTCCCTTTGACTCTCCTCTGAAGAGTGACAGCATGGGATCCTCAAAGCAACACTCAAAAGATCTGAAAACAAAGATTGTTCAGTATCATGGTTTAGGGGAAGGCTACAAAAAGCTATCTCAGAGGTTTAAACTGTCAGTTTCAACTGTAAGGAATGTAATCAGGAAATGGAAGGCCACAGGCACAGTTGCTGTTAAACCCAGGTCTAGCAGGCCAAGAAAAATACAGGAGCGCCATATGCACAGGATTGTGAGAACGGTTACAGACAACCCACAGATCACCTCCAAAGACCTGCAAGAACATCTTGCTGCAGATGGTGTATCTGTACATGGTTCTACAATTCAGCACAGTTTGCCCAAAAAACATCTGTATGGCAGGGTGATGAGAAAGAAGCCCTTTCTGCACTCACACCACAAACAGAGTCGCTTTTTGTATGTAAATGCTCATTTAGACAAGCCAGATTTATTTTGGAACAAAATGCTTTGGACTGATGAGACAAAAATTGAGTTATTTGGTCATAACAAAAAACACTTTGCATGGTGGAAGAAGAACACCGCATTCCAAGAAGAACACCTGCTACCTACTGTCAAATTTGGTGGAGGTTCCATCATGCTGTGGGGCTATGTGGCTAATTCAGGGACTGCGGCCCTTGTTAAAGTCGAGAGTCGGATAAATTCAACCCAATATCTACAAATTCTTCAGTATAATGTTCAAGCATAAGAAAGTTGAAGTTACGCAGGGGTTGGATATTCCAATAGGACCAATGACCCAAAATACAGTTCGAAATCTACAAAGGCATTCATGCAGTGGGAGAAGTACAGTGTTCTGGAATGGCCGTCACAGTTCCCTGACTTGAATATCATGAAAAATCTATGGGATGATTTGAACCAGGCTGTCCATGCTCGGCAGCCATCAAATTTAACTGAACTAGAGAGATATTATATGAAAGAATGGTCAAAAATACCTCCATCCAGAATCCAGACACTTATCAATGGCTATAGGAGGACAGTGTCTAGAGGCTGTTATATTTGCAAAAGGAGGCTCAATTAAGTATTGATGTAATATCTGTGTTGGGGTGCCCAAATTTATGCACATGTCTAATTTTGTTATGATGCATATTGCGTATTTTCTGTTAATCCAATAAACTTAATGTCACTGCTGAAATACTACTGTTTCCATAAGGCATGTCATATATTAAAAGGAAGTTGCTACTTTGAAAGCTCAGCCAGTGATACACAAAAATCCAAAGAATTAAGAGGAGTTCCCAAACTTTTTCATATCACTGTAACTCAGTAGGTACTGTATTGATTAAAATGTCAAAATGTGTTAAAGAAGAAAAGACCATTAAGAAATAAAAATAATTGATTGAGTAAAATTCATTCAACTATATCATTTATTTAAATAAAATAACTGCTGCCTTGATGTTTGGTTTTTCATGTAGATTCTTTTTTTCCTTTTTAGCACTGTAAGCACTCTGCTCTCATGTTTTTCATCCTGCACTGCTCGGGTGCTTTGTTGTCATATCTTATTTAAAGAAAATACTGTATACATTTACTTATCAATGTAAATAATTGTTTTTGCATTTAAGGCAAAACAGAGAAACTGGATGACTCAACACCAAGTCCCTCTGACCTTTCACCCCACTCCTCTGGGGTTGACTCTGGACCGCAGTCACCAGGCTCTCCAGAGAACAAGAAGAGTCCTAAGGGGATCAAGAAATTTTGGGGCAAGTAAGTTCATTTTTAGCTATTACTAGTACAAGTGTTTGTTGAATACATGCAGAAAAAAATAAATGTTATGTGTATATGAGCAGCATTATTATGTCATTTATATTTAGAGTACAGTAAGGAATATAAGCAGTTATGGCAGTCTGGCACAAAATAAGCAGCTTTCCTTAAAGGCGACTCCAAAGTTATGATGGCACATGAAGAACTGGGTGTTTTGTTTTTATAAAATTTGTGTTTGATCATGAAAATATTGTATGGACCAAAGATCCAAAACATCTGGTGGTCCGCTGTACTTTGTTAGTCTTTAGTTGGGAGTCTGGAATTAAAAAAGGGTAGTCTCAGGCTCCCGATTTGTCCACCCCTATAGTACTTATGATACACCAGATTAACCGACAGTACTTGAAATGATACCCATCCCTATTATTAAATTTCCTGGGTGAATACAACTGGCTTAAATCATAAAATTAAATTAATAAAATATACCTTGTATTTTCTAATATCCTTGGACCAGATGTACAGTATTACAGTGACTCACATGTCCATGATTATCTGCTTATTAAAATATAATTAATTTATTCTTGATACAACAACCTCATTCAGCATGATCACAACTCCCCATGGAATCAGTGATTCTGTACCAATGGAAAAAAACAGATTAATTCTCAATTTTGTGAATTCTAACATTTCTATTTTCTTTAAGACCTTAGTTACAAATCTTATTTGTATTTCTTTTATCTCAGTAGCTCCATTTGCTTTTTTCTTTGACTATTATTCAGTGGGAATGTTTTTTTATTTGTGCTAGTACCTTCTGTTACAAATTAATTTATGGTACCTTTCTAATTGGAGGCATCTGTAAGCCTATCTTATTGTCTGGTCAGTGTCAAATGTCTTTACTTTCAGGTTTCAGCTTGCCATTTGCTGTGCTCCGTTTAGACATTTGACCTGTCTTAACATTCCCTGGTTCATGGGAGAAATTCCTGTCAAGAATATGTCTTAATATTTGTCTTTCTCTTTAGAAAAGGCAAAACTTAAGGCCACACTAGTGATAGTGGGTAGTCAGGGTGGGGTTTTATATATGCATATATACTGGTAGTGTCCATTATTCATCACAAGAAAGGAGTACAAAAAATATCGGTTTTGGTGGTTTGAAGAATTTAACCAATGTTGTACAAAAATAGTAAGACTTGTTTTGCTACTGTCACAAGAAGGCATTTGTAAAAATGTGACTGGATGTACAAGTGAATTAATAATGATGAAGAGGAATGAGTCTGTTCAGTTTATAATTGTGTGAAAACTGGAGTTTTTTGTAGTAGGTTCATATAGTAAGATCAAGACTAAGAAGAGCGATGGTGTTTAAGTGATTAGAATATTTTTTTAGTATTATTAAGGTAAATGCTCTTGCTTGTGAGAAGTTTGGACCTCTGAGTTTATATCACGTACATAGTAATCACTGCAGTTAATACAGTCATGGCTAACATGCTAACATTACTGACATAAAATAGCTCTAGCAAAAAGCAGTCACCTTGGGACTAGTCATTTACATCACTGTAAAGATCAGCATTGAGAACTGCAGGGAGCCTATATTTGAGAACCAAGATTTATGCTTTCCAATTTATACAACCTGCAAGCTAGAATCTCTTATCTGTGCACTTCCAGTAAAAGTAAGCATTGGCAAGAAAAAGAAACACCCACTTCGAATAATTCATTCATAGACTTTATCTCTCAAAATGTGTGCATTGTCCCCGCTTTACACTGGAGTAGATAAATAGACAGATAGAATTTTATTTGTCCCCTGAGGGAAATTTGTCTTTTTACAAAAGCTCTTAAAATTAATAACTACATAAATAGATATATATATATATATATATATATATATATATATATATATATATATATAAACACATACATAAAAACTAAAAAGGAAGAAAATTTTAAAAAGAAAGTTGAAAACTTCTGACTTGACAGTCACAGTCATAGTGAGGCATTATACAGGTGTATTGCTGTTGGTATAAAGGAGCCCCAGTAGCACTTCTTGACACATTCCTGCTGAATAATTTGTTGGCTGAAAGCACTCAATGTTATTATGTCAGAGAATGCACGTGCAGTTTTCATAATGACACTCAGTTTTGATTTAATCCTTTTTTATGCTATGACCTCCAGGGATTCTAGACTGTGTCCCATAACTGACCTTGCTCTTTTAATTAGCTTGTTAATTCGGTGGGCCTCTCTTGAAGTGATGTTACCAGCTTACCACAGCATACAAAATCGCACTGAACTGAGTTGTAGAAGATGAGAAGGATGTCACTTACCCACATTAAAGGAATGTTTCCTAAGGGAGAAGTGCCTGCCCTGCCCTTTCTTATAAAGTTCCTCTGTGTTCCAAGACCAGTCCAACCTGTCCTTACAGTATTACATATTGACAGTACTTCAGTTCTGTACACTATTTTAAAATAGTTCTATTTTTTTGAACTTCTGTCAAGTCTTCATTTCCCCTTGGGGACAAATTAAGTTCTACCTATCTATTGATGTTCATATGTCCTCAATCATGGCTTGACCATAGCTGAGTGAACAAGCTTCCAAATCAACAAATTTTCCTGTATCATGCTAACTGGCCAGGTTATCTTCTCCTCTTTTTTACACCTCCATATCTGTTGCCAAATGTTACAAACAGGTTTTCTTTTCTAAGAGGTTTATTTGACCTTGTTATCTCCTTTTTAATCCTACCTAATTTAGTCTAGAACACTGCCTGCATTTCTTGGCTTTTGTTTCAGATTGCCTCTAAATCTTTTTCTGTCATCACATTCCTCTTGCCCATTCTATTGTCTGTTTTGGCATTTGTAAGCCCACTACCCATCTAAGAATTGTCTGTGCTCATGGGTTGCTTTTCCAAACTTTTTCTCTCTGCTCTTTGTTGTTCCTCGGTTTGCTTCCTGTCATGTACATTTTTTACAAGGATGAAGGGCTAACAACTGTGATATTTCTATTTTCAGGTGTTCTTGATACTGAAATCTCTCTGAAATAAGAATAAGTCAATGATAGTGATTATAATCATTCTTCATTATAGAAATCCTATCATGGTTGTCTTTACCATCTACCACTTCATGTGCTAAGCAGCTTCATATTTCATCTAAACATATTTACAAATTTTAGGACATAATAAGTCCAGATTTTTTTATTTTCATATACATTTAAACACCTGTCTTCCCCAAATTCATAATATAATAATCAATGGAATTGTGTGATTAAATAGAAAGAATTAATTGTTTTCTTTTTGTATGACTTATAATGTATTAAATATGTTATTTGTTCTAAATTTAAGAATTAAAAGAACTCAGTCAGGTAACCTTAATGCTGATGACTTGGGCCCTTCTGAATTCCGAAGAGGTGGATTGCGTGCAACAGCAGGCCCACGACTTGCAAGGACTACAGAGTCTGAAAGCAATATCAGGTATGTGGATAAAACAGTGGACTTTGTATTTTTCACTGATTTCATCACTCCTCTGTAATCTCAGCTGATCAGTGACAACGTTTGAGCACCGACACCGTTTCCACCTTAGCTGGAGTGCCTGATTCAAGAACAGAATATTTCAACACAAAATTAAACTGGAACCATCAGAGCAACTCTTCTACTTGATTGCAGCTTTTCCTGAATTGTTTTTAAAGAGGGAGAATAAAATACACATTTTTAGTAAGCAATATGCCCTTTATATTTTTGGCCCTATTCTTAACTTTATAACAATTCTTCATATTTTATACTTTTTCTCTTACTATTTTTCCTTTTAGGGATTGAAAAACATAAAAGGTGCTAAAGGCTCCAATACATCTAATTTTCTCTTAAAATATTGAGTGTTTTCTAGCTTATTTTAGGATGTTAAACATTTACTTTAGTAAGTATGTTGTTTTCACCATTTCTTCATAAAGTTTGAATTGCTGAGCCTTAAATTCTCACTCTGTCTTCAATCACTGCTCTAAGTTTCCTTTGTCAATCCCATCAAGGATTGTTTACTTACGTTTTTCTTCTTTTTACCGCATGTAGCATTTTTGTGTTGCATGTTATTTATGTTGCATCTTATTTATCTACAGTTAAGAGCATGGAAGAGAAGGTCTATGATACGGTTTGCATATTTGCAGCTGGAGATCCACAAAGGGAAAAAAATGAATCAAGTATCATAAAGTAGTTTTTATTCCTGAGCTTTCAACCCCTGCCAGGGGTCTTCATCAGAGGATAATGCTTAGACTTACAAGAATCAAAGGCAATATATAGCAACACATTCAGTGGGGGGTGGGTGGAGGTGACTAAGTCGGTATGATCAAGGGGGGGGTTTGTATAGTTTATTTATTATGTACATGTTCTTCTTAAGTTAGCATATGCTGGATTTATGTCCAAGTGTCTGTTGATGGCGTTTTCATTTGATAGCCAAGACTCGGCCAACTCTCTGGCACTTTTAGTACTGGCCTTAAATTTTACTGTTACATTGTCCCAGTTGAATGTATGTCCTGTTGATTTAGTATGTACATAGATCTATGATAGTGCGTCCTTTCTTCTGACGGCGTTGCGATGTTCCTGTACACGTGTTGTGATTCTTTTTGAAGTTTGTCCTATGTATACCACTGAGCAAGAATTACATGGGATACTATAAACTGCGTTTCATGTTTCTGCTGTCGATTTCTTGTTTTTGGCATTAAAGAGGACCGTGCGTAGATTGTTCGTGGGTTTGTGTGCTATTCTGACTCCCCACTTGGCCAGGATGCGCACTGTACCTTCTGGCACCTTGTGGTGATAAGGGAGTGAGTGCCAGGTGGGGTGGGGGTTCTGATTTAAGTCGATTGTTTGCTGAGTTTTTTGGCGTCTTCTGTGTAAGTTAAGAGCATGTATAATAGAGTTACTGTGATGATATTTTGTTAAAAATTACAAAATACTGTAAGATATAAAAAAAAATTGCCATATTTGCAGTTTTTCTTAAATATATATATATATATATATATATATATATATATATATGTCTGTATTATATACATTTGTCAAAAGTGACCATAGTATTGCTAGAAAGCTTTAAAAATGTGTATCTATCTGCAATGATTATATATTGCTTTCATATAACTTGCTTGGCAATACACAGCTTAACACCACACAACTTCATTTTTATTATTTTTGTTTTGTTGTTATTTACAGTGACTATACAGCTCCTTTTTCCCAGTGGAAGACTGAACAGGTCTGTAGCTGGTTGGAAGAGTTTGGTCTGGGTCATTATGTGAATCTGACGAGACAGTGGGTAAAGACTGGACACACACTGCTGACAGCCACTCCTCAAGATATGGAAAGGGTATGTATATATGTACTGTTTAAATAAACCCATTCATACACTATAGAACACTGTCAGTTTCTTTAGAGGCATGGTGGATATTTTCTTAGTGTATCACTTTGTTTCATCTAGTCTTCCTTATCATCCAGCATACTTTGTTGTAATTTTAAATTTGTCCCTTGTGTGTGAGTATAGGTGTTTGTGTGTGCATGCGTGAATGTGCTTTGGAATGGATTGGACTTCAATCTCAGGTTGGTTTCTGCCTTGAGCCCAGTTCTACTAGGATGGACATGAGCTCCTCAAAACCTAAAAATCAATCAGGTTAGAAAATGGTAGAATGGATGTGATGTGATACCACCTTGTGATCATTTTGCTAGATCTACCAATCTGTTTTACTGCATATAAACTGCAAAGGCTTATACTGCATTTCTTATAAGAATGGAGTAGCAGTCCAGCGTACAAAGATTAACTCTAAGTCCAAAGTAAACTATAATGGTCCCTAATAATTTAAACAAAAACAAAATGGATATTAATTAATTCACAAAAGAAAAGGTATTAATAAAACAAAATTAAAACAGCAATCCTACGTTTTTATTGTGGCTGAATCTCATTTTGGTACATGGACACCACCCTCTGGTGGTTTCTGGTGTCCTTACACCTCTGAGTCTTTAGTTGTCCTTAAAGAGCGAGATCCTGCAAGCAGTCACTCAACTGTCCATGTCCTGCAAGAAGCAAAACAGTTCTTTTCCTCTATGTCAAGGACTATGAAAGTTACTTCCTGCCATTTCTCCAAACCCTAAGCCTTGAGTTAATTAAAAGGTTTCCCATCTAGTGGCCATTTGATGCTATCTGTTTAAACATTAGATATTACAACTCCGATGTCAGCCATGTCTCCCCACTATGGAAGTTTAAACATTCTTCATCTGTCAGCATGCACCTTCCCTTCTAACTGGAAATTTCCTGGCACCCAAAGACACACAGGTAGATTACTTGTCAAATCTGACTTGGCCAATATGAGTATGGGTGTGTACATGAGTAGGCCTGTGATGGGCTTATATGATGATTGGTTCCTGTCAATAGCTTAACATTGTCTGAGCTTTGAGACATATTTAGCACTGTAACATAATGTTCACAAATGTGAAAATACCTGATGTTGCCTTTTGACCCTGGCAAAGGGAAACAAAAACAAATGATGTCAATTGAAAATAACACAAGTAGTTACACAAATGCTTTGGGCCATAAGAGGTTCCTGTTTTTTCATTTTGTTTTTTCTTTTTTTGTCTAGAAAATTTTAGTCTGAGACAAAGACTAAGTATAAATAATACTTTAGATTTCAGGAAAACACTTAATACAGTTCTGCTTTTGTGTTTATAGGAAATGGGAATTAAGCATCCCCTGCACAGAAAGAAACTTCAGCTGGCTATTAGATCATTTAATATGAAACTGAATGAAAAATCAGCAGCACTGGATCATATCTGGGTGACCCGTAAGTATTTAGCCAAATTACTTGAAATAGCAGATGAGCTACGTGTTATTGAGGATATACAGTTAGGTCCATAAATATTTGGACAGAGACAACTTTTTTCTAATTTGGTTCTGTACATTACCACAATGAATTTTAAATGAAACAACTCAGATGCAGTTGAAGTGCAGACTTTCAGCTTTAATTCAGTGGGGTGAACAAAACGATTGTATAAAAATGTGAGGCAACTAAAGCATTTTTTTTAACACAATCCCTTCATTTCTGGGGCTCAGAAGTAATTGGACAAATGACTCAAAGGCTATTTCATGGGCAGGTGTGGGCAAGTCCATCGTTATGTCATTATCAATTAAGCAGATAAAAGGCCTGGAGTTTATTTGAGGTGTGGTGCTTGCATGTAGAAGATTTTGCTGTGAACAGACAACATGCGGTCAAAGGAGCTCTCCATGCAGGTGAAAGAAGCCATCCTTAAGCTGCAAAAATGGAAAAAACCCATCCGAGAAATTGCTCCAATATTACAAGTGGCAAAATCTACAGTTTAGTACATCCTGAGAAAGAAAGCAAGCACTGGTGAACTCAGCAACGCAAAAAGACCTGGACGTCCACAGAAGACAATAGTGGTGGATGATCACAGAATCATTTCCATGGTGAAGAGAATCCCCTTCACAACAGCCAACCAAGTGAACAACACTCTCCAGGGGGGTAGGCATATCAATATCCAAGTCTACCATAAAGAGAAGACTGCATGAAAGTAAATACAGAGGGTGCACTGCAAGGTGCAAGCCGCTCATAAGCCTCAAGAATAGAAAGGCTAGATTGGACTTTGCTAAAGAACATCTGAAAAAGCCAGCACAGTTCTGGAAAAACATTCTTTGGACAGATGAAACCAAGATCAACCTCTACCAGAATGATGGCAAGAAAAAAGTATGGAGAAGGCGTGGAACAGCTCATTATCCAAAGCATACCACATCATCTGTAAAACACGGTGGGGGCAGTGTGATGGCTTGGGCGTGCATTGCTGCCAGTGGCACGGGGACACTAGTGTTTATTGATGATGTGACACAAGACAGAAGCAGCCGAATGAATTCTGAGGTGTTCAGAGACATACTGTCTGCTCAAATCCAGCTAAATGCAGTCAAATTGATTGGGCGGCATTTCATGATACAGATGGACAATGAACCAAAACATATAGCCAAAGCAACCCAGGAGTTTATTAAAGCAAAGAAGTGAAAAATTCTTGAATGGCCAAGTCAGTCATGTGATTTTAACCCAATTGAGCATGCATTTCACTTGTTGAAGACTAAACTTCAGACAGAAAGGCCCACAAACAAACAGCAACTGAAAGCTGCTGCAGTAAAGGCCTGGCAGAGCATTAAAAAGGAGGAAACCCAGCATCTGGTGATGTCCATGAGTTCAAGACTTCACGCTGTCATTGCCAGCAAAGGGTTTTCAACCAAGTATTAGAAATGAACATTTTATTTCCAGTTATTTAATTTGTCCAATTACTTTTGAGCCCCTGAAATGAAGGGATTATGTTAAAAAAAATGCTTTAGTTGCCTCACATTTTTATGCAATCATTTTGTTCACCCCACTGAATTAAAGCTTAAAGTCTGCACTTCAACTGCATCTGAGTTGTTTCATTTAAAATTCATTGTGGTAATGTACAGAACCAAAATTAGAAAAAAGTTGTCTCTGTCCAAATATTTATGGACCTAACTGTATGGATTCAAATAGAAAGCAGTGAAAATAGAGGCCTTAATTTGAGATATGCGTTAGACTCTAATGAAAATAACTGTAAAAATGCAAGCTTTTAAACAACAACAACATTTATTTATATAGCACATTTTCATACAAATAATGCCGCTCAATGTGCTCTCCATGATGAAGACAGAGGGGAAAAAAAAGACAAAATAAGAGAACACTAATTAACATAGAATAAAAGTAAGGTCTGATGGCCAGGGAGGACAGAAAACAAAAGAAACTCCAGACAGCTGGAGAAAAAATAAAATCTGCAGGGGTTCCAGGCCATGAAACAACCCAGCCCCCTTTAGGCATTCTACCTAACATAAATTACATCAATCAGTCCTCATTGTATTCAGGGTTCTCATGAAAGGACTTGATGATGATGGCTACGTGGACTTCTGGCCTTAAATCCATCAATGTAGGGACATCACGGTGCTTTGATTAGGTGGTGTTGGTGCAGATCGCCATCACAGAAAACCGGAAAAAGAACAGAAGAGAGAGTAGGGGTTAGTACAGATTTTGGAGCCACCATGAATAATAATAATTAATTGAATATACAGAGCATCAGGATTAAACTATAAAATGAAGCTATGAGAAAGCCATTTTAAAGTAATGTGTTTTCAGCAGTGTTTTAAAGTGCTCCACTGTATTAGCCTGGCGAATTCCTATTGGCAAGCTATTCCAGATTTTAGGTGCATAACAGCAGAAGGCCACCTCACCACTTCTTTTAAGTTTAGCTCTTGGGATTCTAAGCAGACACTCATTTGAAGATCTAAGATTATGATTTGGAGTGTAAGGTGTAAGACATTCCGAAATATAAGATGGAGCGAGATTATTTAAGGCTTTATAAACCATAAACAATATTTTAAAGTCAATTCTGAATGACACAGGTAACCAATGTAGTGACATCAAAACTGGAGTGATGTGCTCAGATTTTCTTTTTCTAGTTAAGATTCTAGCAGCTGCATTCTGCACTAGTTGCAATTGATTGTCTTTTTTGGGTAGTCCTGAGAGGAGTGCGTTACAGTAATCTAGTTAACTGAAAACAAAAGCGTGAACTAATTTCTCAGTATCTTTCAATGATATAAGAGGTCTAACTTTTGCTATATTTCTTAAGTGAAAAAATACTGTCCTAGTGATCTGATTAATATGTCAACAGTTACCCGTAAATTCTTTACCTCCTTCTTGACTTTTAATCCTAATGCATCAAGTTTATTTCTAATAACCTCATTATATTCACTATTGCCAATCACTAAAATTTCAGTTTTCTCTTTGTTTAGTTTGAGAAAATTACTACGTATCCATTCAGAAACAGAAGTAAGACATTGTGTCAGTCCTAGTGATCTGATTAATATGTCAACAGTTACCCCTAAATTCTTTACCTCCTTCTTGACTTTTAATCCTAACGCATTAAGTTTATTTCTAATAACCTCATTATATTCACTATTGCCAATCACTAAAATTTCAGTTTTCTCTTTGTTTAGTTTGAGAAAATTACTACTTATCCATTCAGAAACAGAAGTAAGACATTGTGTCAGTGAATCACCAGAGTCAGGGTCATCAGGTACTATTGATAAGTACAGTTGCGTGTCATCAGCATAGCTGTGGTAGCTCACGTTATGCCCCGAGATAATCTGACCTAATGGAAGCATGTAAATCGAAAAGAGCAGAGGACCCAGGTTAGAGCCTTGTGGAACACCATATAGAATATCATGTGTCATAGAAGTATAATTACCGCAACTAACAAAGAATTTTCTACCTGCCAGGTGGGATTCAAACCAATTTAAGACACTGCCAGAGAGGCCTACCCACTGACTGAGGCAATTTCTAAGAATATTGTGATCAATGGTATCGAATGCGGCACTCAGATCTAAGAGGATGAGAACAGATACACGGCCTCTGTGTGCATTTACCCGCAAGTCATTTACTACTTTAACGAGTGCAGTTTCTGTACTGTGATTTGTTCTGAAACTTATCAAGAATAGCATGTTTATTGAGGTGGTCATTTACCTGCATAATGACTGTCTTCTCTAGAATTTTACTTAAGAGAGGCAAGTTAGAGGTCTAAAATTTTCAAAAGCAAAGTATTCAAGATTATTTTTCTCGAGTAGGGGTTTAACTACAGCAGTCTTAAGACAGTCTGGGAAGAACCCCATATCTAATGACAAGTTTACTATGTCAAGAATACTATCAATTAGCATGCCGGATACTTCTTTGAAAAAGCTTGTTGGTATTGGGTCAAGGATGCAAGTGGAGGGTCTCAGTTGAGAAATTATTTTATATAAATCAGGTAAATCTATCCTGGTGAAAGAATTTAATTTGTTTATAATGGAGTACTGGGGCTTAAGAGGATCAGTGTTGGAGAGATGTACTATATTGTTTCTAATATCATTAATTTTTTGATTAGAAAATACAGCAATAGCCTCACAAGTTTCACTGGAAGTATTTTGGAGGCATTCCATTGAGTGACCTGGGTTTAGAAGACAATCAATCGTAGAGAATAAGACTCTGGGATTACTATAATTATTTATAATTCTAGAGAAATAGCAGCACCTCTCAAGACAGACTGTGTTATTGTATTCTGTTATTTTAACCTTCAATATCTCATAGTGGATAGTTAGTTTAGTTTTTCTCTCATTTACGCTCAGCTCTCCAGCATGTTCTCTTTAAATCAAACACTCTTTGGGTTTTCCATGATATAACAATGCTAGAAAATTTTTTAACTGTCTTTTCAGGAGCGACTATGTCAGCAGCAGCTCTCACCTTAGTATTAAAATTTTCCACCTTACTATTTACATTATCCTCGCTTTTGTAGTTAGCACTACAAACGGACTGGTTGCTTAGAATGTTTGTAAATTTTGAAGCTGCTAATGAATCAAAGAAGCGTTTTTTAACAATATGCTTGTCATGAATATTTTCTATCATTATTTTTATATTAAATAGTAAAAGAAAATGGTCTGATAGACCAAATCAACGATCTGCTTCATATCTGCTTATGACCTGCTTTATGTGTAGGCTGATTAACGTGCTGTCTCAAATCAAAAGAGTCCAGGAAGTTCATAAATTCTTTTACTTTCAGGTCACACTGATTATCGATATGAAAGTTAAAGTCACCAACTATTAGGAACGTGTCATAGTTCGTAATTATAATTGATACCAAGTCTGAGAATTCCTCAAAGAAAGACGCATTGTATTTAGGAGGTCTGTACACAGATAATACTAGAAACTGAGAAACTTCAGGAATAACAACAGCAAGATACTCAAAGGACTTGAATTTACCAAAACTGACATCTTTTACACTTTAACCGGCTCAAGTAAATGTTTGCTTAACTGCCGCCCCTCTTACCTTGGTGATCCGCATGAGTAAAGCTGTAATTTGTAGGTGCAGATTCGATTAAAACAGCCGTACCATCAGAGCTAAGCCACGTTTCACTTAATGGAGTAAAATCAATTTTCCTATCACTAATAAGATTGTTAATGGAAAACGTCTTGTTGGTTAATGCTCTAACATTTAATAAAGCCATATTTAATGTTTCAGAAGAGCGGAGCTGAATTTTATGTGCGTTATGGGTATTCAAGATAGAAATAGGTTATTTTTATTAGTGCCAACCTGTGCATATTTTTTATTTAATCTATAATCTGTTTTTATAGTTTTAATACATTGTTCATCTAAAGATGTAATTAAATTATTCATATTTAGATTTTTTACATGCATTGAGGTTAGTTATTAGAGTAGTAATGCAGTGCACTTTTGAGGAAGATTTTGATAAATAATTATCATGTCCTAGCCAAGCATTACAGAAAGGGTTAGGAGTAGAAACAGAGAGTCAAGAGAGACGAATTACCTTAGCAATGTTTTCGGAGAGGATCCGGGCGCCGAATCTATTTGAAGAAACGCGGCCTGTCCCAGAAGAGGTCCCAGTTGTCTATGAACCCGATGTTTTGACTCTTGCAGAAGCATTTCAGCCAGATGTTTAATCCTAGCAGACAACTGTAATACTCATTTGATCATCTAACGAGAGGTAGGGGACCCAAGATGATGATTCTTGCAGCCGGGGTCCTCTCCTTTGTGGCTTTGATTAGTGCTGTGAAGTCCGCCTTGAGAATCTCCGACTGTTGGTATCTCACGTCGTTTACCCTAGCGTGTATTACAATGGATCCCACTGCCCTGTTCTTGTGCCTCTCGAAGTCTGTCGGTGCACATCTCATAACATCTTGGACACGAGCACCGGGAAAACGAGACAGAAGATTTCTGATTAGGTCATGAGATGTTTAGGTTTCATACGATTGAATCTCCAATCACAAATACATCACCCAGGGTTGAAGGCAAACTGGGAGGCGCGGAGCGGGTCGAACCGGTTCTGGGTGGAGATGCTTGCCTGTGCCGATGGTGTTCTAGCCTTAAACCCATGCCTGCATAGCTGAAACAAGCCAAGGTCTTCATCGTTGACGTCGTCGCCGTGACGACAAGGCGCGGGGGGGGGGGGGGGGTAAAGCACACTTGGCCTAGTAGGTGAGCAGCACAGCGGGAAGTCGATGTTAATGAACTGCGATTTGCTGCGTCGATTTCAGATGTTGGGGATGATTTTTCCAGCAGACAAGCCTTCAAATCCCACAGGTACCTCCGTCTGGACAGACGTTTCTGGATCTGGATGTCGAGTGCCTGGAGTTCTTTGACAACGTGGTTCATCTCACTGTCAGCCATTGTCTGCTTTCTCTTCCGCTTCGTGCCCTAGGAAAGAATGAGAGAGAAGTTAGGACTGTGTTCCCTCCAAGCAGTACAAGCTTATGGAAGATGTTATAGCAATAAAAGAGTTTAATGTTAATTAGGAAATCCCTACAAATAATGGAGCAAAGGACCAGGAATATGTACATGTAATAAGTGACAAATTTTTTTCTTGGTATGTTTGTGGTAAAGCATGTCTTAGGTAGAGAATAATCCAGCTCAGACCTCATGAGTGTAGGTGTGCTGGCAAAAAGATGTGCAGCCACTAAGAACTTAATGGGGAAATTGGCCAGTTGCTCATTACATGCTCAAGTGCAGTAATGATTTAAGTTAAAGTTGGTTAAATTTAGCATTTTTATTGTGATTGATGTTTTTTTTTCATTTAGAGAACCATAGATATGTGAAATAACTTAGAAAGTATGATGGTAGATAGTGGTACTTTGTGGAATTTCTGAGCTAGACTGAATGATAGTTTATATACGTTAGTTAAATAGGAATTGATGGACTTGTCTTTTTGTGTCAAACTTGTTCTTATGTTTTGATGTTCTTGATATATTGCAGAAAAGTATTTGTTTCAAGTAAGAGCAAGAAAGTAAATGTCCAAAAATCAAAACATATAAACACTTGGTAGAAACGGTAGATGTATAAATAGTTCGTTTGTCTTTTGCTTATTTATGTAATTTTGTTTCAATATTTGTGAACTCTGAGACCTAATCTCTCTCTCTCGTCACATTGGCATAGTGTACTTCTATTTGAATTATCAACACTATTGGTAAAACTCCATCAGATCCAGGATTTTTGTTTATTTGAATGTGTCTGTTGCCTGAAGCATATAATTTATATACTGTATATAAAATGCTGAGGGTTGTGCCTGTCTTGGCACATGATTACTCATGAAATGCTGGGGTTACATCCTTAATGTTCCCTTAATTAAAAGCTTATGGCATGACTGAAGTTGGTAAAGCACATTTGGCCACAATAAAGATATTGTGGTTCGTGTCCTTTTTTTATGGAAAACTGCATAGGCAAACTGATGGAGAAGATCACATGGCAGAGAGAAAATGAAGAGCAGTGATATTTGTTGAGCATGAAGCAAATTGCAGAAGTTGTTTATGTGATAGGAAGAAGATGAAGGACAACCCTGCCATTGTGATGCAAATTACAGATAAATAAGGACAGCCTTGATATCAGCTACACGCAACATGCTGGTATTCAAGAACTGTGGCTGCCAGCAACTCCCATGAAGTTATAGGGGTTCATATCGTTCCTATGGCAAAAACAGGCCAACTGATCAAGAAGGTGCCATGGCAGACAGAAAAAGAAGAGCAGTAACATATGCTGAATATAAACATATTACAGAACTCGATTACATGATAAGAAGAAGAATGACAGCTCTGGTATCTGCTAATAATCAACCTGCTAGTGCTCGTGAACTAGTGGGGCTGGAGCCTTGTTCTTGAGAGGACTGGAGATCTGTGTTTTTCTAGAATTGATATAAAATATTAAGTCCTCCCAATACTATGTTATATTATAAATAGAATATTTATTTGTGAAGAGTTAACATTATCCTAATTTCCAGATTTGGAGAAGTTGGGTCAGAGGAAATACTATGGGTTTAACTGATCAATTTGGCAGCATGTTTTTGTCAGACATTTTCACAAAAAATGTTTTGGACTATTATTTATTTGAGAAGTCTTATTTAGCCAGTCTTCTTTATTTTTAATAAGTGTGATTGAACTGTGTTTCATATTTACTGGTTGGTGTTGAAAGTACATGTGCAGGCATACATGTTTTTTATTTAACTGCATATAACAATGTGTCAGCTCTTGCCAGAGCACCAAGGAATTATATGCAGCTGCCAGTTTAGAAAGAAGTGAACAGCTTACTTACTCATCCCACTTCTACACATTGTCAGTTTCCCTACATTGATCATATGGAAATTTTATTGTGCGGACGATGTAGAAAGCTTTTTACAGTTAGTTTTTTTTTTCTCTCAGACTGTTAACACAGAAGGATGGCATTAGAGGTTCAAGTATGACTTCACTACATTTGCCTAAAATATCCATAATGTTTTATCACAACTTTATTTAGAGTTTAAGCTATTTTGTTTAATTTCCTATCCATACTTTTTACACACACATACACACTCACTTATAGCATGCTGATTCGGAGTTAAGATATCAAAGAGTTTGGTACATGTGATTAACTTCAGAAAATCAACACAGACAGTTGGGGGGCATGTAAAATTTGTGCGGTCAGTGCATCAGTGTATTATTTAATTTAGTTAGTAAAAACACATCATAAAAAATGTATTTTCTACTTGAGGTATTGCTTTATAAGATGGTGGCACTGAATAAATATGTTGTGATTTTTATTAAATTGTGGAGAGAGAGAGAGAGATGTAAATGTAACAACTGGAATTTTTATTTGTAGACTCTTACATTAGCCATGATAAATACTTTATCCTGGTTAGGTTTTGTTTTTTTGCATATGCAAGAAATGTTGTTGAATTATAAGGAAGGTATTGGTATAAACAAACAAAATACATCTTTTATCTGTCCTTTGCTGTTTTTTTTTATTCAAATGCTCACATTCCTCAAATTAAAATCTGTTTTGTTTTTTTTCCTTAACAAGCATTTGATACCACAATGTTCAAAAAGTGAAGTACGATACAAAGTATGGTAAAATATTCTGTAAACCTTTTTTTCTCCCTATGTTTCCAATATGAAATAGTCATAAGGTTGAGGAATGTTTGAGACTGGGAATTCAGTGAAGAGGCATCACAATTTGTCATTAACGTGTATGTGTTACGTATCCCAACTTTTCAGCCAATTAAATTTTTACTTTTAATTTTTACTTTTAGTATTTGAGCAGATACTAGAATCAAAATTGCATTATCCACAAATGCAGTTTAATAATTTATTTATATCTTTAAAATATCAACATATTTTTATGGAGCTTTTGCACAAAGGTGATCATTTTCTAATGTGAGTTTTCTTTTTATCAGGATGGCTGGATGATATTGGTCTCCCTCAGTACAAAGATCAGTTCAGTGAAGCAAGAGTTGATGGAAGGATGCTTCAGTATTTGACTGTGGTAAATTGTATTATATTGTATTATTCTGTACTTTAAGAAGAAAGACTACTTTAGAGCATAATTCATGCAGCCTTCTTATCATTTAATATACATCCCCTGCTGTATTTAGCGTGGTTTAAGTACTGTCGATACATATCTGTCTTCAGTGTGTGCATTATATGGGAGAATAATTCTGGGTTTCTGGATTTTCAGCTGCAGAAGGTCCTCAAGATTAACATAAAATGCCTAAAGCTAGAGAAAAAAATGACACGCATTTTGCTCTTCTGTGCTTCTTGACCTACATCTTTTCCATCACATGTTATGAACCTAATCTATTAAATTAGCCGTTCTTATGCATCATCCAATAATTAATTTTATGTTTTAAGCTTTATAAGGAAACAATCATGCCACTGACAAAGGAAATGTTTTGGTGTAGGGAAGTTATCTGCAAAGACAATAAATTTTAACTTTTTTCTAATTTTTTACAAAGAAAAGAAGACTCCTGACTGCTTCTGTTTTCATCTTAGATATTATTACTTAAAGGTGAAAAGCTGCAATTTAAATGTTGCCAAACATAAAATGCATAAAACTGGATTTTGTATTCATCTTGTTCTCTCGGAAACATATTAAAAATGAAAAGTATTAAAGAGATTTACATTGTCACAGAAAAATAAAAAGCGAATAGGCATATCTGACACCGCTGTTTCAGGCTTGGTTCTACAACCTCAAATCAGAAAAGGTTGAAATTGTATGGAAAATGCAAATGATTTTTAAATTTACTTTGACTTTTATTTCATTGCAGACAGCATGAACCCAGACTATTTCATGATTTATCTGGTCAACTTCATTTTTTTTTGTTAATATATACATCCATTCTTGCATTTCTGGCCTGCAACACATTCCAAAAAAAAATTGGGACTGTTAAGCATGCAACACTTTGTAATACTGACAATTCTCGCAACACTTAAGACATTTTGGTACTGAGGATCCCACGTGATGAAGCATTTTAGGTGTTATTTTGTCCCATTCTTCCAGCAAACATGTCTTATGATGTGCTAAAGTAAAGGGTCATCTTTGACGCATTTTTTGGTTCAAAATTATGCACACATTCTCTATTGGGGTCAGGACTGAAGGCAGGCCAGTCTGGTACCTATACCATCTTCTTCTGTAGCCATGCCTTTGTAATGTGTGCAGAATGTGGTTTTGCATTGTCTTGTTGAAAATTCATAGGTGTCCCTGGAAAAGATGTCATCTTAAAGGCAGCATATGTTGCTCTAAAATCTCAGTGTACTTTTCTGCATTAATGCTGCCATCACAGAAGCATACTGTCAATTACCTTTGCCAAGGGCAATGAAACAACCCTATACCATGACAGCTTTTGAACTGAATGATCCTTTTCATCTTTGGTCTGTAGCACACAGCATCCATTTCTTCCAAAAAAGATCTGGAGTCCTGATTTGTCTGACCATAATACGCATTTCAACTGTGTAATGGTCCATCCCAGATGCCTCCAAGTCCAGAGAAGTCAACGGTGTTCTGCACCCTTGCACTTTATGCACTGAACATTTCAATAATTTCTTCATGCATTTGTTGAAAAACTGGAGATCCTCTACCCAACTTTGCTCCTCAAAGACTCGGCCTGTTGTGGATACTGCTTTTGTATCAAATCATGATAACAAACACCTGTTTGAAATCATATCATTATTTGATTTTTTTTACTTCATTACTGACTTTAATTTTGCCCAGTCCCAACTTGTGTTGCAGGGATGAAATACAGGAAAGGATGTATATTAGCAAATGAAATGAAGCTGACCAGACAAAACATGAAATATTTTGAAAATAAAAAAAAAAAGGATTTTACTGAATTCAAAAATTGATGAATTGTTGGAATATAAGTAGGAAATGCATACACAGTGCATCATAGATGCAAATATATGTCCTGCTTAATCCAATGACAGTGGGAAACAACATTGGACAGAGAACAGTATATGTGATGTAACTATAGTATAATCAAGGACAAGATCTTACAAATGACTGGGACTGCAAGACAGAGAAATGTATGCTAAGTATTTTGAGACAACATACTTCAATTGAACCTCAATAAAATGTACCTCAATGTACAGCATTAATGACCACCCAAAAATTTTGGTATAACAATTTTTTCCTTTCATATTTTCATGTTACTTAGCATGCATGATACTGTCTAGTGAATAGAAACATTCATTATCTTATGGATTTTTAAAGGCAGTTCCATTAATGCAGACAGGATCGACAGATGATGATAAACACAAACTGCATTCTACCTGCATTCTTACTGTGGTGTTTTAGCTCACATTTCTGAGAAGTTCAATCATAACTTACAGTGCCTTCCAGATAAACAGAGTAATGATCACAGAGGAACTAATCAGCAGTTTATCTCAGATTTTTAACTTAAATCTTCATAATAAAGTTTGCTTTGAAAAAAGTTGAATGGTATTCTGCCTACGATTGAAAAAATAACTGTTATGAGCATAACTTGGCCTTAATGATTCCAAATAACTATAATAAAAATAATGTATGCTGTATGTGTAATACGAATTCATATTTCCTTGTCAACCCGCAACCTTCTAGCATTTCTTTATCAATAACAGCAGAATTTATTTATATATCACAACTCAAAGTGCTTTGCCATAATAATGACAGAAGAGAGTTACAAAGCCAAGTAAGTAGTAAAGAACAGTTATTATAAACAGTTATAAAAGTCTAAATCAACTGTTTTAGGTATAGTGCATGTGAACATCTAAACATGTTTTAACACTATCTGAGAATTGCAATTGTTTGTTTTTTGTTTGTTTTTTGCAGTTTGGCCTACTGGTAGTGGGCAAAAATTAAACATTATAGAAATATTTTTTTAAATTTTTGTCTATCTGCAATCTGGCTTCATATAGGTATCAAAAGCATTACCAAATAATTACTGTTTTGAAAAAAAACATAAGTGAACAGTAATCAACCTTGCAGTTCTTTTCCTTAAACATATTATTTTCTTCCTGCAGAATGACCTTCTTTTTCTTAAAGTTACCAGTCAGCTCCATCATCTCAGTATTAAATGTGCTATTCATGTGCTCCATGTTAACCAGTTCAATCCAAATTGCCTGCGACGCAGACCAGGAGATGAGGTGTGTAGACCTACATACAATCATCACTGCAAGATGGTATAAAGTATTTAAAGGTTTTTTATGATGCAGCCTAGATACATACGTTGCTTTATGTTATTATTTTTGGAACTGGCTTAAAGTACTACAAAGAATCAGATGCATTATATCAGAGTAGTGAACTATCTTGAGTGTTGAATAAGCTGCCTGCTTGAAATGGGAAACTAATAAAAAGAGTAATATAACATTTATCAGTGTCAGTGTAGACATCATTTAAAATTCTTAGAATTTTTAAATATGCATGGTTTTCCTTAGATTAATTTTCTTTTTTACCAGATTTAATACTTCACATATCTATGTTTCAAAATATGCATACTCAAGAAAACTACATCTTCATACATACATTTTTTTAATTATACAACTACAGTAAATAAACCCTACGAATGTTCATTTTAATTAGGTAAATATTTTGAATTTTATGGTTTTTGTACTTGCATAGGGTATCTCTTATAGTTGCATGCCTAAGTAAACAGTAAAAAAAATAGAGAGCTATCCTCTTTAATTTTTTCAAGTATCAAAACGACACATTTTTATGTGTAATAATGCAATTATGAAACTATCTCCAAACACTTTCAGACTTTGTAACACTATGAAGATCATTGCGTTGCCATTATGGACCCTCTTCTGGCACAGACATTCTGTGACTTCTCAGTGTTCAAATTTCAATGTGTGGACCATTCATCATGACTGGATTTATGTTTTAAAGAATTAATATTCTGGTGTAATGTAATTGAAATATAAGTAAGTTGTTTGACATGATCTGGGTGACACCAACAGTTATACAAACAAATTTATTATGCATTTCCACCTGGGAAAGAATGTCTCTTGCATGCTTGCACAATATCATGAAAATATTGGGTTAATGAACTATGTTTAAGGTGGTATTCAAGATAAAGTTGTCTACAAAATTCTGCAGACTTTATATGGACAGGTCAGTCAAGTCTGCAAACCTAGTGGCCATTCATCAAGTCATGTACAATTAACAGCATTTCCAAAAGGTCCCATCAAATTATATACAAGTATGACCAAGTTATTTGTATTCTAGTGATGTAACTATCCAGCAGCCACTTTAGAGGTACTCGCATTTTTACAAAATATTCTTGCTGGTCTTAACTGCAGATAACACTGGGATTTTTTTTTTTTTATTTTAAAGTGAAGTAATTTCATTTGTAACCCATGCCTAAATACTAAATAAGTAGTTACAAATGTAATTGGTAACACAGTCATGCAAAGCCACAGGAAACAAGGTTCGATACTCACCTCTGATTCTTTTTTTGTATTATTTTTTTGGCCTGTGTATTTCAGTTCCCCCAGATCCCACCCCACTACCCCAAAACTTCTCAAAATCATCCTAGTTAGGTTTATTGCAAATTGGATTAATGACAATGATTGTATGTTGTAATGAACTGGCACCCAATTAATTGGGCTGTTTCTGGCCTTGAACGCTCAGGTAGACAAAGTTTCACAAACATGTTTGGAATTCATTAAGTTAGAATAAACCACTGAAATGCAAAGTATTATGTGTGATGTAGTATTATATGTGATATTTAATCTATGATGTCTAACATCATAACATGTCTAATTGAGAGAGGTAGGCTGAACATGTAGTGTTTGAGCATTTGTTTGTCAACACTGAGGAAACATGTTTAAATTGCACTATATTCTGTCAGATATACAGTACATGTCTAATTAAGTATAAGCGTGTCTGAGCTTTCCTTCAAGTTCTGAAGGAGAAAGTAATATCCAGCATTAGCTTAGTGATATTTGGTTGTCTTTTCTAATGTACTGGTGTTGTGACAGAGAATTAAAAATAGCTTTTTGAAAAATGATCGTGTACTTCAGCAAACCCTAAAGCAGGAATAAATCATGTCAGCTGTAACAGCAGGCTGAACTCTCATTAAAAACCATCTAAACCAAAAATGACACCAAAGAGTCAAAATCTATCAGTTCCCCATCTATGGAGGGAGATGGTTCACCCACATATCTGTCTTGAAGATGCACCAAACTGTTCATTTCTACTCCCTCTTGTGGTGTCTAGTGACCAGTTATTCCAGTTCCTTAGCTACCCACTCCCATAGAGGGACAGCGCTATGTTGCACCATAACAAATTAGTGAGAGTGTACCCTTCAACTGGGCACTAACTCTTTGTGTCCTCAGTTTGTAGCCCTGTTTGCTGTCTGTCGGCAATGAGGTCCTGCAGCATCTTACTTCCCTAAATTTGCAATTCCTGCTAAGAGAGGTTATTAATACACAGCCACCTGAAAGGAATGGGGTCCATCCTGGAGGTTTTATTTTGAACTTTCTCCTGGCACGTGCCATTGTGGTGTGTGCTTCTGCCCCGATAAACATTTGCCAGCTGGGCACCCCTCCATACTACCCTTAGAAAAAAAAAGTTTGGAGTAGAATGTATATTATAATACAATGTACAAGTATTAAGTAAAATATAATATCAAGCTGAAATTTCTCCCATTGCTAAATTACATGGAATGGTAGACATTATGGTAAACATTATAAATGGACTGGATGTGTGCTGATATGTGGCAGATGAGATTTAATGTTAACAAATGTAAAGTATTACAAGTAGGAAGTAAAAATGTTAGATTTAAATACACAATGGAGAAATTTTGTGAAGAAAACAGACCACCCTGGCTCACTACAGAAAGCTTGGTTTAAGAGCTGAATCGGGCCAGAAATGGCCTGGAGAGACTTGGCTGCAAATCTCTCAAAAGCTCAAACAGAACTTACTGTACCTATTAGAGTCCAATGCTGTAAACAAAAAAGCATATGAAAAATCCAGACTACCAGAGAATCGTTACCAGTAAGTTCCACATGTACATTTCTTTTATATATCCAAAATCTTGGATGAAGAATTTGTGGTCCTCATGTGGTAGCAATGTGGCACCGAAAAGTAAACAAAGTGAAGGTGCAAGAAATAAAAATATGATAACATAAATTATTATCTAGTAAAAAAAAAACTACAGAAAGACAAACAATAGTCATAGAATTAAGTACTACCAAATAGAAACTTCAACAGCATATAGATTCATAGGGTCATATAGTCAAGTATTGAGTGGAGAGTGAAGTTCTTACTTGCATGTGCTAATCAACATGCAGCATGTCACCCCTCCATAACTAGTAAGTATAAATACCTTACCTTGAACCTTATGTCTTCCTTAGTCTCAGAGCATATTTATTAGTAAACATACAATAAATAAAGTTTGAAAAATTATAATTATAATTGTATTAATACATATATTAAATTCCTTAACATATTGTCAAAAAATGTATGGCTTGCAAATTTTAGCAAGATAGGTGACATGACTTTATGGAGCATAATAGCTGGATAATAATTTTCATTGCTCTTTAAAGAATATAAATGTATTCTGTCCTCTTGTCTATACTAATAATTGAAGCTGGAAAATATATACACACAATAATTACCAAATATAAGTATTATATATGATTAAAATAGTCATTCAAAAAAAGCATGTCATAATGTGCAGTATATGAAAATAAAATAACATGCCTTTTTCTTCTAATATTAGCACAACACAACTCCTTCTGAAGTGGTACAATGGTCCAACCATAGAGTAATGGAGTGGCTGCGTTCTGTGGATTTGGCAGAGTATGCACCAAATCTCCGAGGCA